>NW_005871078.1:7460617-7499125 GCF_000147115.1 Myotis lucifugus
AGTGCAGTTTCTGTGTAATACCCCAGGGTGAAATCACATTGAGCTTATTACTCTGGGGCTGACACAGATCAGACTAAATACTTTATTTGGTAAATAAAATATGGGTTACAGATGTCATCAAACATGGGGAAAATCCTTTCCTTTTCATTGCATTTACTTAGTTGCCTAATTTTATTTTCTTTGGCTTAAGAGTAGAATTTATTGCATTGGCAATCTTGGACTGTGTGTGTACACAGCTCTGGGTCAAAAGAATTTTCTTTACTACTATCTTTTCCTTGAACTGCTACTTCAGAAATAAGAAATGCTTTGTATTTACTCTTTCCCCACCTGAACGATTTGTCAAATTAATGCACACAATCCCGCCCCCCCAACTTAACATTAGAAAGCTCAGGGGTTTGTATATGAAGTCTCGTCTTTATTTTCCTTATTTCTAATCACGTGTGAGTGTGTTTCATATTTTGATGACAGTCGCCACAGTATACATTGAGATAGTTCTTGGCTCAGTGAACTCATGGGTGTTTATTTTCTTCTCTGCAGTGGCCTGTGCTGGAGGGCCTCTCGTATTCCCTGATTGATTTAACAATATTTCCTGAGTGTCTGTTACATGGCAGGCATCATTCTAGGTGTTCGGGATGTGGCAGTCAATGAAACAACATCCTGCTCTCATGGAACTCAGCGGTTGATGGCCACTAGGATTTGCTTAAAATGGGCTGATTTTCTGACTTTGGTGGATGAAACATTGGTGAGATTTCTACTTAGTGAATCTTTAACACTCTTTAATTACCTTGCAAAAAAGCATGTAAATCAAGTTACTGAGACAGGATTTGATTCAGTGTCATATTTGGCACTAAAGGAAAATTGTAAGATGTGTACAATTAGGGACTATAAGGAGGCATATCATATTTCAATTGGTACCATTGGAATGAGTAACCGTCTTGGTCTGTTCAGGCTGCTGTAACTAAATACCATAGACCCGATGGCTTATAAGCAGCAGGAGTCTATTTCTCACGGTGCTGGAGGCTGGAAGTCTAAGATGGATGTGTTAGCAGGTTTGATGTCTGGTGTGGGCCCACTTCCTGTTTCATCTTCTTGCTGTGTTCTCACGGGGCGGAAGGGGAACATTCTCATTTTTTCAGCCCCTTCTGAGGCACGAAACCCATTCATGAGGGATGCACTCTCTTGGACTAATTACCTCCCAAAGGCCCCACCTCCAAATGTTATCCCACTGGGGATTTATGCTTCAACATATGAATTCTAGAGGGACATACACATTCAGCCCACTGCAGAAACCAAACTCTAAGTGTCATTTTAATATTTTATTTTTCTAGACCTTGTGCTTTGTTCTTTTCTCCCCACAGTAGAAAACACTGTATAAATTATCCTCTTATTATTTAATATCTCCTTAGGTGGAATGTTAAAGTTTTATTCATACATATGCTAGGAGAGGCCAAATGCATTTCAGATCACTATTATCAGCATTACACTGGTTGGAGAGGGACTAGGTGGTAGGGCAATGAGATTTGTAAGGGATAGAAAAAAACAAAACTTGTGATTAAATTATGTATTGTTCATAAATAACATTTTATTCTGCAAGACTGTCTTTAACCTGTTATTCCTCCTTTCTGTATTTTAAACACCTTTTCCTGTTGGCTGAGTTTACATGAGTAGTTCTTGACTTTATTCAGCTGCTCCCTGTCAAAAGTGAAAAAATGAATGAACAAGGTGCGAAGTTAAATAATGAGTTCCCACAGAACATATAGCCACTTGTTAAAGTGATGTTTGTGGAATGATGTTTGCCTAATGGATTAATCTCTTCACTTTAAAGTGTTTTGATAAAAGTTTGAGCCTAATTAATAAGTAAATGTTCTTAATTCAGAGCACAAGTAATGACATGAAAGGGGATCTAATTTCAAAATTTTTGAAAACTTTTTATTTCCTCCCGAATTTCAATGTGTTTCTTCCGATTTCCTTCCATTTATTTTCATATGAAATTTCTTGCTAAAAGATATCTTAGGACATATGTTGCTATGCACGTTTTATTTTATAGGGAGAGAAATATTCCAGTCTTTAGTCCTAGACTTTATGATGGCCTTTATCAAGACCATTATTCGTTAAGTTGACAAAGCAGAAGGTGGTGGTGGGCACTAAGGGAGCAGTAACTTTGCTGCAGCATTTGTTACTGGTACAAACCAAAACTATTAGAATACCATTTATTATTTCTATATTTGAACTCCATAATTAATTGTATACACAGGATTGTTATGTTAATGAATAAACCCATTTATTATTATGGAATGTACCTTTTTATCAACAGTAATATGATTTGTTCAGAAGTTCAAGTAGTCTGATATTAATATAGCCCAGTGATGGCAAACCTATGACACGCATGTCAGAGGTGACATGCGAACTCATTTTTTTGGTTGATTTTTCTTTGTTAAATGGCATTTAAATATATAAAATAAATATCAAAAACATAAGTCTTTGTTTTACTATGGTTGCAAATATCAAAAAATTTCTATATGTGACACGGCACCAGAGTTAAGTTAGGGTTTTTCAAAACGCTGACACGCCAAGCTCAAAAGGTTCGCCATCACTGATATAGCCATACCTGCTTTCATGTATTTATTTTTAAATGTATTTTTAATTGTTGATAGTATTACAGATGTCTCCCATTTACCTCTCTTTGCACCCATCCACCTGGCCCATGCCCCACCCCAGGGCTTCACTGTCCTGTTGTCTGTACCCATGGGCTATGCATATATGCATATAAGTTCTTTGGTTAATGTCTTCCTGTTTCCCCTACCCCCTTCCCTCTGAGATTTGTCAGTCTGGTCCTCTTCTTGGTTTTGTACATTTCCATATAAATTTTAGAATCACTTTGTCATTTTTTTAAACTTTATTTTATTTTTTTCATCACCATTTATCCCCTCTTCCACGTCCATCCCCTCCCCACAATCTTAATTAGTATTTGCATAGTATATTTTCCCCATCCTTTTGATCTATGTGTATTTATTGATTAAATATATTTTTATTGATTTTGGAGAGGGAGAGAGAGATAGAAACATCAATGGATGAGAGAGAATCATTGATCGGTTGTCTCCTGCACGCCACCCCACTGGGGATTGAGCCTGCAACACAGGCATGTGTTCTGACCCGGAATTGAACTCTGACCTCCTGGTTCATAGGTTGACGCTCAACCACCTAGCCATACAAGCAGGGTTCTGTGTTTTTTATATTTAGTCAGTTTCCTTTAAAAAGTATGTAATTAGGTCTTGTGTTTTTTCATCCAATTGAACAATCTCTGCCTTTAATTGAGGTGTTTATGCCATTAATGGAATTGTAGATATGTTTGTATTTAAACCTGCCATCTTTTCTATCTCATTCTAGTTATTTTCTATGTGCCTCAATTGTTCCTGTTCCTTTGTTTCTCTTTTATCATCTTCATTTTGAGTATTTTTATGATTATATTTATGTCTCCTATTTAATTATTAGTTTTTCATCTTTTTAATTACTTGGGTTGTTCTATAGTTTTCAATACCAATCTTTAACTATGACAGTTCACTTTCAAATAATATTATAGGACTTGTATTGTGCAAGACTCTTACCTTAGTATACTTTTATTTCCTCTTCTTTTCCTTCATGCTATAGCTCTCACACATTTTAAAGAGATTAAAGTGAAGAAAATGTCTGTCATATTTACCCGCATTTTTTCTTTTCTCATGCCCTTTATTTCTTTATTTTTATCTGGTATAAGCTTCCTCCTGCCTGAAGAACATTGTATAACATTTCTTGACGTGTAGGTCTGCTGGTGATTAATTCTCTCAGCTTTTGTTTTCCTGGGAAATTCTTCATTTGCCCTCATTTTTGGAAGGTATTTTCACTGCATATAGAATTCTGACTTGACCAATTTTTTCTTTCAATTCTTTGAGGTTGTGACTCCTTTGTCTTCTGCTTGCCTAATTTCTGACAAGACAGTTGTTTTACTTCCTATCTTTGTGCATCTGTAGACATGTTTCTTTTTCTCTGGCTAGTGTCAAGATTTCCCCTTTATCTCTGGGTTTCAGCAGTTTGACTACGATGTGCCCAGTAGGGTTTTCTTGGTATTTATACTGTTTAGACTCCCTGAACTTCTTGGATCTGTGGTTTGTTGTCTTTTGCTAATATTGAAAATTCTCTCTTCAAATACTCTTTCTGTCCTACTCTCTTTTATCCTTTTGGCACTGCAAGTACATGTATGTTAAATTATCTGATATCATCCTACATCTCTTGGATGATATGTTCTTTATTTTCCTCACTCTTTTTTATCCTTTGTGACTAAGTTGGGATAATTCCTATTGGCCTATTTTCAAATTCATTAATTCTGTTTTGCTCTAATGTGTCTAGTCTGTTGATAAATCTGTTCAAGGAATGCTCTGTTATAGATGTGTATGCGTGTGTGTTTGTATTTATATGTTCTAGAATATCTATTTGATTCCTTTTTATAGTTTCTATCTCTCTGATGAAACTTCCTACTTGGGAAAACATGTTGTCTACTTTTTTCACTAAATCCTTTAACACTTCAATTGTAATTATTTTAATGTTCCTGTCTGTCTGGTGGCTCTAACATCTGAGTCATTTCTGGGTCTGTTGACTGCTTTGTTATATGTCTTTTGTTATTTTCCCTTTTGTGTGTCATAATTTTTCACTGGATGCTGGACTTACTTTTCAAAGAGTAGAAAAGATGGAGGTAAATACTACTTATACCTGGAATTGGTGCATGGCCTCTTCTGTCAGGCCCCGAGTACCTATCAGTAGTGAACAGGGTTTGTTGTTGCTATAGTTACCTTCAGGGCACCTGTCTTCAAATTTCCCAGAATGGAGGGCAGCTGACACTTGGTGCTTAGCATGAGGCCTGCATCAGGGTAGGGTTTTTCCCAGGGCTCCTGTTCTGCTCTCGGGTATCAGCAGGCCCTGCAGACCTGAGCTACACATGGGTATTTTTCTATGGTCTTATTCCTCCCAAGCTGCAGATTGTAAAGCTGCCTATTTGGTAAAGGTCATGGTGAGGGCTAATGGGCTTTTTTGCTTCTCCTGATGTAGCCTCAGTCTTAGGGAGGGCCTTGTTCACCCGCATTTTTGGGGTGGAGCTTTCTTAGAGTTTCAGATCTATGTCCTCCTCCCCTACCTCCTACCCATAGTCATAGTTTGACCTACATCTGTGAGGGGGTTTTGAAGGGTGAGTGGGGACACATGCCCTGTAAGCCTCTGCTTTGGGTCACACAGCTGTCCCACCCCTCCCTCAGCTGCAGGTCCCCTTGGCTGCTAGCCCTCCTTCCCCCACGCTGTACCTTGTCCAAGAGCAGGGGCAAAGGGTTTCTACCCCATGCTTCATATGAGATGGGGTTTAGTGCCTGTTCCACTGAGAGGGCTTGTGCTGGTACCTTCTCTGTCCCATCCTGTGAATCTACAGGAGAAACCCTGGGATAAAAGCTGGTCAATGAGCATATATTCCCTTAAATCTGGGGCTCCCAGACATCTAAACTGACAGGCTAGTGTCTATTTACCATTTCAGATTTGTTATGATTTCACCCAGTTTTTGTTTTTTTACTTACCTTACTGGTTGGTAATCTCTTCCTCTCACACTATGCCAAAATTGAAACAGTTCGTGTGCCATTACTTCTCAGAGGAGCTTGTCAACCTTCAGATTTCAGTGTAACCTGTTTGCTTTAAAATAATTTATAAGTAACCCTTCACAACATATCCTATTATTTGAATTTAATAATTCTGATACCTCTATGACCTTTTCCCAATTTTATCCAGTTGCATAAACAATATTTTATATTGTTTACAAAATAGTTTCATTTTATAAAATAATTAACTATACATAGATTCTTGTTACTACTGAGGCCCCTGAGGTAGAGACATTCTTAATGCATGATAAGGCATTGGAGAGGTAGTAGGGTGATAATGATGACCAGGCAAATGTCCCTAACTAGGAAAGGTTAACTGGGAGCATGTCCAGATATCATTTTATCATAGGAGAAACATAAATGATGAGAGCCATTGAGAAGTTTATAAAAGAAACTTCACTAGTCTTGTATTGTTAGTTTTCTAAATTATGAGCCATCTTCTTTTGGGGATTATCATTAGGGAAGAGGGTTTTGTTCTAAAGTCCTGCTTCTATTGCTCTTTGAGTTGGTTGATTTATCCAAGCTGGACCTTCAAATTTCTTTATAGTGCAAAGCAGAGAGTACATTATATATATACTAGAGGCCCGGTGCATGAAAATTCATGCACTGGAGGGGGGGTTCCTCAGCCTGGCCTGCCCCCTCTCACAGTCCGGGAGCCCTCAGGGGTGGGAGGTGACCCGGCAATCAGGGAAAGGCGACGCCCCCATCACACCTCTGCTGCTGCCACTGCTGGCAGCGCAAGCCTCTGCTGGCCCTGGTTACCTGAGCCTCGGGTGGCCCTGGCCGCCATCCAAGGCTTGCCTGTGCCTCGGGCTGACCCTGGGCGGCTGGGGGGCTAAGGGGACTGGGGGACTCCAGAGGCAGGCACGCGGCAAGGCCAGGCTGGCCTCGGGGTGGGCCCGGCCTTGCCATGCACCTGCCGCCCCAGCAGGGCTGAGGGAACTGGGCACCGCCATCTTGTGGCTGTGGGTGCCACCATCTTTGAGGGCTGGTCAGTCAATTAGCATATTCCCTCCTTTTTGGCTGTGGGCACCACCATCTTTTGTGATGGTGTGAGGGCCAATTAGCATATTCCCTCTTTATTAGATAGGATTATATACACTGAGTGGCCAGATTATTATGACCAACCAGATTATTATGACCACCCCATCAGTACTTTGTTGGGCCACCTTTTGCCTTCAATACTGCGGCGATTCTTCTTGGCATTGACTCCACAAAATGTTGAAAGGTGATGCAAGGAATCTGACACCATGCCTGATGAATAGCACTGTCCAGTTCTGTGAGATTTGATGGTTGTGGAACCAGTTGCCTGATGGCTCTTTTAACTTCGTCCCACAAATGCTCAATTGGATTGAGATCTGGTGATTGTGGGGGCCACCTAAGCAAGGTAAAGTCTCCCTCATGTTCTTGAAACCACTCCTGCACAATACGAGCACCGTAGCATGGCACATTGTCTTGTTGGAAGAAGCCATCTCCATTGGGATACACCATCAACATGATAGGATGAAATTGATCAGCAACGATACTTAGGTATGTTTTGCTATTCAGACGTTTATAATGGTCTGGCCCTCTAGCAACTTCAGCGGGAAATTATAGCTGATTTGCCTACAAATGTCAGGTGGTCATAATAATCTGGCCACTCAGTGTGTATATATATCTATATCTATATCTATATCTATATCTATATCTATATCTATATCTATATCTATATCTATATCTATATAAAATATTATATTATATTATTTATGTTATAGATATCTCCTAATTGAATCACCAAAATATGTAGTAAAACACGAATTACATTGATATATTCATTTAAAAGCTTATTTACAACTTTGTTGGTACTTAAAATGACTCAACACTAAAGTGGTTCATTTAAATAAAATGCTTCTTGGCTTCATTCAGAAATTAGCACTAAAAGCTTCTTCCAAATAAATCACATGCTAAAGAGACAAAATTTCTTTAATTTATTGGTAGCATTTGGTAGAGGTTCTAGTTACTGCTGTCCTTGGTTCATTTTGCTTAATGTTAATTGGGTACTGGTGCTTGGCATTTTTGATCACCCATGTGAATTTCAGTCAGTGGAAGATAAATTCCTTCCTTTCTCAGTTGAAATTAATTAAATGTATGCATCTGCTTTCTAATAAATGCCCAGGATCATGTATTGAAAGAGATGCTCTCAGATTATAGGCATTGGTATGCAATTCAGTTACTGTCATAACAACTTCTTGGTGAGTATCCCAGTCTCAAGCTTTTCCATCAGTCACCATTTGGAATTCTCTATCTCTGGTTTAGAGGCACAATTTGATGATCATCAAACATCTCTCCATTCTTTTGAAAAATACAAACTAGCTCTTTCCCCCCTCTTTTTCTCTTTCCCTGTTTTCCTTAAAATTTTCTTCTTCCTTTTCATGTAGCTGGTAGAAAGGTTGTGATTATAAAAACAATCTTAGTTTATGTTGTAAAAATTCAAATTATATAGTTATAGTTCTTTCATGAGAACATAATTCTAGAATAGGCAGGAAATCCTTGTGATCCCAAATTACTTGGTTAAAAACTCTAAATTCTGACCCTATTAACCAATGCCACCTCAATAAATTAAATTAAATAAAACCTCTAACTTTTCCCCCATGAAATCATATCACATATTTTGAATACTGAGTGATACTCTGTTTTGTAGAGAGTTTGTGACAGAATGCTAGATGTGCACATTTGAAAAATTAAAAACAAAACAAAACATGAAGAGTTTAGAGGGCCTTTTTTATCTAAGAAAGTTGGAATTGTATATTAAAAAATAACAGAATATAAATATTTTATAATTAATAAGAATCATAATTCATGATCATGATTATCAACCAATAACCATTATAGTGACTGCCATACTATCAACTGAGTGTTTACTAAAGGGTGGGAACTGTGTTAATTGTTTTAACTTATGCTAATAGATCTTAAATTTTTGCAATTACAAAAGCATATGAAGTGTGCAGTGTACGGAGTGGTTAAGAACATAAATTCAAGAGTGTCTGGGTGCTTATTCAGGTCCACTCTTTGTCAGGTATCTGATCATGGACAAATTTCTTAAACTCTTTGTGCCTCAGGTTCCTAATGTGTACAAGAGCAAAAATACTAGTACCCATAGGGTTGTTATGAAGACTAATGAGATAACACATGAAAAGGCTTACAAACATCTGATTCACAGAGGCAGCTAGTGAATAATGGTAGGACTTCCCCATGCGTATTTTATGCTAAGTCAACATCGAAAAATTGTTGTTGAGAACCATATTCTTTCTGCAGTGCTCCCTCCTCTGTCACATTCATTAGGGAAAATGTCTGGATTTTACACATTAATAATATGTTATTTTCTCTCTTTTGATGAGCTTATAGCATTTAAAAGGAAGCAAAAATAGAGTGTAAATAAATAGAAAATAAAAAGCATTTTGGGAAAATGTAAAGTCATCAGTGTTAAGAATGCTCATGGAATGCCTGAGTAACACTGATTCCTAACAGAAGGATGTCTTTGTTTAACTAATGGACACCATCCTCATTATAAATTAATTGAAAAAAACAACTTAGTCTTATTCTTTATTTTTCTGTGACTAACAGTTAAAAAAAATGCCCTTTTGATATTTTTGGAGTTTCTGTGGAATAAAGAGGCATTAGTTAAATAAAAACATCACTAGGTTGAAATGCAAGAAATAAAGATATAAAGTTTACCAATATTTAGATAAACTTTATTTTCATATAGGAAGCTATGTTTTTTGTATGTACACTTTAAAAATATTAATACTGTTTGTATTATGCAAATCATGGTCTTCATTATCCTATCTAAGAAAAGGGTAATATGCAAATTAACCATCACTCCATCACAAAATGGCGGCGCCCAGGCCCCTCAGCCCCTCCGCAGTCCCCCAGTCCTGGGGGGTGGGTGGCTGCTGAGAGCAGGTAGCGTGAGAACCCTGGCGGAATGCTTGTTTCATCACCGTGGCAACGAGGCAAGTGTTCTGCCCCAGTCGCGGAGGGCCTCTAGGCCGTGGGGAGCCTCTGGGCAGTGGGTGTGGAGAGGCCAGGCCCTGCAGAGAGCAGAGAACCATGGGGAGTAGACCTAAGCCGTCACAGCTCCTGGATTGGAGAGGGCTCCCCTGAGGGCTCCCAAATTGAAGAGGGTGCAGGTTGGGTTGAGGGTCCCACCCCCGTGCACAAATTTTGTGCACCGGGCCTCTAGTTTATATATAATCTAGAAAATGCATATTGATTTTGAAATCATTCTAAGCTAGGCTCTATGAGGAGACTGACATTAAGGATTTGCCCTTAACAATTTAACCTCTAAAATAATGGTG
Organism: Myotis lucifugus; assembly: GCF_000147115.1. NCBI lineage: Eukaryota > Metazoa > Chordata > Mammalia > Chiroptera > Vespertilionidae > Myotis > Myotis lucifugus. The sequence continues at coordinate 7,470,624 of NW_005871078.1, forward strand.
AAGTATTTCAAGAGAACATAAATCTTGGTTTCTAGGGAATGGAGGCAACTAATTTATCATAATGTGAAAAAGAAAGAAAACAAACTTAACCATCCAGATTTGGGTAGGTGAAAGGATAATGTTTGTGTTGAAATTAAGGGCTGGCATCCTGCTGCATCCAGTGAATAATCAATAAATTTATTGATTGATTGATAGAGCTTTATGTAACAGATAATTGTCTTTATCATAGATTTTTAAAAAGTACTTTTTTTCTGCCCTACCTGGTTTGGCTCAGTGAATAGAGCATCAGCCTATGGACTGAAAAGTCCCAGGTTCAATTCCTATCAAGGGCACATGCCCAGGTTGCAGGCTTGGTCCCCAGTAGGGGGCGTGCAGGAGGCAGCCGATCAATGATTCTCTCATCACTAATGTTTCTATCTCTCTCTCTTTTCCTCTCTGAAATCAATAAAAATATATTTAAAAATGTTTTTTCTTTTATATTGAAATTATTGGGGAGACATTGGTTAATAAAAGTATATAGATTTCAAGTATATGATTCATCTGTATATTATATTGTGTGTTCACTATTCCAAGTTAAATCTCCTTCCATCACCATTTATTTCCCCTCTTCTACCTCCCTCCATCCCACTTTCCCTCTGGTAATCACCATCCTGTTGTCTGTGTCTATGAGTTTTTTTTTATTAATCTTCACCCAAGGATATTTTCCCATTGAATTTTAGAGAGAGTGGAAGGGAGGGGGAGAGAGAGTGAGAGAGACACATCGATTGGTTTTCTCCTACTAGGGTCAGGGATCGAACTCGTAACCGAGGTATGTGCCCTTGACTAGAATTGAACCCAGGACCCTTCATTCTGACTGCCAATGTTCTATCCACTGAATCAAACCGGCTAGGGCTATTTTTTCTCTTTTATACTTTTTATTTAGCTTTAAGTAATTTTTATTTTTGACCAATGGTGAAAGGAATTATATACTTCAAATATGAGGAACCTATATTAATGGTTAAAATGATTGCTTATTTAATTTGAAAACTGAAATCTTGATTTTTATGGAAAGAAAATGAGTGCTTATCTTTTACATCTCCATTCAAAGCACCTAATTTACAGCTGAGATGGAGAGCCCCTCGGTGCCTCTTTAATACCTCCTTTAAGGTGCTATCATTGTGAAGTCTATGAGAACAGAATGTCTGAAATTCAGTAGGTCCTTGGGTTACGTCAGAGATCCTTTCCTACAGCGCAACGTAATGTAATTTTCGCCATAAGTCGGAACCCACCTACATAAGCACCTACGTCACTCACATGGAGCACATACATAGCAGTAATGAAGTGAAACAGTAAAAAAAAAAAATTAAAAGAAAGATAATAATTCCTGACTGTTACTTGTGATATATAAATAATAAAAAACATAAAGCACATATGTACATACGCTGAAATGACGGAACTTTTTTTTAATGAATACATGGGAGATGGCGAGTAACCATGAACCATGCCTGTACATGGACTTTTATTATTAACCCTCATTGCTACCTTTGATCCGCAGGATATAAAACCACTGTTTGGTTTTGTTCTTCTAAAAGTTCATGTCACAATGTAGATATTTCCCTGATTGTGCTTGAGTCAGTAGTATAAGAAAACATGTTGGGTACGAGAGGAAATGGCTTGCCCGGTAGGAAACCTAGACTCTACTGTGAATCTCACTTTCTATATGACCTGGGGCCAGTTTTCTCACCTCTCTGGATCTCCTTGTTCTCATCTTTAAAATAGTGGCAGTTAGAGGAAGTTAAAGTTTTTGAATACCTTCTAAGGTCCTTCTATACCTAAAACCTTATAAAACTGTACTGCTATTTTTTTTCTTTTAAAAATTGCCATTCTTTCAATGGTGGGTACAATATTGGAGGTTCTGCTGGGTGTTGGGGGCTGAGAGGGAATCCTTGTTCTGACCTAATTCAGCAAAAGACACTCATTGGCTCATTTGAGTAACAGATACATATTCATCACTTATTGTATACTAGAGGCCTGGTGCATGAAATTCATGTACGGGTAGGGTCCCTAGGCCTGGTTGGCTATCAGGGCCAATCAGGTTCCCCACCTCCTCCTTCCCTCACTCCCTCAGCTCCCAGCTACTACCGCCGCTGGTCGCCCGCCATGTTTCATGCCGTCCCCTGTTGGTCAGCACATGTCATAGCGAGCGATCGTACTCCCAGTCTCCCAACGAACTGCCAAAGGGAAAGTTTGCATATTAGCCGTGTGTGTGTGTGTGTGTGTGTGTGTGTGTGTGTGTGTGTGTGTGTGTTTTAGGGATCATTTTCTTGGTAAAAACAAAAATACTTTTCAGATTGTTTAAGCAAATTTGTTGGAAAGATACAGAAGAATCTCACAGAACCCAAGGTTGCATGTGTGATCCTGGTTTCTGGACACAGGAAATGGTAAATAAAATTTATTTTTTGCCTCTTCAAGGATGGGTGCCTTCCCTATTGCTTTTTGTCCACACGGTCTTCCTTTTCCTCCTCTCTTCAAAGATTGGCTTCCCCTAATGTGTTGAGCATAGCGTTGCCTCCATCCCAGCCTTGCATGGTGTGTTTGTCTTGAAAAGAGATGAACTAGATTTACTCTGTTCTGATTCCAGGTTCTCATAAAAGAGACTGTTCCAGCATTATTTAGAGGTCTGCTTATACTCAAGTGGGCAAGTCATATAAATAAAAAGTACAATGATAGATGCATGTGCAAAGTGCTTTGAAACCACAGGACGGGATGCATCTTACCCAACTTGAGGTATTTAACTGGAGCTGAGTCCTAATAGACCCTGAGCTGAGGAAAGGTGGGAGAGTCTCTAGGCAGAAAGTGAAGCATGAGCGAGGTATGCAACTGCAAAGTGTGTGTGCCCGACAGCAGACAGCTCAGGCCTTGAGTAGTGGGCTGAGGAGCCCTGTCATGGAGGAAGTTCAGGGAAATACCAAGGAGACTCCTGTCCCTGGCAACAAGTGTGGTGACGTGCTCATCTTTGATTTAGATTTCTGTGTGGAAAAACATGATCCAAAGTCAGAGGAACCTATTATCTAAATGTGAAGATTAAAAATATTCAAGCCACTTGATTTTGTTATTTTTAAACAATTAACTGGCAATGACAGTTAATTGTTGATCAATAATTCTGATTTTTACCGTAATTGAATCCTGCCTATTCATGAAAGTTCAATATTAACTAGCTCTTAAATTTTTTCTTGTACCTATTTGTAGCTTGAAATAATTTTAATATTTAAACATGGTTTTAGAAGCCTTCAGGGTATGATTTTATTCTACAGGATGGAGAAACTATGCCATTATTTGTACCTATTAATTGATTTGACCCTCTAAAATTTTGTTTTTCCTCCAAAGAAAGTAAAAACAAATGGTAAATTTCTTATTATTTATCCACTATCTAAGTTTATAATTTAATTTCTAGCTTCTAATTACTTTTGTGTTTTTTGTTTTTTTTAACACTTTCAGTTGGCGATAGTTGGGTAAAACGACAGCTGTCTACTGGCCAGGGAGATCTGAGACCTTGATTGGAAGAGGACAAATATGTGCCCACACAGTTGATAATTAGAAATAAAATGAATACATTGGCAGTAATGTCTTGTTTCCTTGTTATTACGAATACATTAAGTATTCATCACCTAATTTTTAAAGTTTATATTACATCTAATTTTGATAATGTTATCATAATAAAATGGCAGCTAGTTTATGTTGAATAAGGTGCATTAGAGTGAATTCCCTTGAAGAATAGGGGAAATAACAGCAAATGTATTTCATTAGTGTTCTGTCCATGAAAATTAAAATTAAAAGGCCATTCATTAAACACACTTCCATCTGGACTCTTCTTGTGTACCTGGCTGGTATGTAAAACTCAACTAATTATGTGGTTTGGCTTGGATTTAACTTATGCTCTTTGCATCCAGGCAGCTGGTAAACTTGGTACTAGAGCAGATCATTGCTTATTTACTTGGCAAAGAAAATAAACAGATGTTAAGGTAAATATATTTTTCTGGCTTGGTCCTTAGGAAGCTCTGTAGCCTAATTTGACTGTGTTTTCTTAAGGGATGTAGTAAGTGCAGCTCAACAGCAGACTGCATCTATTAATTGTCAGGAATTCATTTTGATCAAGATTATATGACAACACCTATACTATCAAACCTCTAAGAATTAGGGCTCGAACAATAAGAAACAGAATTTGGTTTTCATATAAGGAGAATTGCATAGTGACTTGAATGGTCATATTGGTGCACTCTTTTTCTGAAAAATGGTTCTGGAATGTCCTGTCTTGTTTATTTTTAACAATGATGGAGTAACATGGCCTAGTGAGTCAGAGTGCCAGGTTCAAGACTTGACTTTATTAATGAGTAGTAGTAGCATGAATTTAGGTTATTTTCTCACTGTAAAAATGGGAATAATGGGAATACAGCCTCAAGAGGTAGATGTGAGGTTTAAACAGGATTAAGTACAGAAATGGTTTAGCATAGGACTCAGCATAACTTAAAACATTCAATAGACATTCATAAGTGTTATTGCTGTTATTATTGTACTAGAGGCCTGGTGCACAAAATTTGTACACAGGTAGGGTCCCTAGGCCTGGCTGGCGATCAGGGCCAATCAGGGCCTTCTGGCTGCCGGCCAGGGTCTTCCTTTGTTTCGTGCCATCCCCTGGTAGTTAGCGCACATCATAGCGAGTGGTTGAATTCCTGGTCAGTCAAACTTCTGAGGGGACAATTTGCATATTATCCTTTTATTATATAGGATTATAGTCCTCATGGAATTGACTAGTTTTTCTGAAATTGGGAATGGAATGGAGGATAGGGCATCAGACCAGTTTCCTGTTTAATCTCTGATGCTATTTGTCAACTTCTTGAGAGTTTTGCATTAATTTTTCATTACTTCTCTCTATTGGGAAGGAAGGGGACATAACATGGGGTGTCTATATAAGCCAGAAATTAATGCATTAGCCTCCACCATGTCCCTGTGCAGTAGTTGTTTTTACCACAATACACATGTAAAAGGCAAGGCTCAGAAGTTTAAATTATTTGCACAGCATTGCAAAGCTAGAAAGTGGAAGTTGCAGGATTTGAGCCCAAATCTGCCTGATTCTACTCTGGCTGCCCCAAGTTCTAGAGAGCGAAGCTTCATAGTGCCTTCTTAAGCAGTTGGAAACATTCAAAGACATGGAGGGCATGTTAACCATCTATTTTTCTCCATATCCTGAGTGGCTTCAGCCTACATTTTACACATGTTGGGCACTGCTAATTTATTCTGCTGTTAGCCATTTCATCATGACGCTGGAGATAAGTGGGATTTCACTGTACAGGACCTTGGGCTCTACATTTTTCAGAAGGACCTTATTCACCTTGAAATAAAATATGAAATATGTCACAATTCTGTCTGTAAGCAGCCCTTTAACACATTTTTGAAGGCTGTCAAGTGACAGCCAGCTTGCTCATAGAATGAAGACTTGGGCCCTGATTATTACATCTGATTTTTGTGGTTGTTGTTGGATTGTTCTGTTCCTCAGTGAAATAACTTTATGTGTAACATTTCTGTGAGATTATATATATATATATTGTTTTTTGTTTTGTGGCAAGCAAAAATTACTTTTATGGGCTTTTGGCCAAAACTTTTCAAAATGAATGCATGTCTGTGCAGGTGTTCACTGAAGGCATCCTTGAGCAATGCTTCACTGTAATTGGTCATGGCCGTGCACTAGTGAGTTATTAATTTCTTGAAAAAAAAAGTGAGGCAGTTAAAAGGGAAAAAGCAAATGTGGTCTAGTATGCCTCCTATTTGAAATGAAATGTTCTATAATTTTAATGTTTATAGTTTTCTTTTCAATTCCTTATCTAGACTACACTAGTCCTTATTCCAGCATATTTTCTAGTAATTCTTTCATAGGCTGCTTTTCCTTTCCCCCCGTTTTTCTGAAAAGTTAAAAAATTAGAAAAAAATACATAGAAAAATAAATACACAGCAAGAAAATTTTGAACAGTTGGAATTCTTCTAGACTCTCCAGGAAATGAAACATTGTAGATACAGCTAATATTTTCCTTAACTACATTAAAAATAAATCTCATTCCTTTCCCCTCTTCTCAGTGGTAACAACTGTGGTTGATAGGCTTGGTTTATAGACTCCCACTCACAGACTGCTTCTCTAAGACCTTGCCTATCTTTTCTAAATTATTGAGGAAACTACGTCAACCTTTGGTTAATCAGGCCATATAATCAGTTCCCTCATAAACAATGGATTGGAAGTGAAACTAAATATACTTTACTTTAGAAATCCCCAGGTTTTACCCAATCTTGGTCTCCTAAGTCTTTACGGTATTATGTGACCAAGTATTTTTTTTTTTTAATCTCAAATTACCCAGAAAGATCTATGCTGGTATAGCTGTAAATTCTTAATAATTGGCTTAGAGTAGGAAGTTGTTTCCCAGGCAACACTGAGATTATAAGAATCTAAAAAGTCTTAAACTTGTCCCTAAACTTCTAGTCCCTCTCAGCATCTTCATGCAAGGATAACATGGAAGAGATTCTTACATTTTATTTTGTCTGGTCACTAGATGGCCTTCACTTATCCCTGGTCCACCATGCCACTGGGAATTGCAAGTGGGAAGAGTTGCCCAGTGGCCCCAGGCCCTCTAGTTTGAGTAGAATGACAGGGCCCATTTATTTAATGCATCTCATTTCCTTCTGCTTCCATTGCTACCAGAAGCCCAAACCTCTCAGGTTATGTGTCAACTACTTTATATACCTTTTCAACTTTCTTCAGATTATGGTCAGTAAAGGACATTAAAAATAAGTTCAATATATAGGTACTAATTTTAATAACTTTTGTAACTGAGAACCCACTACTACTAGTAAATAATAGAGTACTTAAATGGCGATTTAAATCTAAGTTAGAAAAGGCTTTAAAACCCAAATATAAAACATAGGAAAACCACAACAATCTCTTTCCATCTGAGATTACTGATTTGGATTTGTCTTTTAGGTCTACTAAGCATCTCTGAACAGTGTTCCACATACTATAGGTATTCAATAAATACTTATTATATGGCTATAAATGTGGATAATTTGCTAGATAAGTTGCTCTTTCTCATGGAGGTAAGAAGATACCCTGGGTGCTACAAATATGATAATATCATAAAATCATATTGAGGGAAAATGTTTAGAAAATTATTTAATTAGAAAACAATTTCTAGAAGTTTTAACTATGTCCCTTAGTTTTAGGGCAGGCCCTCATTTTTATTTTCATTTAGTCTACCTTCAGCTGTACCCAGTACTGCTGCAGCAAACATTCCATGACTATGTGTCTGCCTTTGGTGAGCTTATCTCTAATTGACAAAATAAGTGATTACAATATAACGAGCAACTTGCTGCCTATTTTTTAAAATTTCAATATTGGCATTGTGAAGGGCAAAGTTGAAGGATTTGAAATGCCATGAAGGAGAAAGCAATCAACAGTGGAGGACATTTTGCTGGTACCTAATAAAGAACACTTGGAGGGATAGAGATGTGATAAATGATCAGCAAAATGCTGTTATTTTTCTTCTTAGACAGGTCCCCAGTGTGTGAGAGCCAGCTACAAGAATCAGGAATAAATGAGATATGGCAATTCTCGGAACTACCTACATTGGAAAGAAATAAAGAATACGCTTTTCATTATTTAATTTATTTATTTCTTATTATTTAATCTTCATGATTCATAAAATCTGATGGAGCAAAGTTTGTTTTTGTATGATTTATACAACATACTAGTATACGACATTGATGTTTAATAAAAATAAAATTGGTTGTCATCTTTTAAACACAAAGCTATTGATACATATGTGGTAGATATCCTCAGTTTATAACTGTGTAAAATTAGAGTAATGGGAATGACTCACTTTCTGAAGGTCGTAGGTAGGATAAAGTCTTAGACTATATTTTATTCTTTTTTCTTTTCTTTCCTCTTCCCTCTCTCAAATATTGATAGTTGAAAAGAAAATTGAGCTAATCAGAACTGTCACTGTATTAACCATGTTGTTTTATGTGGTAAAATCAATAGCAGAATACTATTATTTAAATTACCTAGTTGTCCAAATATGTATATTGGGTTTTCTTTTCCATGAGCTAACATAAGGAAATTCTGTTGTCTGTCAAAAATAGAGACACATTCCCCCCACTTACATTTTTTAAAGAGAAAATGATGTCCACAAAATACAATGTAAGCCCCTTGAAGGCAGGGACTTTGTTCTATTTTCTCTTGTGTCCTTGGCACCTGTGCCTGGTACATTGGAGCTCAATAAATTTTCTTTGAATGGTAAACAAACAAACAAAAATTCTCCAGCAATTATATTTTTAAATGCTTTTCTCAGTTACTCTGGCTCAGGAATTTGAGAGCCGCTTGGGGTCTCATGAGGTTGCCATTAGATGTCAGCTGAGTCTGCAGTCATCTGAAGGTTCAGCTTGGACTGACTCCCTCATATGGCTTCTTCACAGTGCTGCTTGAGTGTCTTCTCAACATGGCGACTGGCTTTCCTTTGAGTGAGCAGACAAAGAGAGCTAGGCAGATGCTGCAATTACTTTTATGACTAAACCTTGAAAATCATACACCATACTTGTATATTCTATTGGTCACATATGTTAGACCTGATTCACTGCGGGGGAGGGGGGTTAGTGGGTACTACACAAGGTCTTGGACACTAAGAGAGGAGAATCATTGCAGTGGTTCTCAACCTTCCTAATGCCGTGACCCTTTAATACAGTTCCTCATGTTGTGGTGACCCCCAACCATAAAATTATTTTCATTGCTACTTCATAACTGTAATTTTGCTACTGTTATGAATCATAATGTAAGTATCTGATATGCAGGATGTATTTAGGCGACCCCTGTGAAAGGGTCATTTGACCCCCAAAGGGGTCACGACCCACAGGTTGAGAACCGCTGCATTAGAGGCTGGTTACCATGACACATACGCTGACTGCTAAATGTTGGCATACCCCAGGTCTCTAAAGAGAGGTTTCTTTTCTTCTGTGTCTATCCAGCTCTCATCGAGTCTAATGGCTTTATATATCATCTATAAGCTGGTGACACTCAAGTTTATCTCCACTATTCAAATGCCCACTTGACATTTTTAGTTATATTTCTTCTCAAATATTTTTCAAGCTTCCTCATCTAAATAAATGGCATCAGCATCTGTCTAGTCACTCAGACCAGAAATCTGAGAGTAATCTTGAATTTTCCCCACTTCCTGATGAAATTGTTAATCATACCTTCAAGCACATCCCAAATGTTTGCACTATGTTCTACCTCTGTTGCCACTATCCTAATTCAAGCTATCATTATTTCTCATCTCATCTAAATCAAAAGCTCCTAATTGGCCTTTCCATCTCTGTTAATTCATTATTCACCCATTAATCACAATGATCTTTAAAAAGATTAATAGTATGTCTTAACCATACTTGCATACCTCTATCAGCTTCCCACTCCACTTAGAATGAGATCCCTCTTTCTCATCCTGCCTAAAAGGCCTTCCAGGAATGCCATGTGCACACCTCCAACCCCATATCCTACCACTTCTTCCCCTGCTTACAATATTCCACCTCATCACCCTGTTTTACAGTATGTTCTGCACCATACTTAACACCACTGCCATTTCCTGCTTCTTCATTTGTTTGGTGTTCATACTCCTAAATAGAATGTAAGCTCCATAAATGCAGACACATCAAGTGTCCTGCTCACTACTATATTCCCAGCTTTTGAAATAGTGCTTGGCTCATATTAAAGGCTCACAAATGTTTGCTGAATGAAAAAATTATGAGTTGTTAATGGGTGATTCACTAAGGTATCCTTCTTGATTTTATTTATATTGAATTACTCCTGGAATACTTAGGTTATCGTAAGGGAAAAATTATCTAGGAACTATTTAGTTTGAGGTCAATTCTTTGGGATGTTGTAGTCCAGAGAAAACAATTCACAAGACATCTTTTTCTCTGTAAGGCAGATATTGACTTCTTTACATCAAACATCTGTCCTTCCTTTTATGTGTTCTGCTGTGAAAATTCTCTTTACTGCTGTTGGTATTTAGGCACATTTGCCTACATTTTAAGAATGTTGCAATTTCAGTTCTTGATAGTTATGTCTTTGGGGAGCTACAGGTTGAAGACATCTTGTGTTAACAAAAATGCATATGCTTTTATGCTGTTTGCTAAGGCTTTTTTCATTTGCAGAGTTATTCTCTACAGCTCTGGCTCTCAATTTTTATTGCCACATTTATTGTTAAACCTGGATCTACATTGTGGAGAAAACATTTAAATGTTTCTTTTTCCTGGCAAACCACCATAGTCTGTTTTTTGTTGTTGTTATCTTCAGACTGATCTTTCTTCTTTGCTGCAAAGCACTATGCTTTTCCTTTAGAATATCCCTGATATCCAGACCTCTATGAGACCCTTCTCTTAGCTCCTCTTAGCTCAAAATCTCTTTCCCTTTCATGCATGATCATTGCCCTCTACTTTGTCATTTAAGCCCAAATGCATTATTTTTCAATTATGATACTGATGTTGCTTAATAATGTTCTATGATTCTGTTTCCATTGCAGATAGCTTACTTTGCTCTTCTCCTATTCTATCACCTGAGACAGCACGCTGCACAGCTGACATTCAGTCTGGGTAGGTGCATACAGCTCTCCTGTTCATGCTTGCCAGACCCACCTGAGTCAACCAAGACTCTTAGGGACATACCGCACCTTGTGAGTTAACTTTCCTTCATTCCCATCACATTCTATGCCAGAAGGTTTATCAAATGTAGTCTTTTCTATCAGGTGAATTGTATAAACGCCCTAACCGGTTTGGCTCAGTGGATAGAGCGTCAGCCTGCGGACTCAAGGGTCCCAGGTTCGATTCCGGTCAAGGGCATGTACCTTGGTTGCGGGCACATACCCAGTGGGGAGTGTGCAGGAGGCAGCTGATCGATGTTTCTCTCTCATCGATGTTTCTAACTCTCTATCCTTCTCCCTTCCTCTCTGTCAAAAATCAATAAAATATATTAAAAAAATAAACATCTACACTAATAAAAGAGAAACATGGTAATTGGCGTACGACCGCTACCCTTCCCATTGGCTAATCAGCGTATCCTTATGCAAATTAACTGTCAGCCAAGATGGCGGCCGGCAGCCATGCACTGAAGCGAGCAGGGAGGCTTGCTTCCTCCAGGAACTGCAGACTCCAACGTTCCCGGCCTCACTTGCCGGACTCTCAACTGCAACTCTAAGCAACTATTACTATGTTGCAAATAAGAAGCTAAACAAAACCGGCTGTCAGTCAGCCCCGGACCGCAACATTGTATCCATGTTTTCAGCAGCGAGGCCTCAGAGCTAAAGCTGGCCCAGAATAAAAAAAAAAAAAAAAAGAAAACAAGGAGCGGTGGGAGCTTTTAGTCAACTGCCAGTGGGAAAACAGCCCTCAGCCCCTCAGCCAGCCTGGCCAGGCACCCCAGTGGGGACCCCCACCCTGATCCAGGACACCCTTCAGGGCAAACCAGCCGGCCCCCACCCGTGCACCAGGCCTCTATCCTATATAGTAAAAGGGTAATATGCCTCCTGGCACCGGGATCAGCAGAGCAGCGAGGCTCCCGGCACCGGGATCAGCGTGACAGGGGGCAGCGCCCAAACCCCCTGATCAGCCCTGCTCTGTGCCTGATGGGGGGGAGCTCCCCAATCCCCCGGTTGCCCTGCAGCTCTGTGTGTGACAGGGTGCGGTGCCCCAACCTCCCGCCTCCACGGGCCCTGCTCTGTGTGTGACAGGGTAGAACCATAACCTCTCCATCGGCCCTGCCCTGAGTGTGACAGTGGCGGTGCCCCAACCCCCTGATCGGCCCTGCTCTGTGGGTAATAGAGGGTGGCGCCCCAACCCCCCTCCACGGGTCTTGCTCTGTGTGTGACAGGGTAGAGCCATAACCTCCCCATCGGCCCTGCCCTGAGTGTGACAGGGTGCAGCACCCCAACCCCCTGATCGGCCCTGCTCTGTGGGTAATAGAGGGCGGCGCCCCAACCCCCTGATCCGCCCTGCTCTGTGTGTGACGGGGCGGTGCCCCAACTCCCCTATCGGCCCTACTCTGTGAGTGACAGGGGGGAGCTCCTCAACCCCCTGATCGGTCCTGCTCTGTGCGTGACAGGGGGGAGCTCCCCAAACCCCTGATTGACCCTGCTCTGTGTGTGACAGGGTACGGAGCCCCAACCCCCCTGATGGGCCCTGCTCTGTGAGTGACAGGGGGCAGCGCCCCAACCCCCCAATCAGTCTACCCTGAGCGTGACTGAGGGTGGCATTGCAACCTCCCGATCCGCCCTGCTCTGTGCATGACGGGGCGGCGCCCCAACTCCCCAATCGGCCATGCTCTGAGCCTGACCAGGGGCTGCACTTAGGGATTGGGCCTGCCCTCTGCCACCCGGGAGCAGGCCTAAGCCAGCAGGTCGTTATCTCCCGAGGGTCCCAGACTGTGAGAGGGCACAGGCCGGGCTGGGGGACCCCCCCTCCCCGAGTGCACAAATTTTTGTGCACCGGGCCTCTAGTCTATATATAATAGAGAAATATACTAGTTAACTGGGATGCCATAACTGGTCGACCAGAAAGGAGGAGCTTGTGCGCATAGTGTCCGGGGGCAGGGCGGCAGGGGCCTCCGCATGCCTGCGCTGGGGGAGGGTCTGATCAGCAGCAAGGGCTGGAGAGTGAGGCAGGGCTGGACAGGCGACTGGAGGGTGGGCGATGCCGCGCGATTTCGAATCGTGAGATGGGCTCCTAGTTTATTTATATTTGTTTAACACCTACTAATCAGATACAATTCTGAATTCAATAAAAAATGCCTCAGGGATTTTAGGCACATCCAGCGTAATGAATAAACTGGCTGTAACAGTCAAGGTTCTACCCAAGAAACAAAACCAGTAGCATGTCTATACCTGTATCTGTATGTCTCTGTAGCTCTATAATCTAGTTTATAGATATATAGTTGATCCTCATTTTTGGATTTCGTATTCGTGAATTCATCTACTTGTAAAATCTTTTGTAACCCCCACATCACTATTTGCAGTGCTCAGGGGTCACTCAGGAGCTGCACAGAGCAGGGAAAAGCTTGAATTGCCTGCAGCGCATGCTCACAGCTGGGGTTGAACACAGCAATGGCTGCCTTCTGGTTTCAGCACTCAGACTGTAAACAAGAGTCTTTTTCCAGTTTATCTAGTACCATTTTCCATATTTTTATTGTTCTTCTCTCCTTCTTCTCCTTCTCCTTCTCCTCCTCCTCCTCCTCCTCCTCCTCCTCCTCCTCCTTCTCCTTCTCCTCTTCCTCCTCCTCTTCCTCCTCCTCCTCCTCCTCCTCCTCCTCCTCCTCCTCCTCCTCCTCCTCCTTTTGATGATTTCTCAGTTTAAAGTTGACAAGCCCAGTTGACACATAAAACAAACCCCAAACCTGCAACCCAGGTTATGTACCCTTGACCGGGAATCAAACCTGCGACCCTCCAGTGTGTAGGCCGATGCTCCAACCACTGATCCACACCAGGCAGGGCATAATTGGTTATTTAAACTATTATGCATTTTTTAACCAGCCTGGAATAGGCTAATGCTTACAACAGAAACCAAATACTGTTGAGAAACAAAGTTCACAGAAAGACATTCACTGAATTATGTTCTGACAATGTTTACACAGAATTGGAATAACCCTAGAGGCCCCAGGTAATCTCTGTAATCACAGTATGGCTTACGGTAGTTGTTCACCACTAACTGCCTTGAGGCTGGAGGATCTGTGATTGCTGGAAATATAACTGTTTCAGTTGTAAAAAGCAAAACAGGTCAAGATAGAAATGCAAATGATTAACTTCTGAAATGGAAATAAAATGAACTTAAATAAAATTGAGCTTCACACAAATTCGATAATGGCGGTCCAACATGCATAGCATGGGGAAATGTGGCACATTCCAAAAGATTGATTCTGTAGCTGTTTCCATAATTTGATTCAAAATGATTTGGGTTTTAGGCTGTCTGGTTTGTAGAACTCTCAAAATAACTTGCGCTCTTCCAGCTGATGGATGCTGGCCACCCATCTGCTTACGGAGGCAGCCCTGGGAAAGGACTTGCAAACTGTGAGGGGAACTTAAGAAGTATTGATGCTCTAGGTCAGTGATGGCGAACCTATGACACGCGTGTCAGAGGTGACATGCGAACTCATTTTTTTGGTTGATTTTTCTTTGTTAAATGGCATTTAAATATATAAAATAAATATCAAAAATATAAACCTTTGTTTTACTATGGTTGCAAATATCAAAAAATTTCTATATGTGACACGGCACCAGAGTTAAGTTGGGGTTTTTAAAAATGCTGACACACCAAGCTCAAAAGGTTCGCCATCACTGCCCTAGGTAGAGGTTAGGGGTTCATCCATATGAAAAGTATGCTGTGTCCCTGCAGCCACGTGCAAAATCAGGCCAGGCCACCTCTTCTTCAGATCAGCGGGGCCTGTGGCCTCGTTAGATAGAGGCCGACCCAGGTGGGTGTTTGAGAAGACATACACCATCCCGGCGTGAGTCACACTTCCCTGTCCCAAAGTATAAGAGGCACGTGGAAGAGTGAAAAGACAATGTCAACACGTATCAGAAAGGAGTGAATCATGGTTTCAGGAGATAGCTTTCAGCTGCTTGGGAGGCAACAGATGTTTCAACATATATTTTAAAATGTGTCATATACTTAACACTCCGGTGTGGGGTGAATTTCCCGCCAAAATATAAGATGGCTCTGTCTTTTGGTTTTGTTCCATCCACCAAAAGGGTGGATTACAAACAAATATTTGGTAATACGCAGTTACAATCGGCCCGAGTTTACACGTTTCCCGCACTCCACCGCAAATCTATATGAACCGAGTTAAAGACGGCTCCCGCGGAGTACGTGCAATTCACGCGAGCCGACTTAACTCGTTTCCCCCACTCCAAGTGTTAAGAGACTAAAAGAGAGTGGTTGATCATTGTACTATAAAAAGGCACAAAGACTTGAGCCCTATTCTTGGGAGTAGATTATATTTATTTTCTGCAGTGAAATGCTGGGTAGAGGTCTTCAAAGGAATATAAGTGAACCATTTCAGGTACATTAATGTTTCTGGGGGAAATGCCCTTAAAGATAGTAGGCCTGTGTTGTCAAAGCAAAGAAATGGGGAGCTTCTCAAGATAAACAATAAAAGGGGCAGGCAATATAGAAGCAGGTGAAGAAAAGCAGGTGGTGTTGAGTGCAGAAAAATTACTGTTGGCAAAGGAGCAGAGGAGAAGGCTGACAAGGAGTGAGGACTTGGATAGAGAAGTAGCTCAGAAGGCGTTGAGGCCCACGCCAAGGCAGAAAGCCAACCTGATTGTAAATTTTGTCAGGTTGCAGAGGGAGAGGGAGAACGCCAACTGTGTTCAGAAGATGGTAATTTTGACCAAAATTTGTTTCTCTGGGAGGAAAAGCGACGTGACGGGTGAACATCTGAGACCTTAGCTGACTCTTGCAGCTTCCCTATACACTAGCAATGGCTGTCAGCATCTGCTTTAAGGATAAAATGCAGGGTAATAACTAATGACTTCCTAGAGAACACAAAGGATTTCCCTGGGATTATGGCTTTTCTGTTGGGTGAGTCAGTGAAGTAGGGAGGCCCTGGGCCCGGGGAGAGGACATTGGCCCAAGTAATCACTTTTTCAGGGTGAGAAGTGGAGGGAGGAGAAGGTGATGTTGTGTCTCTGGGTCAGACTACCTGGTTCACATGCAGTTCTGCTACCCACATCATCAGTGATTTGGCAAGTTACTTAACCTTTTTGAACCTCAGTTTTCCCATATGTACAATGGGACTAATAACAACATCTCTCTCATAGGGTTGTTGGGATGATTAAACTAGATAATGCCCAGTGCTGGGCATGAAGTGGGGCCTGAAAGTGTTTACCAGTTTTGCCACCTTCCTAGTGTGTCTGCTGTATGCCTGGTTATCTTTTGAAATATGCTTTACTTTATTTATCTCTTTTTAAGCCTCATAAGAAAATGTGCAGTTTACTTTTATTATTTACATTTTTCTTTTACCTGTGAGAAAATTGAGTTCAGAGAAAATACCTTCTCAAGACTAATACATGTAGTCACTATTTGAATCTAGGTCTTTTTTTAAAATCTATTTTTATTGATTTCAGAGAGGAAAGGACAGTGATAGAGAGATAGAAACATCAATGATGAGAGGAAATCGGTTGCCTCCTGTACGCCCCACACTGGGGATCAAGCCCGAAACCGGGGCATGTGCCCTGACCTGAAATTGAACCATAACCTCCTGGCTCATACCAGCTGGGCAGAATCTAGGTCATTATTGACCTAGAAGGGAGAGGGAGAGAGAGAGATAGAAACATCAATGATGAGAGAGTATCATTGATAGGCTGCCTCCTGCATGCCCTCTACTGGGGATGGAGCCCCCAACCTGAGCATGTGCCCGTGACTAGAATCAAACCTGGGACCTTCCCGTCTGCAGTCCAGTGCTCTATCCACTGAGCCAAACCAGCTAGGGGTAGGTCTTTCCTGATCCAAGTCCATGTTAACAGTACTGTGAAGCTTGGCATGTGTAAGATCAGATATGCAGCATTAACAGAAACGGACAGCTGAGTACAGAGGTGAGAGGCATGGTTCTGGAGACTCTTGGTTATAAGCGAATGCTTCATTATGTCACTCTATTCTAAGACCCTTCTAATGGTGACAACAAGACCCAGACCCCTCAGTGTGGCTGATAATAAGAACACATACTTTTTATCCCTTAGTACATGCTATACGCTATGAAAGAAGTTTTCCCTTTTAATACTAGCAGGATTTCTCAGAGGTAGTTACTATTATCATCTCTGTTCCTACTCATACACTAATGGATGATGTTTGTAAGAGAATCTGAGACCTAATATCCCATGACTTTTCTCTTTTGAATATCATCCCATCTTTCTTTCAGATATATTTAGAGGACAGAATGTAGCATTGTGTATCATTGTTATTATACCTTCCATAAAGCAGGGAATTAAAAAATAATCAGTCTCAAGGAGAATTTTCCCCCTGTTTGGATCAACATTAAGTAGAATTTTTAAAGTGGTTCCTACCTTATTATTATTACTTTTTAATCCTCACTAGAGGATATTTTTCCATTGATTTTTTTTTTTGTAAAGAGAGTGGAAGGGAGAGGGACACAGAGAGGGAAACATCAATGTGAGAGAGACACGCCAATTAGTTGCCTCCCGCATGTGCCCCATCAGTGTTGGGGATTGAGCCTGCAACCGAGGTACATGCCCTTGACCGGAATCGAACCCGGAGCCCTTCAGTCCATGGGCCGATGCTCTATCTACTGAGCCAAATCACCTAGGGCAGTTCCTGGCTTATTTATACCCCAAATAATTCTTACAAAGTTGACTATTAAGATGCAAGAGCATACAACTCATTATTACCCTCGTTACTGGCTCTTTTAAATGTGCACAATTTATTTTAATGTGGAACAGCTGGAGAACAATCAGGTGAAACCTCTGTTGGCATCAAGAAATAATGAAATCATCCTTGTGCTAATACCCACCATCCTTTGTTGCAGATGGCAATGCCGTCACCCTCCAATGATCTTTCTCATAGATGGTTCTAACATCCTTGCCTGCAGTAAACCTGACTTTATTTTAAAGGCTAAATGGAAGATAGGACATGATAGCATCTCCTCATCTCTAGGTATGAGTATTATTATTTTGTTGAAATTGTAGACAGATGTGGAAGATGGTTTTACCGGGCACTGGAGCCCAGAATTGTAAGTGGTAGATGCTACTAATACATTTAGTATAATCTCTCTGCCTCTTCTAGGAAGAAATGTGGCTGGTTTTTACAAAATGCATTTTGGAAAAACTACCTTGGAACTTTGTGTGTGGGATAATTCTTGAGAAGATGGTGGGTTGAGTTGCGTGTCATCTTTGGATCTGATAGGCAAGCTCCTCAAACTTCCTTTCTGTGTTTATTTTTAAAATCTCACTTCTCAAGTAAAATATTTTAACTGCCTTTTGATTTATTTGGTAAGAATAAATGGATTCAGATGGAATAATTATACTTTTTTTTTCAACTTATAGCACCATTCATGCCCCCCACCTTAACTTGTCTCCTCTCTCTCCAGCCATTGATTCCAGGAATATTACCCTCATATGGCTTTTCACCATCTTACCCAGAGTCCTTTTCCAGAGATTCTGCCATATAACAGATGGTCTCTTTTCTGCCCACCTGGAAAGCACTCTTAATACAGAAAAAAGGGAAAGGTTTAATACAAAGAATAGATACAGTATATTCATCCATCCAAAGGAGTGCCAGGCACTGGGCTAGGTCCAGAATGGAAACCCATGAGCTTGGGGTCATAGTGTCAGCAATAGATCATATGTGGTACAGAAATAGATCCGTAACCAGATAGAGACACAGTGTACAGAGACACAAGAGGAGAAGAAGACATACTTACGCTAGCATAATTAGAAGAGGGTATATTCACCAAAGCAGATAGAGGGCCCCATAGGGAATGGTGAAGTGCACCGGGCTACTGAGGGCAGTTTCTGTTATCACCCCGAGGCCTGAGGGGAGAGGAGAGAGAATAGTTACTCCAACTCAGAGGAGACACTTTTGTAGAAATGTTCCCTTGAGACTTGCAAGGAGTGGCACACCCATCTTGAGGCAACCTTGCAGGGAGGGTGCCACAGGAATATACCCTGACCTTCCTTTCCTCCTTTCCTACTATCTCCTGTTGAAACCAGACTGGAAGACGGAGGGCATGGGAGCACATTGATGATTACATAGGGCAGGCTCCTGGGTAGAACAGAATGGAGAAAAGATTGAGGAGTAAACATACATGGACAGCCTGGCTTTGCACGGGCTCCAGAAATGGAAGACACAGCCAGCAATGGAGCACTGAGGACAGACACCTGACTCAGAGGGAGAGGGCTTGGAGGGATCTCTGGGAGGCATTCCTCAACTCTGAATGACCAAATGCTTTCCCAGTGAGAAAACTAGCCGTGGACAGCTAGGAACTGGCCTGGCGCTCATAGGTGGGCCTAGGTATTCTGTTGCACATGAACAGTTTCATAGAACATGGACATCAGATCTTAATGGTCTGTGCTCTGAGAGATCACGTCAAAAACAAAAGCATTTGGAAATCATGTCTGAACATAGATGGAAGCTTGAATGTTGCCCAGAGTACAAGAATGGCCAGATATTCCTCCGTCCTGCATACTATGAGTGCCTGCTGCTTCCTTACAAATTACAGGTTTAACTTTGCTTCATTTCTCCCACCTTGTTGATAAGATTTACAGAGAAACTCAATCATAGACAGCAGCCAATCCTGAGCAAAGCTCTTCCTTCCTACTCATAGTCACCTAATGCTGGCCCTAATCCTGTATAAACTCTCTTTCTGGCACCCCATAGTTCCCTAGTGTGCACTGTACTTCTCTTCAATGAATAATAAACTGAACTTATTCCACCATAAGTGTGTTCCTGGCAGTTTTTAGTGGAAGGGTAGTAACACTGGTTAAAAATGAGGAAGGACATTTAGGCTAATGGTGCAGCATGTAAAATTCATACAATGCAGACAATTTGATATATTGGAAAAGTTACAAGTAATTCACAATGGTTGGAGCAATTAATGTCCATTAGGGGCTGTAAAAATGTCCCTATGTCTGTAATCAAAACTACAATGTACTCTTTCCTAGTTTGTGTAATTACTTGACAAAAAGGAAATAGCATGCATAAAGATTTGAAAAAGACATTATGTTTTGAAATAACCCAAAACTTACCTGTATGAAGAAATTAACAAAGTTACTAGATTTTTTTTTATTGCAAAACTAAATAGATTCCTAGAGCTGCACTTTTCCAAAATTTTGGGGGTAGGGTGGAAACGTGGCTTGCTTTCTGAGTCCTAAACATGCTTGACCTACTGGGTTATCCAGAACTCTAGGCATAGTGGCAAAGGATGAAACTGGGATAGTGGCCTTTTTATATTGAGCCTGGAAGTTTTCTTTGTTCATTGAAGACACCTGGGAGTCACGATATTAAATCTTAAAAGCTTGCAAAATCCATTATTTTTTTAAGCAGAGACATCTGTATGCAGAAGTTGATAACTTTTCTGATCTTTCCCCTGTCAAATCAACATAAAAATTCCATTAAAATAATAATTGCTAAAACTCCTGTAGAATTTCCATTATGCTAGGCATCATGCTAAGCACTTTCCATATATTCATTTGTTTACTCCTCACAAGAACCCTAGTAGGTAAGGATTGTGATGATTTTGCAGAAGGAATTGAGAGACAGATGATTTAAGGAATTTGCTTAGCTTGAAAGTGAAGAAGCAGTTGGGATTGGAACCCAGATCTGCTTTGCTGGGTTGGGAGAGTTGAACAGTGCTTTTCAAACCTTGATGTGCATGGAATCTTCTGGGGATCTTGCTTAGAAATAGTTCCTGGTTCAGTTGGCTTGAGATGGGGCCCAACACTGTTGCTCTGTGTTGTGTAGGGCGGAATGGAGGACCTGGAGTAGAAAAGTGGAGGCCAAGTCCCAGCACAGGGCTCAGGGAGCTCAGCCCTTTAGTCTCTGCTGCTCCTTGTCCCGATGTGTGAAGTGGGCAGGCTGGGTGGTTCCCAAGGCCCAGCTGAGCTTGGAAAATGGTGCAGCCCCCTGACTTCAGACTTCAGGGGCTCCTTTCAGCTCATTGGTGCAGTTTTCCTGGTCAAGACTGTCTGGGGAGGGGGAGGGGGAGGGGGTGCTCTGGAGAGGGCACTGGTGTGGGCAGCTTCCTCCTCCCAGGGGCTGAGTTCAGAGGACAAGGCCTGAGCTTCTGGATGGACTGGGGCTGCTTTGTTCTCAGCTGTTTCTTTCTGAGTCTGAGAGGTCTCCCAGCATCTGGGGCTGCGCCCTGTTGCCCCCTGGATACTCATCCCCTGTCACAGCTGATTAGGGGTCTGGATCTAAAAACAGAGTCTGATAATCAAGGTACCACATGGTGGCATGTTGGTTGCACCCTGTAATTTCAGCTCCAAATTGTAATATTCCTATGAAGAAAGCTCTAGCAACTTAAAGCTCCCACTTCACTTAACTCTCAGTGTGGCCAGTTAGTGCTGTGCTTAAAACTCACAAATTTCAAGCTGCTTTTGCTTTTGTAATAGTGTGAGGACCTATGAATAGAAAGCGATAAATCCTCTTACAGCTTCAAAGAAGTTTCATTATTTGGTTCCCTGAGTCTCCAGGCATTGTACCTATGATTTAGGGCCCCGTTTCCCGGTAATCCCCGGGTCTATATTCACTATGCAAATTGCAGATTTGTGTTTCAGATGATCAGGCTGGGCCCACCACCGTGGGCCTTTCTTCTTTCCCTTCCTGTTGCTTTGATCGTGCAGTGCGACAGCACACGCTCCATAAATTATGCAGAGGACTTCTCCAGATGCAGAGCCTCAGTGACATTATGTGTTATGGTTTCCATGCTGCATTTTGACATCTTGTGAAATTTAATTACATCTGATGAGGCTCCCCGCCCAGCCAGGCCGGAGCAGCAGGCCTATCCCCCTGCTGTGCTCAGCCAGGAGCGCCTCCTGGACGTTGTGGAAGGGAGAGGGGTGTTTGCTGTCCTGTTACTATGTTTATGTAGTTCATTATCTCTTAACTCATCCAGGGCTAATTACAAGTCATGAAGATGTTTGCTCAGGGTAATCTTTTAAGCATACATTTAGTTTCCAAGCAGCAACAAGCCTTCCCATCATTAGAATGATTTCTATATTGGAAGTATTGAATGCCTGGGCTTTCTAATTTTTCCTGATCTGTGGTTAGGGATTTTTTTATTATTATGATGTGCCATTGATAATGTTTATTCCATACCTAATCAGGCATGGGATTTTTAGGATTGTTAAAGGGTAGAAGGTATAGAGTATCATAAGTTGATATAAAGATTGTGATGAGTGTGCTGAGAGAGGAATGGGGGTTCCAAAAACCCTTGAAAAAAAAACCACACACAGTTGGTCTGTATCTCTGTCCAGATGTCTGTCTTGGCTAAATGTTCCATTCCCACTTGAGTGGGAATCAATGGAAGAGAGCCAGGCAAAGCTAGGAAACCCTTCTTTAGGCTTTTCTTAAGATTGGAAAGATAGTGGAATCCTTGTTACTAGCAGAGTAAACACTATATTTAAATATCCCCCATATTGCTGCCAGCTGCTTTCATGTTAATTATAGTAAAAATATTAAAACATCTATAGAACAGGCAGAGTCTAGGGCAGAAATCGGGGGTGGTTTCATAAGTCAGGCTGCTTCTCCCTCCCAGGCCTCACCTCCTATATTTTATATTCTGTATTCCTATTCTATATTCTGTGTTCTATATTCCATATTCTACATTCCAAGCTCTATACTTTAAATTCTATGTTCTACATTCTATATTCTATATCCTACATTCTATATTTTATACTCTACACTCTATATTCTATATTCTACATTCTACATTCTATATTCTACATTCTAAATTCTATATTCTATATTCTACATTCTACATTCTATATTCTATATTCTACACTCTACATTCTATATTCTATATTCTATATTCCATATTCTACATTCTATATTCTATATTCTATTATTTTCAGTCTAGCAGCCCCAGAGTGCAGGCAGCAGCTCTCCCAGGCTTGGGGGGTTGGATGGTGTCCTTGCGACTGTACTGTGTTTTCTGGAGCAGTGTTAAGTGAATCAGGACACAACTTATGGTTTTTCTATTCCTTTAGGGCTCATGCTTGTAAGTCTGTCTGGCCATGAAATCCTGAGTCTAGCTAGTGGCTCTGTAAATGAAGACTTGGGCCAAAAATGGAATTTGCCTCTCTCTGTTATTTGGATTCAGATTCCCTTCCTTGAAATTGCACTTGCATGTTTATACACTTGTCTGCATTTTAAATGTGACTATTTGATTTAAAAAATTGGGACCTATGTCACATTTTCCTTCCCCAACCCCAAATCAATTCCAGGGTAGTTCTGATGACTTTGACATGGTATATATGAAAAAAGGAATATATGTTCCAATAATAGCCTATTGTGAAATAGGTCAAATGAGCATCTTTTTATACATGACAGGAATTTGATATGGTAACATCTTGTCTTCACAGAGCATTTGATTAAGATTTGTGGGGAGAGAATAATTTTATTGGCATTTATCTGGGTGCAGTGTTTTACAAATAAGATTATTCGCTAGTAGATTTTTTTAAAATTCTGCTTTTAGTGCATGGTGAACTTCTGATTTAAAATAAGAAATAACAATGCCTAGAACTCAGCACAGATATAGTTGCTATATATAGATTAAATACAGTTTAATTAGATAATTCATTTCTAATAAAAAGCCTTTTATATCATTTTATCTCACATTCTTTCATCTACTTTTGTGTTCTAAGTTTTACTTTAATATATTTTAAAGTATTGAATATGAAACAAAAATTGTTAAAAAATACACTCGTTAGGTTTAGAGTTTTGAATGAATTCAGTAAATACCTCTGTATTGTAGTAGTACCCTTCTTCCAACCCATTCTCTTCCAACTGCCTCAGAGGATTTTGTTTGTTTTTCATTTCTTTTTTAAATGGTTTTACCACATTTGTTTAAATCACTAAAATATAATTTTTAGTTTTTCATGGTTTGAAATTATATAAATTAAATCATTATTCTGTAGGAATTAGTTTTGAAATTGCTTTTTTACTCATCTTTATGTTCCTGAGATTCATCTACATTTTTGTTTTAGCTGTAGTTGATTCCTTTCAATGGCTATAGAATATTTAATTATAGGATTGTACTGTTATGTATCCATTATGCAATTGATAAGCATTTGGTTTTCCACTATTTTGTTATCACAGTTGTATTAAGAACAATTATTATGTGCTCATTGATGTAAGTGCACAAGACTTTCTCTAGTTAATAGTCCTAGGATTGACATCTCTGAATCTTAGGGCATGGACACTATTAACATGACTGGCTGAACAAAATTTTTTCTAAGGTCGTTAGACAAATGTTCAGTCCCATCAGCCAAGTATATGCAATCCAGTTGATTCATATCTTTGCCAATACTTGCTGCTGTCAGACTTTAAAATTCTGACCGACCTGGTGGGTATGAAACAGTGTGCCATGGTGGTTTTCAACTTGTTTTTCTGTGAATACAAATGAGATTCAGCATATTTTCATAGTGTGCTATTGGCTATTAGAGTTTTCTTTTCTGTGAAGTGCCATTTTAAGCCTTTGCCCATTTTTCTATTGCATTGTTTTTATGGGCTGAATTGTGTCACCTGAAAATTCATATGCTGAAGTCCTAACCCCTAGTACTTCAGTGTATGACTATATTTGGAAATAAAATGTTTGAAGAGGTAGTGAAGTCAACATGAGGTTGTTAGGGTGGACTCTAATCCAATACAATTACTGTCCTGATAATAAGAAGAAATTTGGATACAGACAGGTACAGAGGGAAGAGGATGTGAAGACACAGGGAGAGGACAGCCATCTGCAGGCCCAGGAGAGAGGCTTCAGAGGAAATCACCCTGCCACCCTTTGATTTGGACATCTATGTCCAGAACTGTGGGAAAATAAACTTTTATTTACATAACTCAGTCTATGGTACTTTCCTGTGGCATTCTGAGCAGAGTAATAGTTATTAATTTTAACAACTTCCTCTATGGTTTGCATTACTGTGTCATTTAATAAATATGTTCTCCATTCCAAATTCACAAAGATTTATTCCTATGCTCTATTTCTAACAGTTTTTAGTTTTGCTTTTTTATATTTATACTAGAGGCTCCGTGCATGGATTCATGCACCAGTGGGGTCCCTTGGCCTGGCCTGCAATCCAGGATCCTTGGGGGATGTTGGAGAGCCAGTTTCAGCCCGATCCCTGCAGGCCAGGCAAAGGGACTCCACCAGTGCATGAATCTGTGCACCGGGCCTCTAGTATGCATAGAAGATCTTTGGTTAATCTCTTCCTTCCCTCCCCCTTCCCCCCTTCCCTCTGAGATTCATCAATCTGTTCCATGTTTCCATGCCTGTGAGTTGAGCATCTGCCCTCTGGTAGTCAGTGCATGTCATAGCGACTAGCCGAACAGTCACTTAGGTTTTTATATATATAGATCCTTAAGGAACTTGTAATTGATTTTTTTAGTGTGTATAGGGTAACCTGGGAGTACAGTTATTCTTTCACTTTAAGAAAAAACAGTGATTGGAATATGATTTAGAAAAAAAGTCCAGCCCTTTCCCCAATGAAGTTTCCATATATCTGTGAGTCTGTTTTAACTCTTCCTGTGCCAATACTACATGGTTTTAAGTATTATAGCTTCATATTATTGATGTTTGATACCATAGCTACTCTCAACTTAGTTTTTATCCCATTTTTAAATAAGTTTTTTGGTGCCAATCAGCAGGTGAGTGGATTAGAAAACTGGTACATCTACACAATGAAATACTACGCTGTAAAAGGAAGGAACTCCTACCATTTGCAACAGCATGGATAGACTTAGCATTATGCTAAACAAAATAAATCAGTCAGAGAAAGATAAATATCACAGATCTCACTCATTTGTGGAATATAATAAGCAACATAAACTGATGAACAAAAACAGATCCAGAGACAGAGAAGCACCGATCAGACCATCAAACCTCAGAGGGAAGACAGGGGAGGGTGGGGGGAAGGGGAAGAGATCAACCAAACGACTTGTATGCATGCATATAAGCATAACCAATGGACACAGACACTAGGGGGTTGAGGGCACGAGAGGGGGTGGGGGACAGTGGGGGGATAAGGACACTGTGGGGGGATATGTATTACCTTAATCAATAAAGAAAAAATAAATTAAAAAAAGTTTTATTAAATTGATTTTTAGAAACAGAGAAGGTAGAAGGAGGGAGGGAGGAAGGGAGGGAGGGAGGAAGGGAGGGAGGGAGGGAGGGAGAGAGAGAGAGAGAGAGAGAGAGAGAGATATGAGGGAGAAACATTCATTGGCTACTTCCCACGTGCCCCTACCAGAGATCGAGCCTGCAACCCAGCATGCATCCTGAACGGGAATGGAACTAGCAACCTTTCAGTGCACGGGATGATGCCTACCCAGCTGAGTCACATTTCCCTATGGAGTCTTAGCTATTCCTGGATGTTAACTGTTTCCAATTGATAAGGTTTTGATTAAAATCATATTGAATTTATAGATCAATTTCAGGAGACTTGATTTCATTAAGATATTCAGTTTTTCTACAACTGCTAAGACTTGTGCTGTTTTAAGTGAAGTCAATGACTCTTGAATCAGGCATGCATGTCTTAAGCAACAGTTTTAGTGACTCAACAAGCCGATTGTCTGGAAATAAATTCTAATTTTGTGCTCTGGCTCTTCACAAGGTATTTTAGGATCCCCTTTGTGCTGCTGCTTTTTATAGCATTCTGTATTTTTGAACTCATTGTTTATCATGCAGTTAAAAAGTCATTGTGATGTCAGGATGGCTATGCAATGCAGAATAAGTATCCTTTTCACAGTGAAACTTTTAATTTTTGGAATCAGGTAGCTTTCCCATTCAGTTTTCATTCATTTTGAACTCCTGAATGTTCTTTGTATAAAACCCCATGCAACTTTGATTTCTTAGTATTTTTTATGTTTGGAGCAACTTTATTGAAGTAATAATTGGTATATAAAAATTACACACAATGTATATAGTTTTGTGAGTTTGGACATATTTGTACACTCCTGTTACTATCACCCACAGTCAAGGTAATAAACATATCAATCACTTCCAAAAGTTTTCTTGTGTTTTGTTTTTGTAGTAAGAATATCTAGCATGAGATCTATCTGCTTAACAATTTTTTAAGTGTATAATGTCTTATTGACGATTAGCACAATGTTGTACAGCAGCTCTCTGGAATTTACTCATCTTGTATAACTGTAACTTTATACCCATTGAATTGAATAGCAACTCCCTCTATCTCCCTCCATCCCCTGAAACCACCATTGCCTACTTCCATACATTTTAACTATTTTAGATGAAAGGAACATGCAGTATTTGTCTTTCTGTGACTGATTTATTTAAACTTGGCATGTCTTCTAGGTCTACCCATGTTGCTGCAAGTAGTAGAATTTTCTCTTTTCTAAAGGTTGATTAATATTCCATTGTATGTTATATACCACAATTTCTATATCCATTCATCTATTATGAACATTTTTGGGTATTTTCATATCTTGGCTGTTGTGAATAATGCTGGGATGAAATGGGAGTCAACAATCTCTTCAAGATCCTGATTTCAGTTCATTTGGACATATACCCAGAAGCAGGATTGCTAGATCATATTATAGTCCCATTTTTAATATTTTGAGGAACCCCCATACTGTTTTCCATAGCAGCTGGACCATTTTACATTCTCAGAAACAGTGTACAGATGTTCCAGTTTCTCCAGATCCACCAGTTGTTGTTGTTTTTTTATTGTTTTTTGTTTTGGGTATCTGAAGAATGCAGATAGTCACCATGGCAGCATGGCTGCCTCTCCCCGCCCTCCCCACCCCCCCAAGCAGTAGCATGTCAAGAACATTTTAAAATCTACCAACTTTTAATCTTATCAATGAACTCATATTTGTCAAATATAATAAAATACATAAACCTAATAATAGAGTAGCAGATGGTCTTTTACATGGTGACAAATTGCATCTCTGGTTATTAAGCCCTGGGATTCATATCCACACTGTTGTCAGCGCTTAACAATGGTCGCTGACGTCTACTGACTGCTTATTGTGTGCCACAGCTGTTTTGCAATGAGGTGTGCCACCTCATTGATTCTTGCAAGCACCATGTTAGGTAGTTTGGGCCATTACCCTATTTTCCTGATATGGAAATGGAGGTGAGGAGAGTTAAGCACTGGACTCAAGGTCACTTAATAATAAAAGGCAGAGAATTCAATTACATTTTTTAGCTATGAAATCACCAAATTTTTCTAGTCAGCTGTCCATATACTCCCAAAGTAGAAACTGATGTAAATAGTTAACAAAAATCCAGATTTCCCCCCTGAATCCCACATTCTCCATTCTTTAATTCATCCTGTACTTACTGTCTCTACCTTAAAGCTTATTCTTTTTATTTCTCATAATCCTTATTTGTTCTTTGATTTTGTTGACTCCACTTACTTATCTCTTGTTTTCCTTGCATTTGGTTTACTAATGTGTATTCAAAGAACGTTGTGTAATTTCATTACAAATGTAATAGCTGTGTTAACAAGAAACATGCCTTACATAACATGCAGAAGATATTTTCCAATGTTTATACATTTTTTGTTCATTTTTATATATTTTTAAATTTTATTTTATTGTTTAAAGTATTACAAATAGTAGTACATATGTCTCCGTTTTTCCCCCCATTGACCTTCCCCCAGCTTCCCCTACCCGCAGCACATGCCAAGTTTGCATTCCCACCAGCAGTGAAGGAGGGTTCCTTTTTCTCTGAATCTTCTCAGCACTTGTCG
>NW_005871078.1:7499225-7715690 GCF_000147115.1 Myotis lucifugus
AACCCTTATCAGAGATAACATTGGCAAATATGTTCTCCCATGCAGTGGGCTTTCTTGTTGTTTTGTTGATGGTTTCTTTTGCTGTGCAGAAGCTTTTTATTTTGATGTAATCCCATTTGTTTATTTTCTCCTTAGTCTCTCTTGCCCTAGGATCTGTGTTTATAAAGATATTGCTATGACATATGTCTGCAATTTTTCTGCCTATGGAGCCTTATAGGATTTTTCCAATGCTTATACTTTTAAATTTTTTTTTTTGGAGTAGGGAATGCATGCACATGGCATTAGAAGTAAAATTCTAAATGTCCAAAAAAGTAGTAAGTGAAAAATAAGTCCTCTAGCCCCCTGTCCTTCAACTATTATTTTACTCCAGGGAGGGAACCACTGAGACCACGTTAAGAATATATTGGAATGTAGAAAGGAGAAATTCAATACTTTGTGAAATACATTTGTCCCTCTTAGATGCTTAGTTTTTTGTTTTGTTTTACATTATTGTCCTCTACTTGTTTTGATAGTTTTACATATTTTATGCATGGTAACTGGTATAATAATGCTTATTTTGAGAGGTTTAATTCATCATCAGTGATCTGCAATGTTTTGTAGAGTATTTAATTTTGGTAAGTGCTTGTCATTGCTTTATCATAAATCTCTTGAAAGCTCAGGAGGCAACTTGCCTAATTGAAGTGCAATTATTGGTTTGTTAGATTATAATTCAATGCATATTTTGGGGAAAGAATGATAAACAGCTAACAACATTTTGAGAATTGCAGAGAAATTGTTAAATGACTATTACCTGTCACTTTCTAATTATAAGTGGGTGTTGCATGATATCTATAAGACTAGTATTATACCTAATATGAAGCATCAAAACTAAAGAAGGCAATTGCTAGCCTAATTTTAACCCTTAACAATTGGGTTTATTTTTTAGAATATATTTTTATTGATTTCAGAGAGAAGAAGAGAGAAGGAGAGAGAAACATCAATGATGAAAGAGAATCATTGAACAGCTACCTCCTACACACCCCCAACTGGGGACTGAGAGAGCAACCTGGGCATGTGCCCTGACCGAGGTTCAAACCCTGACCTCCTGGTTCATGGGTCGACACTCAGCCACTGCCACACTAGTCAGGCAACCCTGAAGAACTGTTAAATGTATTTAGTACTTATTTTGTATGTGGTGAAACTTTTGTAATAGGATACAGAACAGAGTCACTTTTACTAAAGCTGAACCATTCCAGACAAGGTCAACATGCATAATTCAATTCAGACCTGGTATATTTCAAACTTTTAGAGACCGAGGAATTGGATCTTGAAACTTTCCTGTTTTCTAGGACTGGGAATTTAAATTTTTGGTTTATGTACCTACTAAATCTTTACAAACTACACATGACCTCACACATTTTAAAGTCAGTATCTTAAGTTTTTAATCATGTTAAGAGTTTATGAAGTATGTCATTTCTTATATACTGTAAATGTAGATGATTTAAAACAAAACTGTTTCATCTTGCTTTTAAATAATACCCAATAGAACCTAAATACTGGAATAATTTGTTATCTATCAGCATCCACTTTAACGATACAGGAATAAGAGGGTTTTGCAGTTAAGGCAAAGTAAAGAATTTGGAGAAACCTCTCCATAACAACCAACTACAAAACTGCACAAAGTTGTGAGAAAACCTACTTCAGGGCAGGCAACTCAATAAAGATGGAAAAAAATATTGAGAAGCCTTTATTACTCAAATATTTCCCGAGGTAAGAACATCAGGATACCTGCAACCTTCCAGTGGTCGGCAAACTCATTAGTCAACAGAGCCAAATATCAACAGTACAACGATTGAAATTTCTTTTGAGAGCAAAATTTTTAAAACTTAAATTATATAGGTAGGTACATTGTTATTAACTTAATTAGGGTACTCCTAAGGCTTTGGAAGAGCCACACTCAAGGGGCCAAAGAGCCGCATGTGGCTCGCAAGCCGCAGTTTGCCAACCACAGGCGGCTGTTCCCAGCCACCTTGCCAGCTGTAGTTTTGCCAGCTTACCAGAGTAGAGATAGATCCAAAACAAACAAATAACTTTGCTGTTTGGGGGCAAACACTTTGGGGTGGGGAGCAAAATCACTGTTTTGCCAACTAAAACTTAAAAACTCAGTGGAAACTTTGCTAGCCCAATGTCCTGTTCCTAGCTGAGGTGAGCCAGAAAGCCGGCAGAGAGATTCTGCAAGTGAAAGCGTCCTAGGAGGGCTGAGATAGGCTCTGTACTTGCGCCAGGTTGGACTGGAAAACTACACACACACAAACAGCGAAAGTCAAGACAGACCTTAGAACTGGCTGTCACTGGGAGCAATTTGGAATGTGCTCCCTAAACCCCATGCAGATTAATTCACTGAAGATGGAAGGTGGATAGCCCAAGGTGGTAGGCGATGTCAGCCCAAATCATTAGTTAACTTCTAAGGTATGCAGACCTAGGAGCAACTCCTGGCAAATCAAGTAAAAAAAATAAAAATTAAAAAAAATAAAAATAAGACTAAAAATGGAGCAGAGACATCAGAGGCTAATACTGCAGGGGAGACATTCCATAGTTTAAACCCAGGCAAGTTACGACAACAACAACAAAACTTTCAGAAAAATAAAATAGAGCTTATATAATTTTTACAAAATATCATCTGAAATGTCCAATTTTTAACCAAGATTTAGGCGACATGCAAAGAAATAAAATATGACTATTCAGGAAGAAAAAAAAATAACATTGAGAAGGACCAAGTGTTGGATTTATTAGACAAAATCTTCAAAGCTGCACTTACAAATATGTTCTCAAAGTTAAAGAAAATGATGTTTCAAGAATTAAAATATGACAATAACTCAACAAATAGGGAATATTATTAGAGAAAAAGAAGCTATAAAAGGAACCAACAGGAAATTCTAGAATTTAAAAAATACTAACTGAAATTATATACTCCCTGGAAGGTCTCAATAGCAGACCTGAGATGGTAGAAGAAAGAAAGATTCAGTGAATTTAAAGATAAATCAATAGAAAGTGTTTAATCCAAAGATCAGGAGAAAAATAAGAAGGAAGAAAATACACACCCTGTGTATTTCACATGTATGCTCAACTACTCCATCAACCTCCCTCATGAGAGCTGTGTTAGAAATATACTGTCATTTGCCATTTAAAGCTTAGGTTAAACGCAAAAAAAGTCACCAATCCTAGGTTGATGCATTTAATTTCTTGGTATTAGAGCTTTCAGGAACAATGCAAAACATTTCCATCGATCTGAGGGAATAACACAGCAATCTTTTGAACTAAACACCAGAAATCTGTTTCCCTTGTATGTTTCTTCTTCTTCGCCCCCAAACAAGCAGTTTCTATGTAAATACTCTCCTTTTTTCCCTTGTAAAACGTTTAATTTTCATATTTCCTACTCTGAAAATAGTCTTCTAAGATTCTGGTAGGGTTTTACAAGGACATGTGAAGTCCATGTTGATAACAAATATTTGACATCCGCACTGTTTGGTTCTCAACTCATGGTTCCCAAATAGGAGTGGGTCCCCATGGCTGCAGAGCAAGAGCTGCCGGAGCCAAGCAGCCACATGATGCCCAGGGACAGGCTATGCCCTAACAGGCTTACGCTTTTCTGCAGACCCCAGCAAGGCAGTGCGGCTGTGTTTGGAGTAGCTCAGTCTGGAAGCCAGTTAGCAGCGTGGCAGCTGCTTGATTAAAGAATGCTGTTCAGTAGAATCAATGGCAAGAGAAATCAACTATAAACTCTGCTTGCTTCTCTAAGAAGGAACAGAGTGTGTTTTTGCACAGAAGGCCAGAGAGGGGTCTGTCTTATTTAGTGACAAGTTGTCAGAAAAACATCCCTCGGGCAGATTCTGCCCTAATGTTGGACCTTCTCTTAGCAAATTAACCATTTCCTACTTGTTCAAGATAATTTGCCTCATGTTGTGAGTGCCTATCTTTCTGCGCATTATTTTCTTCACATACATTTTCATATGATGGTGAGACACTGGGGTAGGGTTTTATGTGCATTTATGTAGGTTTTATGTGCATTTATGTACGATATAAACCTTACAGGTCAGCATCAATAAACACTGAGTTACACTCTTACACAGCCCTATGAGGCCATCATTATTCCTACTGTTATTATTATCTCCCCCCTTTTATGGCAGAGGAAAACAGGCTCTGAAAAGGTCAAATGCATAGACCAAGGTCCCTCACTTCAGAAAGGATTCAGATTCATTTGTATCTAAAAATTTGGTTCCATAGCCTATGTATTTTTGTTTGTTTTTAATATATTTGTATTGATTTCAGAGAAGAAGGAAGAGGGAGAGAGAGAGAAACATCAATGATGAGAGGGAATCATTGATCAGATGCCTCCTGCACGCTCCCTATCAGGGATTGAGCCCCCAGCCTGGGTGTGTGCCCTTGACCGGAATTAAACCTGGGACCCTTCAGTCTGCAGGTCAACACTCTATCCACTGAGCCAGACTGGCTAGGGCACATAGCCTATGTTTTAAAAATCACTCTATAAAACGGCATACTTAAACTTTGAAACTTTCCTCTGAATTTGAAACATATTTTTGGTTCTATGGTGTAAAACAAAAACAAAACAATGATTTCATTTCTTCCTCATTTACACACAGTTTTTGCAAAAGTATCATTTTGC
Source organism: Myotis lucifugus (assembly GCF_000147115.1). Lineage (NCBI taxonomy): Eukaryota > Metazoa > Chordata > Mammalia > Chiroptera > Vespertilionidae > Myotis > Myotis lucifugus. The sequence goes on from NW_005871078.1 coordinate 7,503,889, forward strand.
TGTTCCACACTTCACCAGTATCCTTTCTTGCTAATTTTCCTCCTACTAGGAGAACTATTATGGAAGCAGGTATACTTGCCAGAAACAGCACTTTCTGTCATTCCCATGTTTATAAGAGACATTAAATAGCTCACTTTACTCAGAAGAAAGTTAAGATAACATTTCATTTGCCTTTGTTCTTATTTAAGATATGGGTTTGATTTGCAAAAGTTCCAAACATCTTGAATCTGTGTGTTTTCTATAGAAAATTTCTCCTTTTTTTTAGTTGCAGCTTCCAAAAGCAAGGTTTAAGAGAATATATTCTAGATTTATGTTTGGAGTCTTTTTTTTTTTTAAGCATCCTTCCTTTGGGATTTAGTTAGTTTTTCAGAGGACCTGCCGTTCTGGGTATGCTGTAGCTCTGATTGAAAAGTCCTAATATACCCTGACTGTACACATACCTAAAAGTATAGTGAGAAACATGCTAGGGGACTGTTGGAAATTGGTGATTGGGAAAAGGGCTTTCAAAAGGAACAAGGGCAGCACTGGGAGCAATAATAAGGCTCTGAATGGTGCCCCAGGGTGGAGAACAGATGAGAAACGAGAGTGAGACTTGAGTGGAGTGTAAGGGTGAGATGCTAAAAGGAGTACATAATAGCAGCTAAGAAAGCCCTGTTCTAGAAGGAGATAAAGTAGGCCAAGCATCATCCATATGTCTCATGAACCTCTTGAGCAGCGGTTCTCAACCTGTGGGTCGCGACCCCTCTGGGGGCCGAACGACCCTTTCACAGGGGTCGCCTAAGACCATTGGAAAACACATATATAATTACATATTGTTTTTGTGATTAATCACTATGCTTTAATTATGTTCAATTTGTAACAATGAAAATACATCTTGCATATCAGATATTTACATTACGATTCATAACAGTAGCAAAATTACAGTTATGAAGTAGCAACGAAAATAATTTTATGGTTGGGGGTCACCACAACACGAGGGACTGTATTAAAGGGTCGCGGCATTAGGAAGATTGAGAACCACTGCTCTTGAGGATGAAGATGAAACTGGCTGGGGTAGAAGCCAAGCCAAGAAAGGAGCATCACTGTGCTCATCATAGGAGAGGAGGCCTTGGCGGTTGGGTGGCCTACACATATGGTCAATCCTGGAGTGTGGCTCTAAAACCAAGATAGCCCCAAGTATCCACTTGTGTCTATTGAGAGTCATTCAGCCTTTTGCCCAGTAATTTTTTCCCCCTAACCCCCCTGTATGTCTGCTTCATGAGACCCAAGATGAGACTCCCAGACATAACTGTTTCATCCTCTCAAGAACAGGAATTCTGACACCTCCAACCACCACAATCCCTAATCACATGCTCTCCACAACTAAAGTCCACTTTTCTGTTAGCAGGTTGTTTTTGTTTTGTTTTTTTTTACTGTTATTGCTCTTTCCCCCACATTACACATCATAAATAAAGCCTGATCTATAGGCTTTGTTTCCCTTATTCTTTTTTTTTTTTAGTCAAAATTTAAAAACAAAACAAGAATAACAACAAAAACTCCATCTACTTAAAAAAAATAGGATGTGGAGTTGGGGAACTTTGTAGAGTAGGAAACCACAACCCAGAAATGAAAGTTTACCAAGCATTCCCTTAGAGAGTGTCATCAGTAGTGTCAACAGTAAAATCCTGGGAACTAGGAATCTGATTCTAGTCATTCATTTCGAACAGAAATAATGATTTTTATGGATGACCGTTCCCAAGTGGTTGATGAGTCCTGCAGTTAGTGTTCCAGATGAAAGCATCTGTTCTCAGCTCTGTTAAAGTACTTCCAGAATCGCTTCTTCACATCTCCACATTTCACTAAAGAAGCCAAATGCAGCTAGAAGTAATTACTTCAGCCAAGCCCTGATGCTAATGGCGCTTCCTTATTAGCTTTGTGGCTCAGTGAGGAGCCAGAGTATATTTTTAATGAGTTGAGAATGGTGATAAAATTAAAATGGAATGTTGGGCAGAAGGAATATGTAATCCTATTATACTAATGTCTCAACATAAAGGGAATATTGACGGGGATTGTATTACTTCTGCTCTTTTCTTTGTCTTTTATGTTCCCGGATGCTTGAGCTCTTTCCCTTTGGGAAATGCACACTTCTCTCCCCAGCTACACCTTTCCCTTCCTGCAGGTGTCAGATCATATTGCAGCCTCTCCATGAAGCTCTTTCGGACCACCAGATGCATCTTCCCCTAAAAGCTGGTGGTGCTGGTGGTGCTGGTGTTTGAGCACCAAAAACTCAGTTATGTGTTTCATGCCACAAGTCTCTCTCCTTCTGTGGCAGTGCCACATGCAAAGCAGCCTTAATAGGTTGCTTTTATATTTAGAAAGCATAGAAAGAGGATATGTAGAGAACATGGGCAACATTCCATTTTGTTCAACATTTTTTGAGGGCTTATTGCCTTTGAGCACTGTGAGAAATAAGACAATTAACTGGAAGCCATTACTTTTACCCAAAATATTATTGAAATATACAATCATATCACACTTACCAGGAACTCATCCAAAAGTATGTAATCATCTTCATAAATATCATATGAACTCTTTCTAATGAGAGCACTATAAGTGATCGAAGGCCTGAAAGACATAAAGTCATTCATTCATTCATCTATTCATTTATCCATCCACTTATTTAGAAGCATTAGTGTGTAAGTGTTGGGACACAGATAAAAAACAGTTCCTAGATGAAGTTCCTGCCCTGATGGAGACTCTGTCTATGAATATAGGGAGACAAAACCCAGGTTAGAACCACATCATGAAGGACTGTGTATGCCATGCTAAGGCATTTGAATTTTATTCTGCATCCTGTGAGGAATGTTAAGCAAGGAAGTAATGAGAATGATTTATGTACTAGAAAGATCTTTCCAGCATTATTAGGAGTGATAATAGCAGACTAGAGATATGGCAGACAAAATTTAGATATTGGGAGATCAGAAAAAGATAATCAGATATACAAGATAATCTCTCCAAACAGAACTCTTTAATAGGTATCTTGATCACCACTTGGGGAGCTGGAAATATTTCTGGCTGAATACTTGTACCAGTTTAAAATCTTTTAGGTCATATACATCAAAGATGATTAAAACAACTAGGAACTTTTTGGGTTTTGAAAAGGAATAAATTTTGAAAACAAAATTTTGGTCATAATTATATGCGTTTTTATTAAAGTTATGTGCAATGAGAAGCTATATTTTTCGAGTTGGCTGACTTAAACATGGAACCGTTAAAAGTAAAGTGGCACTCAAATGGAGTTGAAAATATTTTATGGTTTAATAGAACTTTTTTGTCTCTCACATAGGATTTTATTTTATTAATAAGACAGTAAAATTCAGTTCATTTCCTTTATCTTTACTTTGTTCTCTTCCAAGAGTTGAAGTATTCATTTTCATATAAAAGAATATGTGTAGAAAAACAGTTTATAAAATTCAATAAAAGTAGTAAAATTTTTCTAGACATGTAGAGGGAACAATTTCACATGAGCAAAATTTCTTTGGTTAACACACCAGAGGAATTAACAGATCTTGTTCTGCACAGCTGTAACCTTCCCTGCTGTAAAATTTGGTTAAAAGAAAAGAATTCCTTAGTCCAGACCCAGTTTCTTCATCTCCTTCCCCTCCTTCCTTGGAACAAATAGGACATTCCTAGGTTGAGCATCTTGTGGGGTCCATAGTTAAAGATTCTACTTGTGTACATAAACTTCGGTTGTCCTCTCCAGTTTTGATGGTAGATTTATAACCCCACCTATCAAAAAGTCAAAATTCTGTTGCCTATTAGTCTTAATAAAGCAGCAGGAGTTTCCTGAAGGTAATCCTGACAAGCCTAATTGTTCACAGCTGGAGGGTGTAGGTTGGTTCCAGGCATTAGAATTTAACCCTTTCTTTCCCCATTTCCCTCTTGACTTTACAAATAGGAGTTGGGCTGCAAGGACCTGTAACAGAGATATTCATATTTTCATTATAGTGATGATCTGTTTAAACTCTGACAAGACAGTGAGATATTGATTTGGGTTTGGTGATTTAATTAAATCTATCGAAGGCCGGGGAGGGTTGGGGGGCAGGAGGCAACGTGAAGAAGCCATTCTGGAAGTAATTAACCACAATGGGAGCACAATATGCCCACTAGAATGGTCAAAACAAAAGACTCACAATACCAAGTGTGAGGTTGTAAGGCCACTGGAACTCTCATGCATTTCTGGTGACATGTAAAATAGTATAACTATTTTTAAAAAATTGGTTGTTTTTAATAAAGTTAAATACTCTTAGCATAAGACCCAGCAATGCCATTCCTTTGGTATTTAACCAAGAGAAATGAAAACATGTATTCACTAAAAGACTTTTACATGAATATTTATGGGAGATTTATTAATAATACCCAAAGTGGAGACAACCCAAATGTCCATCAACAAATGAATGTATAAATAAACTGTGGCATATCCACACACTAGAAGCTATGAATTACAGATACATACCACAACACGGCTTCATCTTAAAAGCATAATGCTGAGTGAAAGAAACCAGGCCCCAAAGAGCATATTCTGTATGAATTCTAGAATAGTCAAGTCTGACCTGTAGTGACAAAAAGCAGATCCGTGGTTGCCTCGTGCAGGGGCGGTGGGGGAACTTTTGAGGGAGATGAAAATGTGTACATCTGTCAAAATATATCTAAGTAGATACATTAAGTGTGTGCATTTTATTTCATGTAAATTATACCCAATAAAGTTGATTCAAAAAAGTAAAAAGCATATGATATATGTAAATTTTATTATTTTGTTGTTTTGTCTGTAAAAATAGGATTAATGTTAAAGGTTGCACAATATCCAGTATAAGAATATGTGATATAATGAAAAATTAATAGTAGAATCTTTTTAGTCCAAGATATATGTTATGTTTGAATTCAGCTCGTAGAAGTCATTAAACTCTTGTTCCTCCCATATCTTCCTTTTCTACTTATTATTTTAATAAAAGGAAACTATAACATATACTAGTGGCCCGGTGCACAAAATTTGTGCACATTAAAAGGGGATTAATTAGAGGAAATATTTTAATATTGCTATTTGCTCTTTCTCTATAATAGAAGTGTTAGAGATGAAAGAAAATTAATAAAATGTATATGAAAATCTTCCTTTTGTCAGAGTGTGGGGCACGCTGTAGGACCCAGAGTCAAGTCCCTGCCCACCCACGGTGCCTCAAACTCACACGAGACCCAAACCTAGCCGGCCCCATCCCCATTGGGCAAGATCTAGACCCAGCTGGTCCCACCCTTGTCAAGCCCCACTGGGTGGGGGGGTGTGCCCTGAGGTCCCCCATCTAGCCCCGCTGGGTGGGGGCATGGCCTGAGGTCCCCCGTCAAGCCCCGCATGACAGGGGGTGTGGCCTCAGGTCCCCGGGGCTTAATGCTGGGGTGGGAGGCATGGCCTCAGATCCTCCAGCCCGGCACTGGGGCAGGAGGTGCAGCCTGAGTTCCCCTGGCCTGGCACTGGGGTGGGGGGGGGGGCACAGCCTAAGGTCCCCTGTCAAGCCCCACCAGGCAGGGGGTGCAGCCTCAGGTCCCTGCTGATTGCTCGTTAAGGCTCATTATGGGAACTCAGCCTCTGCTGTGGGTACAGTCATCTTGTGTTACGGAACCCCTGCCTCCACTGTGGGTGCAGCCATCCTGACCATTATGGAGCAATGGTCAATTTGCATATTCCCTCTTTATTAGATAAGATGTTATATTGGCTGATTTCAATTTGATGAAAGAATTTATCTGATGGCCATAAAATATGGATGAGAAAATTCTAGTTCTTCAATTTTTTTATTTAAAAACATTTTTAATGTTTTTATTGATTTTTTTAAAGAGAGAGAGAGAGTAAGAGAAAGAGAGAGAAACATCAATGTGAGAGAGAAACATTGATAGGTTGCCTCCCACACGGACCCCAATGGGGACTGAACTGGCAACAGGAGCATGTGCCCTGACTGGAAATCCAACCAGCAACCAGTGTTCAGGACCATGTTCAACTAACTGAGCCACACCAACCAGGGCAAGTTCTTCTATTTTTAGAATGAATGAGCTGAAACCAGTTAGCATTTATTTTCCACTTTGAGAAACATTTGCTTTTGGTACACTTTTTATAGACAATGGGTGAGTTATGGTTCCCAGAGACATGCTCAGGGTGAGATGAAGGAAGTGTTGTTGTTTTTATTTGCATTTTTCATTAGTCTATATTGCATTATTCTTTTGCATTGCACCCACTTGCTGTACAATGACAATTTAGATGCATCTGTAAATCTCTAGAATCTACAACTCTATGGTGGAAAAATTTTAGGGGAGTTTGATTTAGGCATGAGTTCAGGTTCAGGCCAAAAAAAATGTAGCTTTCAAAATAACAATTTAAAATATGATGCTAATCAGATTTTTTGCAGCTAGGGTATGAATGGAATATTTCTTTCATAAATTCAATCAGATGAAGTAAATGCTCACTGTGCAAAGCCCCATGTTGGGATGGCAGGGAAAACACAGATGACTAAGGTACCCACTGCTCCTACATATCTAGAAAAATTAGATGACCTTTATTTGAACATTAATTTACACATGGTTTGGTGATTGGATCTACAGCAACAGTGTATCACTGAGAAAATGAAATTGGCTGCCAATAAAATGGAAACATTTATTAAGCAAATCTCTGTGAAGGTCATTAGCATTATGAAACTGTCTGATACTTAAGTGTTCAATAGTAGAGGGTGTGCATTGTGGAGGGCACTTTTTATACATTAGTACAAAGGCTTTTCTTCCCCAAGACAGATGCAGCCTCCAGCCTGGGTACACATGTTGTGTTTCTGCCCCTACTTGTCAGCTCAGTTGGACATCTTTGCCCTATTGCACTGTAGCGGACTGACCTCAGTATCCAAGCTGAATTAAGGAGAATGTTTAAAGTCCAATTAAAGTTTTATTTTCTAGGACAATACTGTGGGGCCATCAATATACAATAACTAGTATTATTTGCCGCCTGAATAATATAGGAACCGAAAGGCAATGTCTGGATAATAAAAGAAAGAAACAAACAAAAACCTATTTTTGATAAGAACAGAAAGAGGTTTGGGGGATAAGTTTGGCTTTTGTTTATTTTTGTCCACGTGTTTGTACTTGACTGTCTCCCTTCTGGCTGTGTGGCCGCGTAATTACTGTTCACTCCCACACGCAGCACACCTAAGGCCCAGGTGGCTGCTGGGGCTCTGCCGAGAGACTTTCTCATTCTCAGGACACATCACAGATATGGATCATTACACGTGGGGTGCTTTTGATTGACTTCTGATTTGTACATCGGAAGTGTCGTATAGTTTGGTTGATTCGATTAAAAATATTACATTAAAATGTAAACATATTGCATAACAGGATAAACCAGAATTTGTAGTTTCTTTAGCAACCTTCCAACTTAAACTTCCTTTTTCTGACCTAAATATAGATTCCCAGGTCTACAGAGAAAATCTGAGGTTTTGAAAATTACATAACCAAAAGATGCAGGCATCTTATTGTTATATAAATCATGAGTATGATGTGTACATTACTTCTACAATAGTGATTGACATCCTAATCAAATTTCAAAATCCTGACATGAATAATGTTCGTGCACATGCCTTGAATACTCTGTGCGAGGGTCAATGTGGTTCTTATTTCTAACTCCAAAACCTTATTTATGGCTTTCCCCTAAGGAGCTAGCTTTCCATGTGAGTAAAAATTCAAAATCAAAAATCAAATCAAATACACATCAAGTATTCTAGAAGTGAAGGCTTTTTAAAAAAATCTACAGGCTGTTTTTAACATAAGACAGAGCTTTGTCCTTAGGTAAAAATAGTCTGAGTTCCAACTAAAGGTCTACAGGGCTCTTTGTCCAGGCAGCTCTCTCCTCTCCACACCCTTTGAACTCTGGCCACTATGACCTGCTGGCACTCTCAGCTCAAGTCGAGTCCAGGAGACCTTCATCTGGCTTCCCCGCCCTGCACTGTGGCCTGGAAACTGTCTGCAGGCTGGTAACCAGGGGCAGTTCTGTCTCTCAGGGACCACTGGCCTTCATGGCTTGATGTTTTGTGGGTAGGTTGTTGTTGTTTGTTTAATTTTTGTAGGAAAAATAAATTTTAAAAGTGTTTGTGCAGAGAATGACGTATTCCCCGCTTTCTAACCCCATCTGCAATGTAGTGGAATCTTCATACCTTAAATATAAAGCCACGCTGAGAGCGGGAATAGGGGCCATGACCTGTTCCTTGGATGAGTGTGTCTGGGCTCAGGAAAGATTCCTTTTCTCTTGTATCAACATTATTTACACTCTTCAGTTGCACCGTGTTGTAGGGGGGCCACCTACTCTGCTGAAGGGCTTTGACCACAATTGTGAGGTGATCTATTTGAGGAAGAGCTGCGGTCTGCGGGAAGCTGAGGCTGCAGAATGTCTTTCATGGCCTCTGGGTGAACTCAGCTCAAAAAACTCATGGGCTTTCATGAGTTTTTAAAAAACTCTTCATTTTGAAATTATTTTAGACTTGGGGAAAATTTGAAAAAAATCACACTAGTGTGAAAATTAGCATTGATACATGTTATTAACTAATCTATAGATCTTTAAATATATATACTTTTATTGATTTCAGAGAGGAAGGGAGAGGGAGCGAGAGATAGAAACATCATTGATGAGAGAGAATCATTGATCGGTTGCCTCCTGCATGCCCCAAACTAGGGACTGAGCCCACAACTGGGGCATGTGCTCTGACTGGGAATCGAACCATGACCTTCTGGTTCATGGGTCCATGCTCAACCATTGAGCCATGCTGTCTGGGCCTAATCTATAGATTTTATTAAAAATTTGTCACTGTTCCCACTAATGTCCTTTTTCTGGTTCAATATTTCATCCAGAGTCCCCACAAAAATACATCCATCTTAAGTATATATTTCAGTGAGTTTTGACAGCCTTATGCACCATGTAACTAATAGCATTTTAATAACAAGAATGGAGTGAAAGGGGAGACCTAAAGATATAAGGGTGCCATTTATACAGCTTTGCCAAAAAACTGCATTTAACATTCTCCAAGTCTGTTCCCCACTGATTGACGGGGGAAGGGACTAGACCAGTGATGGCGAACCTATGACACATGTGTCAGAGGTGACACGCGAACTCATTTTTTTGGTTGATTTTTCTTTGCTAAATGGCATTTAAATATATAAAATAAATTTCAAAAATACAAATCTTTGTTTTACTATGGTTGCAAATAGCAAAAAATTTCTATATGTGACACGGCACCAGAGTTAAGTTATGGTTTTTCAAAATGCTGACACGCCGAGCTCAAAAGGTTCGCCATCACTGGACTAGACAAAGGCAATTGATACTCATTCCCAGCAAGGTCTAAGTGAGGTGGGAGACCAATTCCCCATCACACCTGAAAAATGAGTCAGTGGCCAGAATGGGCGTGGCCACTGAGAGCACTGGAAATCTAAATATATAAACTTCCAAACAAAGGAAATTAGCCCCTTCTCTCTCTTGCCTGCAGTGTGCCATGTGGCCACATGGCTCCTGGCCATGCTGGGCTCCACACTTTAATCTGGCCTGAATGCTGAACCACACCCGGCTGCAACATGGAATGGAAACTCTGGACGCTGGCCCTCTTTCTGGCTCTGATGAACTCCCAGCTTCCCTTCTTCTGGGACTGGCTTGGGTGAAATGGGACATTGGAATCAAATAAATGTAACTCTACACCAATAAAGTCTTCTATTCACCTCTCATCCTCCCCTGGGAGTTTCTGAAAATTCTTATTTCAGCCATGCCTCATGAGCCCCACAAACAATGGAGGGTCACCACTCGTGTACCCCTCTGGCAGTATAACCATTCCCAAAAGTAATATATAGAACATTTTCATCAATTCCAAAAGAATCCCTTACATTTCCACCACCTGGTTGTGTCCTTCCTATACAATCTCCATCCACTTACAGCCCTGCAAGCACTGACCTGCTTTCTGTCACTGTAGATGAGATCTGTCTTTTCAAGGATTTCAAATAGGAGGGATCATATGGTGCACACGCCTCTGCGCTGGCTTTTTGTGTTCAGCATAATTGCTTGGAAATTTATCCATGTTGTTTTATTAGTAGTTCTTTTCTTTTATTGCTGAGTTTGGAAAACCCTACAATTTGTTTATTTGTTCACCTCCTGATGAACATTTGGATTGTTTTGGGGTTTGAGGTGTCCAGAGGAAGAATCATAGGAAGTGATTGTCCTTCTGTTTACTCTACTCTTCCTCTACGTAGGATTCTTAGCTAAACACAAAGAACAATAGCAGGCCAGACGTCAGAACACCATTGACTGTCCCTGGGTCGGTGCCCTCACTTCAAAGCTGCATTGGAGAAGTTGGTTTGGGCTTAAGGCTTAAGTGAGGCTTCTTCTTCCCTCTGTCTTAAATCTGAGACATCTGGGATTATAATAATTCAGACTAAGTTATTCACCTAATTTCAAGCACAAAGTTGAGATAAAGAGAAAGAGCTGGTGTTGAGAGTATGGGCTCAGGTTCAAGTCTCAGTTCTGCTAATTACTGAACAAATTAATTCACCTCTGTGCCTCAGTTTTCTCTTCTATAAAATGGGATAACAACAATAACAACAACAATTCCTAGGACTTTGTGAGGATTAAAAAAGTTACTACATGAATTTAGAACAGTGAATTCAGGAAATTTTGGTTATTGTTTTTCAAATATTGAATATGTGCATCTCTTTCAGGCTTGCCTGGGTCTTCCTTGTGGTCGGAGATGCACAGATATGTTTTCTATCTTTTGCATTACCTCTAGGTTTACCACAGGGCTGGGTAGATAGTAACTGTCCAATATTTGCTTTTCAAGTAAAATATTGGTGTCCAATTTTTTTTTATCATTTTCATAATGATGAAGGTATAGCTGATCTTTCGTTAGTTTCCCAAATCGAGTAATGATATCCTGCTATCCTAAGTTAGCATTCTTTCAAACATATTCCACTGATGTATTTGTATTTCTGAGAATAGTATTTAAAGTTCAAGTATCCTCCTGGGAATGTGAAGACAGAGATTTTGCTGATGATAATGTGAGAAGTAGCAGAACATCAGTGATTAAGAACAGGTTTTCATTCAGCATGGCCTGGGTTTAAATCTGACTTTACCCACTTAATTGCTATGGAACCTTGAGCAAGTTACTGACCACTCAGAGCCTCAGTTTCCCCCCTGTAAAGTATCCTATATAATAAAGCCTAATATGCAAATTGTCACCTTGGGCGGTTGATCAACCCGGGAGATCAACCAGGAGACCAGGAGTTGGATCGCTCACTATGATGTGCACTGACCACCAGGATGTGGCACGGAAAATGGCGGGCAATGGCAATGCGCTACGGCCACTAGTGGACTACTTGTGGGCTGGGGTGACAGGGACAGAAGTGCGGGGAGAATATGGGGTGTTTGCTGAACTTGCTCTCACTCCCCCTGCTACCCTCCTCCAGGACACAGGTGCTCGGTGCTCATGGTGGCTGGGGAAGCCCCTGCGATCAGGCGCCAGTGCCTGCAAGGAGCCCACCCTGCACCTGTGCGGCCTTTTCCCAGTGAGCCCAGCCACAGCCACAGGGGCCAGTCGGGCTCCCTGTGGGTTCTTTCAGGAGCCAGTCTGCGAGGCTGGCCAGGAGAGAGCGCACTGCCCGCCCAGCTTCCATGTGGTGAGGCCCAGAGCCCCATGCTGTGCCCTGGCCTGCTGCGTAGAGCTGTGCTCACTGCATCTCCACGTGGCGCTGTGACTCAGTCGAGAGGGGTGGGCTCCCCAGGGACCAGAGATCAGCTGGGACTGCTCTTCCATGCCAGACGCTGGCGCTTTGATCACCGGCCAGGCCTAGGGACCGCACCCATGCATGAATTTTGTGCACTGGGCCTCTAGTAGACAATAATACTACCCAGGTCATTGAGTTATACTGAGCATTGATGTATTATTGCAAGGAAGCACTTGGGAAAGTGCCTTGCACAATGTTAGCATTCGATAAATGTTATTCATTATAATTATTGTTATTGTAAGATGGTAAAGTTCCAATTTTCCAAGACAGTCCCAATGTCAAATATTCTGCTTTACTAGCTTAATTGTACTAAAAGTTATTGGCCCCTGTATCCAAATTAAGGATTCAGAAAATATGGTCACAGCAGCATTGGATGTTTTTCATCTTCTTAGTGCCAAGCTTCCTTATGCACCTGCAGGAGCATGTGCGGCAAGTAGCAGTGATTTAATTCCCACGGATTCCTTGGAGTCAGCACTGTGCAGCACGTTTGGACAGATGGAGACACTAAAAAAGACACTAAATTACTTACACTTCTGATCATGTAGCTTAGAGAACACTGAACTTCAGAAGATTCAAATTCTGGTTTGCTGTTCACTGACTCTGGCCACTTTACCTCTGTGAGCCTCATCGGTGATATGGGCATAGTGCTTGTTGTCCTGCCAATTTCATAAGGGTCTTTCAAGTATTAAATAAGAAAATAGAGGGAAAAGCCCTATGAAACCTATGCAATGATATATAAGTGCATAACGTGTTTGTTTATGTGAGTGGTGAATATTCTGACAAATTAATTTTTCAGATAGTGGAAAATTTTCATACATAACAAATGAATGACCAATTAGCAGAAAATTAAAATACATTGAGAAAATATGTAGTACCTAAATCATATCACTATATACGTATAATGTGCTTTTCTCATTCATTCTTTTTTGTGATAAAGGGAGTCTTCACTTACTACCACTAGAGCCTCCTCAGTATTTCTAGATGTTCCTGTGATTATATCCCAGATGTTCTCCCAAAGTCCTGTTTCTACCTCTTATTCTGGCTCCCATCTGACTGTTGCCCTCTGGTCCTTGGGCCTCACCTTGACACCCCTTTACCCATGGTGATTATTTCTGCCATAATCTCCAGAGTGGCGATGTACAAATATTATGTGCTGCAGATACTACTGTGTTCAAAATCTGATTGTGTACTCTCTCTGCATAAAGCTCTTCCCTGGTCTCCACAGCCCTCAGAAAAAAGGTCAGACTCCTTAACAGACCTCAAAAGACCAGTTTCTTCTGACCCCTCCCTCCTTCTCCAGCCTCACCTGTCACCACTATGCCGGTAATTGACACTGCCACCATATTGAATTCCTTGGGTTCCTCTCCACATGCCTTGCTTTCATTCAACCCAAGCTTTTGTATATGCTCTTCACTCAAGACATCCTTGGTTACCGTACAAATTCTTCATCATTCTTTATGTGCTAGCTTCAGCCTGGGACACAGATTTGCATCCATGGGGCTGGTTAACTGGGCCATCTCAGAAAATCCAGTGCAGCCAGCTGGTCTAGGGTTTGCCCTCCCAGCTCTGTGCACTCCCTCTGTGGTCAGCTGTTTTCTCTGTTTTCAAATCAGCCTGTCCTATGCAGTGTTCTGTTTTACCTTGCAGTATTCAATATGCACATTTATCTTTTAAAATGTTTTATAGAAGGCCCTTTAAGACCACACACAGACAGGGTTCATTCATTTCTGGCATATATTTTGTACTATGTGCTGAGACTGTTATAACTTAAGGAGACATCAAAGACAGATGAATAAGGTTGTTGATTTTTAAATAAAAACAAATAATCATTATATTACAGATACTCAGCCATACCAGTGAATAAAAGATATGATGAGAACACACTGGATGAATGGACTTTTATTTTACTTCTAAAGGTATAGATGAGTTGATGGCTTTGTATTTGGGCTTGGGTCCTACCTCCACCACTCACTGACTTTGGGCTCCTGGATAAGAACCTCTCTCAGCCTCATCTGCAAGGCAGGGAAGACTTCTGACTCAGATGACTATTATGATTAGACTAGAGGCCTGGTGCATGAAATTTGTGCATGGGGGTGGGGGTGTTCCTCAGCCTGGCCTGCACCCTCTCCAATCTGGGACTCCTCAGGGGATGTCTGACTGCCAGTTTAGTCCCATAGATGCTGGAGACCATTTACTGTCTTCACTAACTGAATATAGACAGAGACCCCCCAAAAGCTAGTAACCTTTGAAAGTCCTAGCAAAGGTCAGGGCTGTGCACCACCCAGTTAATTTAGACACCACCCAGTTAATCTAGATAATGGTAGCTAAAGCATCATCCCCACCTTAGTTCACTGAATTCCTTAGATACTTGTGTAGATCCTTGTTGATTATTGTTGATCAGATATTCTGCCTATTTCTGGAAATTGTCTACCGATGAGCTAATCCATGTGTCATTCAAACCTCCTTACCCTAGGGCTACCCCAGATCAAATAAAAGGTTGGAGTGGCCTGAGCATCAGTGGAAGTCCTTCGGGACTTGCCCGCCTGGTCCCCCAATATTGCAAAATTATCTCGTGTCATTTCTCTCTCATTTGTGTGCGGCCCTCTTTCAGATACCGAACCCTACTCCACGCAGAATGTGGAGGGAGTCTTATACGACACATAGGGCCGCTGGCTCCTAACTGCTCACCTGCCTGCCTGCCTGATCGACCCTAACCGCTCTCCCCTGCCGGCTGATTGCCCCTAACCTCTTCTGCCTGGGCCCCCCACCACTGTGGCTTTGTCCAGAAGGATGTCCTGAAGACATCAGGTCTATCTGGTCTAATTAGCATATTACCCTTTTATTAGCATAGATAAGACAAAGCATGTGATGTGCTTTACACAGGAACCAATATACTAAATACATTAAATATCTGATTTTAAAAATTAAATTGAAATGTCCCTGAGACTATTAACGATAGAAGTGGCCAATAGAATTTTAAAAAATGATAAAAGCTGTTAATGGCGAAGGGAATAGAAATTGTTACTCTGGGATCTTTGACTAAATTAATGGTATGTTATATTGAGACAAACACTGAAATAAGCATAAAGAACGTGAAACCTGAAAGGGCGAGGGCTAGGCCCTCCACCTTGCCCCAGGGTAAGGGCTAGGCCCTCCACCTTGCCCCAGGGTAAGGGCTACGCCCTCCACCTTGCCCCAGGGTAAGTGCTCCATCTTACCTTGGCCACGTGCTTGGCAAGGAGCTTCTTCCCGGAAGTCTAAGCCTCTGCTAGCCACACCCAGGAACAAGACACAGACTTGTGCCTGGCCAATCGGCAGAGCACAGTCCTTTCTCCTCCCCTTCCTCCAACTCCCCCTATATAACCCGTCTCCACACAGAGTTATCTCTCTCTGCTTCCTGTCGCTGCGTCGGCAAGGTGGGGGAGCCGAGCTAGCTCGAATAAAGACTCTTATGCTTTTGCATCGGACTGGCTGGCTCCCTGATGTGGTTTCTTGGGGATCCTGAAATCTGGGCATAACAAAACCCAATTGACTTTTGACACTTTGACATTAAATGACTGTATGACTTGATGCAAATCATTTGATAGTTCTGACTTTATTTTCTTATCTGTAAAACTACAGGAGTTCATATGGTCCCTTCTAATAATACTAGAAATTTCTGTACTACAACTTTGACTGTCATCTCTTGAATACTTTTCAAATTGGTTTAAAGAACTGAAATTATATGCCCACATGCCTCTTTTATTCCCTATTTCTACTGTTCTAGGATAATAACAGGAAATATTTTCTTGTACACAATTCTTTCTTTGTAAGTAGTATGTTGAGATAAGAGTTTAATGTTTGAGGGGGAAAATATATTGTAGTTGTGGAACAGGCTATTGAAGTTTAATTTCAGCTTCAGTGCAGTGGAGACATTTATGAGTGCCTTTGACTCATTGGACAGCTTCTTTCCTTCAGCATCTGACATCAAATATCAAAGGAGACATCAAAGGTTGCTCTGGCCTCTGTAGAATGCCTTTGGTTATTAAGGTATAGATGAAGCACTTCATTTGTTCAAGGGAGTGCATTCCAGAGAGAGTCCACAGACACCAAAATTCTCTTTGTTGTTTTTGTTAAACTGTAGTCTTTCCTAATATGAGCTGTGTCATCCCTACTTTGGTTAGCTGAGAAATCTTTTCCCTACTGTTCAAAAGGAAATAGGATTTTTCAATTTTTCTTCTAAAAACTTTGAATTCAAATTCTTTTTTGAAGATGTGAGTCTTTCTTCTTTTTTATTGCCTTAAAGAACAGGAAAATATATGATTATAGCTAATGTTTTAGAAGAAATTTTATATAATCTCTGCAATTTGTGAACAAAGTATAAAATAGTTACAACTTTTTTTTGCCATGAGATGCTGGTCCCAGAGCCAATATTTAGGCAAAAGTTGTTAAGTGTTTATATAGTCTGTAAAGGGCTGGAGGCTCTAATAGAATATTTTCATTTAAGATAACAGAAATTAAGATGTAAAAGCAATACTTTCCGAATGGTTCTTCTCTTCTATCCTCCTATCCATATCCCAAACTGTGAGCATTCTCACATTTCACCCTAGTTTAGCCCTGGATGGTAAGAAGAGAAAAAGGAAGAGCAAGCAAGAAAGAAAGAATGGGAGATATAGCAGGGGTGGGGAGACAAACTTCTAATTAGAGGAGTGATAGAGATTTTGTTAAGTTCATGTCAGCTCAATAAATATTTGTTGATAGTCTTGCTATATGTAAGGTATATGGTAGTCATTTGGTGGTACAAATAAGAAAGAGAGGGTATTCATTATCCAGGAGTTCACAAACGTGTAAGAGAGATGGGTTAAGTGCATTTTTGACTGCTATCAGGTTGATTCTGGTAAGGACTAGTATATAGACACCAAGAATGAGTATACACAGAGTTAAGAGAAGAGGCTCCCAGAGAAGATAGACTCCGCTTTTTACATTTTGCTAACTTTGGCCAAGGTATTGAGCATTCTAAAGACCCAGTTTCTTCATTTATAAATAGAGATAATAATGTCTACCTATAAGGGTCACTGTGAGGAGGTAGGCATAGAGGATTAAAAGCATAGATACTTATGTGTATTGACACAATGTCAGACATATTGCAAGAGTTCACAAAAGTGGTGATTAAGTTATATGAATGTCCACAGAAGGGAAGGATTGAGTCCTACCAGGAGGACAACCTCTTAGAGAAGCTGAGATTTGATTTTGATCTTAAAGAATAAACAGGTTTCTGATAGGGGTCAGGGCAAGGAAAGGCATTCTGGGCAGAAGCAGCTGTATATTTCAGAGATTTCAAGTGCAGAGGAGGACCCTGAGAGCATGCGGGGGGATTTGGGTGTGTCTGTAGTGAGAGATTGTCTAGATTTGCAGCTCATGGTCAAATATTGGAGGATGACAGTTGGGAACAGCAGTGAGGGACTCTTTGAGGTAATCAAGGGGAGAGAACACAGGGACCTGAACTAAGGAACTTCCAGGGCAAGTAGGAAAGGGAGTTCAGACTGAAGAGCCCTTGTGAAGGTAGAATCAAGGATGGGAGGACTGATTAACTATGAAGTGTCAACTTGAAGAAGACATAATTTGTGGCTCTGAGGTTTTGAACCTGATCAGCTGAGAAGGTGGATGTCAATGCTCAGAGGTGTTTTTATTGTTGGCTGTCTTTGTAGCAGCAAACCTTGGAGAATTTGACTGAGCTTGCAAAGTAATGACATTGGGTAGCGCCTTATGTTTACATAGCACATTCCAGATCTTTATCTTGTGATTGAATTAAGTAGCTGAGAATATTTAATATAATGCTTCAGTATTATTTCTAGTTCTTTGTTCGTCTCATCTATAAATTGGAGATTTGCCCTTGGATTTATAGCAAATGAGTTAATATATTTAAATCACAGTGTCTGACACATATATATTGTTTCCCATTATTATTTATGGTTTTGTTGTTATTAAGTTGTAGTTATGAAGACCCCATATAATGGACTGATGAGGAAAATCCCCAGCCCAATTTTCTCATGGAGAGGGGGGTGAGGGAAGAGATTTAGAGAACTCAACCCCTAGAGTGTTCTCTGTACAAATTTATGAATTTCAGCCTCTGATCTAGAAAGGCCAGATCATTTTTGGCTTATTTTCTCTTTTATTATGGGTTGACAGAGAGGAATAGAAACCTTGAAATAGAAGTCCTTTCTTCAACCACTGATCACCCTCCAGTGGTCGGCAAACTCATTAGTCAACAGAGCCAAATATCAACAGTACAACGATTGAAATTTCTTTTGAGAGCCAAATTTTTTAAACTTAAACTATATAGGTAGGTACATTGTCATGAACTTAATTAGGGTACTCCTCAGGCTTAGGAAGAGCCACACTCAAGGGGCCAAAGAGCTGCATGTGGCTCGTGAGCCGCAGTTTGCCGACCACTGCCCTAGTCCATCATTTCTATGGGAAGCTGACTTTTAATTAAGAGTAAATTATTTGGCCCCCTTAGAATCATTTCTTGAGGACATGGAAATTTTCATGAAGGAAACATTGCCAGAGGAGGGAGAGCCCTTTAAATAAAACTCCTCAAAGTAACAACCCAAACGTATTTTCAGGGAACCAGAATATGAGCAATTTACCTCAATATAACATTAAAAAAATCCCCAAAGATGAAGTTTGTTGGTGTACTGCTAGTTTCATTCTCTATGTTAATATACATGACCACAAGAAGCTGAGAAAATGAGCTTTCAGGAACATTTTCCACTCACCTCCAGCCCTCCTGAGCGCCTTTCCCCACACCATTATTCTCTTTCCCTTCCCACCACTGCTTATTTTGTTCTCATAAAAAAGTTGCAGGAGTATCCAGTTTGTTCTTTGTGGCGCTGAGCTGAAAACAATACCCATTAGGGTGGCAGGCAGAGAGGAGGAGGACACTTAGCAGGGCTTTGGCAATTTGGGATCACAGATTGTGTGGAGATCGAAAGTCAAAGATAAACTTTTACTTCAGGAAAATGTATTAATGCAAATACATGCAAAATGTTACATATAATCGCAAGACTTGTGGACTCCCTTAAGCCCATCTTGGAACAGGAATTGCACCTGTTTGGGGCAAGTTGACAGTTTCTCTGGTTTTCCTTCTTACCAAGCCCACTGTTTGGAGCTAACAGAGAAAAGAGGGAGAAAAATGATAAATATGGTGCTTGGGAGTGAATTCAGTCCAGGGCTTACTGCAAGTGATTCAGTTTTAGTGCTTTCCAGATTCTTCTTATTTTCTCCATTCCCTAAATTCTTAGACAGTCAGTTTTCGAAGGACTGTAGTTCTGGTAACAGGTGACCTGATATTAGGAGATATGGAGGAAGGATGGAGAAAGAAGACACATGATCTGAGTGAGTTGGTCATTTCCTCTCTCTGTTCCATTTGAGTACATTTAACTTTTATAAGATATATGAGACCACATATTTCCATAGTATCAAAATAGATATTTTATTTTGAATTACTACTTTACTCTGGTAGTCAGGCCTTACAGAGGGATTTTCCAAGATAAATCTCATTCTAGTGCAAAATTTTAAGGGAGTTGGGAGGATGTTTTCTGAGAGAAAAATTGTATAAAATAATGAGTAAATGAGCAGGGAGAAAGTCAAAGTGTGTGAACAGCGAAGGTAAGAGATGTGATTTCATAATTTTATGATTAGATACAACTCATTTTTGTCTCCTCTCTGACCTTTAATATGTACTTAATTTGCATGTAGTTTGCACAAAGTAATTACCTTTGGATAGAACCAAAGAATTTATGCAAAATTTGACATTGAATAGGAAGTAAACAATCACATAATTTAAACTTGTGAAGCTCATAGTCTCCCTTTACTTGCCCTTACTCAGCCAGCCAGCCCAAGTATTGAAGATGAACTGAAATCCCTCTCTTGATGGGTAGGTGCACTATGGCTGACTCAAGGCCCGTATATGCTTTCTGCCCGTTCTGGGAAGATCATATCCTGGTAGCCAAGCAGTAGTCATTACCTCTGGAGACAGCAAAATAATTTATGCATAATTTGACCTTGAAAAGAAAGTAAGCGATCACATAATTTAAAATTGTTTTCCTGAAGAGCATAGAGAAAATGATAACATGATACAAAGCAGGTGGCCACTGAGCCCACCTTTGATGCTTATTAACTTTGTGACTTTAGGGACATTACATAAGCTCACCAAATCATGATTCACCCTCCTTTTTTAACATAAGAAACAGGTCTGTTTGGGAGATATTCAGTAACATAAAATAGCTTATTTATTCTTCAGAATAGAACCAGGAAGGAGATACTATTATTGCCTCCATTTTATAATTGAGAAAAATACAGAGATGTAGACAGGTTAAGGCACTTGCTCAAGGCTACCCAGACAGGAAGCAGCAGAGCTGTCGAATAGAAATGAAGGTAGTCTGGCTCTGGAGGCCATGCCCTTAGCTTTAGTCTTTGTTGGTTCACAAGTGGGCCCCATGCACAAATAGCAGGAAGAGACTAAAGAAAGAGCCACACCACTCCAGGTTGGTAGGTGGTAGGTTTAATCAGCAAGAGAACTTAACACAGGCTTGTCTTGGGTGACCGCAAATGAATAAATCTCTACACTCGCCCTGAAGAATCTTAAAAGATTATACAGAGGCTTTAACTGGGTTTGGTTACATATTCAGTGCAGATGGTCTCAACACCTTACTCTCTGAAGGCCATGTCCTTGGCACAGCTCCCACTGTGTGCATGGTGGGCAGAGTACATTTCAAGGGTGGCAGAAGGGCTGAGGAGCCTCTGATGACTGGGGTCCATCCAGCTGAAGGATCAACCAGCAGTTGGTGACTTCTTCCAGTAGATCTTTCCATCTATCTGCAATTAATGCAGTTTTCATGAAACCTTTTTTGAAGACTAGAGCTTGCTTTTGAAAGAAAACATTATTCATGTGGTAGATTCTTAACATTGTTTGGAAGGGAATTTTTCCTTCCTGTTACAGGTATATGGCTAAAAGCAGCAATAGACACTTCTGTTCCCATTAGACCATTTTTTTAAAAAAGGACTCTCTTGATGATGTTATGTAAGTACATTATGTTTTTGAAAACAAATGCTTTATTTTAATTGGGCTCAGAGACATGGCCTGGGTATTTAATAAACTCTGCTTTGGAGTCTAACACCAGGGTCTAGTGACACGTTCTGACAGCAAAGGATATGGCACATATTGCTGAAGCTGAATTCAGCAATTCAAGTTCCTGAATCAGAAAATGGTGCCACAAATCTACCCATTCTCTTTTGTTTATGGAGTCTCCTTGTATGATGTTGCTCTTTCTTATAAATTTTATATCAACAGTTATATATAAAATGCCTTTCTGCTTGTTTGTAATGTCAGCCTCTAATATAATGTGATTATTTACCCATTGTTAAAACGTATTTTTGGGAGAAGAAAATTATCCTAAAAATGGAATGAAATGAAGATCATGTTTTGTTTTGTTTTGTTTTTTAAAAAAGAGGCAGGGACATGTGTTTAGGAAGTACACTACAGCATCTTGCATGGAATTAAGATGCCACTGCCTGCCTTCAAAGTATTTGTGTTTGTGTGTTACCTGGGAATTGCATGTGTGTTACTGTGATGAAAATCTTCAAATTTCAATCCATCTGTTCTTTGAATAATTTACATCTCAAAAGCCCATTTTACTTTTTTCAATTCATTATTTTGGTTTCTATTATCAAATTTCTTTGCATATTATTTTCAGTGAAATTATATTATTTGAAGGTACATTCCTTACAAGTTTTGTAGTTGGCATTGCCACTAAAATATCTTTAAGATTTTAAATTTAGTCAGAAAATTTGCCAGTTACTTTGATCTACCCTAATAGAGGACATTTTATAAATGCAAAACTGAGAAAATGTTACTGTATAGTTACTATCATACAGGTGAGATACAATATACTGATGCTATACGCTTATTCCAAATTTTCGATTTGGGCCACTTATACAAACAAGTCCATAATTTTCATTTTTAAAATCCAGCCAGGACTACTTCAAAACATAATTCCTTATTGTTTATTCAAACAAAGGACGCTCAGTGATTTCAACAGGGACAATACAATGGGTCCCAACTGAAATGAGAGAGTGCCCAGATTATGAACAAAGTTCATCATGGCAGCATTGTCACCTTGGCCTCTGCAGTCTTCTTGTCCAAGGTAGCCATGGGGTCTCACTAGTCAATGAGGTGAAAAAAAGAAAAGAAAAATCATCTTTCTCTTGGGTCTGTTGAAATAAACCTTTGCTGGTGTTTTGTCTCAGGACATTCAAGAATTGGCATTGTTCCAACTGTTTTCATGGAAGAAACAACCATATTATGAATCACATTAACAATAACTCTCAGAAGGGCTGCGTGAGCAGAAATGTTAAGAGCCTGGGCTTTGTGTTTTTAAAGCCTGGCTCTCATAATTTACTAGCTGTATGCCCGGAACAGATTACTTAACTTCTCTCAGCCTCAACCTGCCAGTAAAGGGGGAGGAGAACAATGATATCTCCATCCTGGAGTGTGATGAGGATAAAATAAACTGTGAGGCATTTAGCCCAATGACAAGAGGGGCACAGTAACTCAGCTTTGCCCTTGCCTCATCACCTTCTTCCTTACTTTTCTTCCACCCTGGGCCTCCCACTTTTCCTAGTTACTTCATCATTAGGATGAAATGCTCATCATAAGAAGTGTTTGTAAAGTGTCTTGAGATGTCCAGAAAGCTGTGCCACTCTACCGAGTGGCTATTTACTCACCTTTGTTTGGTGGTGGTTCTCTGGGGTGATCGTGCTTGTGCTGCTGCATTTCTGCCTGTGGGTGATGGAAGGGTTCACACTACTCTACAGATCAAGAGCATACAGTTTCATTCTTGCCGTACATGTCTGCAAGGTCAGTGGAAATGACATTTTTGAAACCTCATCTAGGTATATGTTGGACAGGTTTTTAATAATCCCACAATGTTCTATTTTGGTTTTGTACTTTGAGGAAAGAACAGTCACATTCTATTCAAGGTATAGAGAAGTTCGAATGACAAATAGAAATTAATAGCTATTTTTGCAAAGCGATTTTTTTCTTGCTTGTCAATTTATTTTCATTTGTGTCAGTTTATTTAGGAAAAAAAAATAACACAGGCTAATGAAATATCCCAGTGTTACAACAGAGTATAGAGATGTCTGGAAATGTCTAATTGCATTATGTCACCATTTGCCCATAATAGTTCTAGAAATATTAGGACCAGGAGAGATCATGAGTCTGATTCGATAGGCTTTAATAGAAATGGGTGGCATTGTTAGTTTGGTTAAGGGGCTATGTAAACATTTTATTATCTAGTATATATACCATATGGTATTATATGGGAAGTTGTATAAATAAGGCTAAATTAGTTTATGATGGGGTGCTTTTCGTTCCTTTATATTTAACTTCACTTTGAAGTCTACCTTTGAAAAATAGGAACTCAAGTGTTTTATTTGCAAGGAAGGTTTTTGGAGGATATTTATTGATTGTCACCATGTATCAGTGATGATTATAAGAATAATCATGAAAACATAGAGGCATTCAATAAACTGTCTTTCATGTTCTTTCAAAACCTCTAAAATCAATTCTGAACAGCATATGGAGAGCTAGAGGCAGTTATTTGGAAGTGAGACTAAAGCAGAGTTGGATTTCATTTGAGAAAGTGAAATATTAATGAATATCAACATCTTAATTTCTGTGGCCTTGAAACTGTTTATAAAAACAGTTTCTAATATAAATAATAAAATGTCATGTTTAATAAAATGCTAACACTTCAAATTCTTTCCCTTTTGTCTTGAAACCACCAGCCAGTAGTAATAGCTTTTTTTTTGATTTCTGTTTTAGCTGCTTTAGAATGATTTAAATGTGTTCTACTCTGTCATCAAAATTACATATAAATTAGATCTTTAATGAAAGCCTCCAGCAGTTACACCAACCCTTATTCTATTTGATAGGCCAGTTTTTATCGCATGTGACTTGGTGGAAGCTGAAAGTAATGAGCAGGATAGATGATGGAGAGCTGGAGGTTAATGGGATAAAAATGAAAAGTGCTGAGCACTGTAAGTGGTCTAGAGTAAGTGTTCCATTTGTAGGAGATTTTTATTGTTACTTATTATTATATCAATAATATTTTTTGTCTCCAAGGTCTTGACACACACACACACACACACACACACACACACACACACACACTCAAAGAAATTTGCCTTACCTAGATCTTGCTTTATAGGGCTATACTCTCTAATTTTTAATAAACTTAAGCAGTTCTATTGAAAAAATAAGACTTAATGAGCATTAGACTCTATTTATATCTCTGCAGTGTTTACATACTTTGATAATGTTTATTATTCTCTATATAAATAATTTTAAAAATAATTTATATATCCTTTAAGTAATAAATTATTGTAATCTGAATTTTCTCCATGACATAGTCATTAAGGGGACAATTTTAAAATCACATAGTTGAGCAGTTTTAAAGTCTTTTCTTATTTATCACATTACAAGGTAAAAATATAGGATAATAGATTTTATCCATTTACTAAGGGGCCCAGTGCATGAATTCATGGACCTTGAAAGGAAATGTGGGCCACGAGGCTTCGGTGGGCACAGGGGCAGGTCTTGGCCCATCCTCTGTGCCCCCAATTGGCCCCTTCCACCACAACTCCTGGTCCCCTGTCTGCCGGCAGCACCGCTCCCACCACCAATGCTCCCATGAACTGATGGCCCTAGCCCTGCTTGCACCCGCTGATGGCATGGAGCAATTGGGGCTGGTGCCAGCATGGGTGTGAGGGGGCCAGCATTGTGAGCGGAGGGAGGTGGAGAAGCCCCGAGGGACAATTGGGGCCAGCAGCCGCTGCTTGCACCTGCTGATGGGACTGAGAGATCGGGGCCAGTGCCCAGCACTGGCAGCGGGTGCAAGCGGTGGCTCTGGTGTTGGCAGTGGGTGCGAGTGGGGCCAGCACTGGCAGCAGGTGCGAGAGTTAGGCAGGACCACGGCATGCGGGAGCAAAGAATTTTCAGTAACTACCAGAAGCTTGCCCTGATGACAGCGACTGGCAGGCCCTGCCTTGGTCTGGCACCCCTGCTCACCTGCTCCACCATCCCACCTTGGCCAATGTCCGCCATGTTCTGCATGTGCCCCCTCATGGTCATAGCGACCAGTTGTTCGGTTGTTCAGTAGTTCCACCATTCAGTCTATTTGCATATTAGGGTTATATATATATATAGATAGATGATATTTATCAATTATGTTATTCTTATCTAAGCAAGTCTAAAATATAATTTACATGACTTAATAAAAATAGTTATTTTGTCTTGATATTAGGTTTTAGTATTCCAGAGATATGTTAATTCCATTTATTATTTGATACAGTTTTAAAAATTGCATTTTTATTTTAATTTTCTGTCTACTAAACTTGATATTGTAAACTGATAAGGCTTTCAGGTACAATGATGTTTGACATTTTTAATCCATTTTTCTTCAGAATATATTGTAAGTATCTTGCTTAGAACATATACCTGCAATATTATTAGACATTCTCTTAAGATAACTTTATCTATAAATTTATTTGTTTAATATAATAGTAACCTTGTTAATATCTTCTAAATTTTTGCCATAGTAGAAACCTTCATTTTTTTATTTTTTGTATCTGCACAGGCATGACAGTCTTTAAATGATCCCTTAGCTTTTGGCCACATATTTTAAGTTTAAGTCTGTCTCTTGTGAGCTTCAGATTGTTGGATTTTGTTTTTATACCAGTCAATGACCTGTGCTTTATATTGGAGTTTAGTTTATTTGCCCTATACATTATAATGAATAACTTCCTATTACTTTCTTTACTCTGTAAGCTTTTCTTTATTATTGCCTCCTTTTATTCCATTTCATTATGACATTTCTATAGCTGATTTTAAACTTTTCATTTCCCATTGAAAATATTATCTACCAATTCGATTATATATTTTTAACAACATGTTTTGATACAGTTGTTACCATTACTTTCAATATATATTTAATTAAATAAGTTAATCGTGAGTACCCTTTCACGTGTTATATGTTATCATAGTCTGGTATCCTATATAATAATAGAGAAACATGGTAATTAACCCTACCTCCGCTACCCTTCCAATTGGCTAATCAGGGCGATATGCAAATTAACTGCCAACCAAGATGGCGGCCGGCAGCCAGGCAGCTTGAAGCGAACAGGAGGCTTGCTTGCTTCAGTGACTGAGGAAGCCAACGTTCCCCGCCTGCCTTGCCGGCCTCCGAGCTGCACTCTAAGAAACATTGTTACAATTATAGAAGCTAAAAAAACCCCAGAAACCTGCTTTCAGCCAGCCAGCCTCAGAGCTGGAGTTGAAACAGTGTTTCGATTATAGAACCCAAACAAACCAGATACCTGCTTTCAGCATCCGAGGTCTCAGAGCTGGAGCCGAGCCTCAGAGAGAAAGCCGGCTCTCAGTTCCAGTGACAGCCATAGAAGGTAAATAAATCCAAGAATAAAAAAAGAAAAAGAAAAAAAGGAGAGGTTGGGAGCTTCAGTCACCCGCCAGCCTGAAAACAGCTCTCAGCCCCTCACCCAGACTGGCCAGGCACCCAAGGAGGGACCCCCACCCTGAAGGGGGTGTGATCAGCTGGAAACAGCCATCATCCCCTCAGCCAGGCTGGCCAGGCACCCCAGTGGGGACCCCCACCCTGAAGGGGGTGTGACCAGCTGAAAACAGCCATCATCCCCTCATCAAGGCTGGCCAGGCACCCAAGTGGGACCCCCACCCTGATCCAGGACACCCTTCAGGGCAAACCAGCCAGACCCCACCTGTGCACCAGGCCTCTATCCAGACCCCACCCGTGCACCAGGCCTCTATCCTATATAGTAAAAGGGTAATATGCCTCCCAGCACCGGAATCAGCAGAGCCGAGAGGCCTCCCGGCACCGGGATCAGCAGAGCAGTGAGGCCTCACTGCCCCTGTGTCAAGCGGAGCCGAGAGGCCTCCTAGCACTGGGATCAGTGGAGCCGTGAGGCCTCCTAGTATCGGGATCATCGGAGCCACGAGGCCTCCTGGCCTCTGGAACAGCGTGACAGGGGGCAGATCCCAAACCCCCTGATCACCCTGCGGCTCTGTGTGTGACAGGGGGCGGGGCCACAACCTCCCTATCCGCCCTGCTCTGTTCATGACAGGGGAAGGCGCCCCAACCCCCTGATCAGCCCTGCTCTGTGCCTGATAGGGGGGAGCTCCCCAACCCCCTGATCGGCCCTGCTCTGTGTGTGATGGGGTGGAGCCGCAACCTCCCCATCGGCCCTGCCCTGAGTGTGACGGGGGGAGTGCCCCAACCCCCTGATCCACCCTGTTCTGTGTATGACAGGGGGCGGTGCCCCAACTCCCCTATCGGCCCTACTCTATGCATGACAGGGGGGAGCTCCCCAACCCCTGATCGGCCCTGCTCTGTGTGTGACAGGGTACGGAGCCCCAACCCCCCTGATGGGCCCTGCTCTGTGCATGACAGGGGGTGGTGCGGCAACCTCCCCATCGACCCTGCCTTGAGTGTGACAGGGGCCGGCGCCCCAACCCCCCAATCGGCCCTGCTCTGAGCCCGATCAGGGGCTGCACCTAGGGATTGGGCCTGCCCTCTGCCACCCGGGAGCGGGCCTAAGCCAGCACATCGTTATCTCCCGAGGGGTCCCAGACTGTGAGAGGGCACAAGTGAGGCTGAGGGACACCCCCGCCCCCCCGCCAGTGCACAAATTTTTGTGCACCGGGCCTCTAGTACTTTATAAAGTACTATTTCTATGTTATGCTTTTCAAAATGTGGTCTAATTTACTCTTTTATGTGGTATTTCTAACCATTACTTTTAAAAATCTTGCAATTTACCAGATCTTATAGTTATCTTTCATTGTTTTTAATTCTTTGTTTCTCCTTGTTGAAATATTTTTAGCTGTACAACTTCATTGATAATTTTCTTCATTTTTTGAGGTTTTCTATCACTTTAAAAAGCTACCTTTTCCCTCCATGCTGTCTCTTCTTTTACTGCTGCATAGTATTTCATGTTATACATGTATCCACAGCTTTTTTTCCCACTTATCTGTTGATAGGCACTTGGGCTGTTTCCAGATCTTAGGTATTGTAAATTGTGCTGCTATGAACATAGGGGTGCATACATTCTTTCTGACTGGTGTTTTGGGTTTCTTAGGATATATTCCTAGAAGTGGGATCACTTGGTCAAATGGCAGTTCTATATTTAATTTTTTGTATGAAACTCCATACTGTCTTCCACAGTGGCTGCACCAATCTGTATTCCATTAGCAGTGTACCAGGGCTCCCTTTTCTCCACATCCTCACCAGCACTTGTCATATATTGATTTGTTAATGGTCGCCGTTCTGACAGGTGTGAGGTGATACCTCATGGTCATTTTAATTTGAATTCCTCTGATGATTAGTTACTTTGAGCATTTTTTCATATATCTCTTGGCAATCTGTATGTCCACTTTGGAGAAGTGTCTGTTGAGGTCCTTTGCCCATTTTTTAATTGGATTGTCTTTCTTTTGTTAATTTCTATGAGTTACTTATTTATTTTGAATATTAATCCTTTGTCAGATGTATTATTGCCAAATATGTTCTACCATACAGTGGGCTCCCTTTTCATTTTGTTGCTGGAAAGTCTTATGCTAAGCAAAATAAGCCAGTCAGAGAAAGCCATGTATCACATGTCATGTATATGATCTCACCCATAAGCCAAACAAAGAAAAACATTATCACATGATCTCACTCATATGTAGAAATCAAAGAACAAAATAAACTGATCAACAAAATAGATCCAGAAACATAAAAGCTTGAAACAGACTGTTGAATCTCAGAGGGAAGGAAGGGGTCAGTGCATGGGTTGGAAGAGATTAACCAAAGAACTTATATGCATATATTCATAATTCATGGACCCAGACAATAATGTGGTAAAGGCCTGGGGCAGCAGTAGGTGTGGTTTAGAAGCGGTCAATGCGGGGAAAAAAAGGAGACATCTGTAATATTTTAAACAATAGTGCCCATCAGTAGATGAATGGATTAGAAAGATAAAATTTTTAAAAAACTACCTTTTATCTTCAAAGAGGAAAAAATTATTTTTGCTGGATTCTGTTCTCTTATAATGCCTCATTTTCCCTTAAATTTGGGTTTATTTTTATTTATTTATTTTTTTGAGCCTGCCTTATATCTCTAATCCAAACATCAGGGCATTCTTACCTTTATAGTAAGACTAGAGTCCTGGTTCACGTAATTGTGCACTGGTGGGGTCCCTTGGCCTGGCCTGCACCCTCTCACAATCTGGGGCCCCTCAGGGGATGTTGGACTGCTGGTTTCAGCCTGATCCCCACAGGCCAGGCTGAGGGACTCCACTGGTGCACGATCTGTGCACCGGGCCTCTAGTATGCATATAAGATCTTTGGTTAATCTCTTCCCGCCCTCCTCCCTCCCCACTTCCCTCTGAGATTCATCAGACTGTTCCATGTTTCCAAGCCTGTGCGTTGAGCATCTGCCCCCTAGTGGTCAGTGTGCGTCATAGCTACTAGTCAAATGGTCAAACAATCAAACAAATGGTTGCTTAGGCATATATATATACACACACACACACACACACACACACTAGAGGCCCGGTGCACAAAAATTTGTGCACTCGGGGAGAGGAGGGGGGGTCCCCCAGCCCGGCCTGTGCCCTCTCGCAGTCTGGGACCCCTCGGGAGATGACGACCTGCTGGCTTAGGCCTGCTCCTGGGTGGCAGAGGGCACGCCCAATCCCTAGGTGCAGCCCCTAGTCACGCTCAGGGTAGGGCCGATTGGGGGGTTGGGGCACCGCCCCCTGTCACACTCAAGGCAGGGTCGATGGGGAGGTTGTGGCGCCACCCCCTGTCACGCACAGAGCAGGGCCAATCAGGGGGTTGGGGTGCTGCCCCCTGTCACTCACAGAGCAGGGCAGATCAGGGGGTTGGGGTGCTGCCCCCTTTCACTCACAGAGCAGGGCCCATCAGGGGGGTTGGGGCTCCGTACCCTGTCACACACAGAGCAGGGTCGATCAGGGGGTTGGGGAGCTCCCCCCTGTCACGCACAGAGCAGGGCCCATCAGGGGGTTGAGGAGCTCCCCCCTGTCATGCACAGGGCAGGGCCAATCAGGGGGTTGAGGAGCTCCCCCCTGTCACTCACAGAGCAGGGCCAATAGGGGAGTTGGGGCACCGCCCCCTGTCACGCACAGCGGGGTTGAGGAGCTCCCCCCTGTCATGCACAGGGCAGGGCCAATCAGGGGGTTGAGGAGCTCCCCCCTGTCACTCACAGAGCAGGGCCGATAGGGGAGTTGGGGCACTGCCCCCTGTCACACACAGAGCAGGGCCGAACAGGGGGTTGGGGCACTGCACCCTGTCACACTCAGGGCAGGGCCAATGGGGAGGTTATGGCTCTACCCCGTTACACACAGAGCAAGGCCCGTGGAGGGGGGTTGGGGCACCACCCTCTATCACCCACAGAGCAGGGCCGATCAGGGGGTTGGGGCACTCCCCCCGTCACACTCAGGGCAGGGCCGATGGAGAGGTTATGGCTCTACCCTGTCACACACAGAGCAGGGCCGATCAGGGGGTTGGGGCGCCGCACCCTGTCACACACAGAGCCGCAGGGCGATCAGGGGATTGGGGAGCTCCCCGTTATCAGGCACAGAGCAGGGCTGATCAGGGGGTTGGGGCGCCTTCCCCTGTCATGAACAGAGCAGGGCAGATAGGGAGGTTGTGGCCCCGCCCGCTGTCACACACAGAGCCACAGGGCGATCAGGGGGTTTGGGCGCTGCCCCCTGTCACGCTGTCCCGGTGCCGGGAGGCATATTACCCTTTTACTATATAGAATAGAGGCTTGGTGCAGGGGTGGGGGCCGGCTGGTTTGCCCTGAAGGGTGTCCTGGATCAGGGTGGAGGTCCCCACTGGGGTGCCTGGCCAGTCTGGCTAAGGGGCTGAGGGCCGTTTTCAGGCTGGCAGGTGACTGAAGCTCCCAACTGCTCCTTTTTTTCTTTTCTTTTTTTCTATTCTGGGCCAGCTTTACCTCTGAGGCCTCGGCTGCTGAAAGCAGGTTTCTGGCCTTTACCTTCTGTATTTGATACAATGTTGCGGTCCGGCTGGCTGAAGCCCGGCTGACTGAAAGTCGGTTTCTGGGGTTTTGTTTAGCTTCTATATTTGCAACATAGTTGCTTAGAGTTGCAGCTGAGAGGCCGGCAAGTCAGGTGGGGAACGTTGGAGTCTGCCATCACTGGAGCAAGCAAGCCTCCCTGTTTGCTTCAGCGCATGGCTGCCGGCCGCCATCTTGGCTGACAGTTAATTTGCATAAGGATATGCTGATTAGCCAATGGGAAGGGTAGCGGTCGTACGCTAATTACCATGTTTCTCTTTTATTAGTGTAGATATATATATATAGCCTGTTCCTTAAGGCTACCAGTCTCCAGACAACTAAGGTGCATAGTCCAAAGAGACAGATGGATGAAAACATGTGTAAGCTGCCACACCAATTGTTCTCCTCTTATCAAACAATGATTTCTATCACATGATCTGTCCTCAGTAAGGAAGTGTTTGCCCTGTGCTCCTTTGATCTCTGACATAGGGCTCTCCAGTCTGTGACACTTTAGCTGTAAAAGAGGTTGTGTAATGGCTTCTTCCCGTATGGTGGCCTGGAAAAAAATTCTTCCCTTTCTTCGGTGGATCTCATGGAAAAATTAATATACTGGGCATTGCCTTCAACTCCCAAGAATCCAGACATATACACATAAAAGTAATAATATTCCTTAGCAGAGGCCTCTGGTGAAAATTTGACCCACAACTTCTCTATATGAGTCTATCCAAGTGTCTGTATTCAGGCTATAACTTCATAGTGTGCAATCAAAATATCCTCTATATCCCATCTTCATCTTCTTTCACTTCTTTCTTCTCTAGACCTCATACTCTTTTGTTCACATGTTTCAAACTTTTAAAATGTGACAAGTAGGTGCCCAGGTATATTTCAATGAAGATTGTTCCCAATCGATATTTCATATTCCTTAAAGTTATCTTTATTAAAATTTGATATCTTGACAGCTCATAAATTATCTCTAATTTATTCCCTAGGTGAGGTTTATGCTTTGCCCGCATTTTTATGTCCTTTGGTACACTGATTATTCTCATATTGAATATGCTTGGTTGGTTCTGTGGTTCTGTAGATTTCTCTTTCTTTAGCATTGTCTGTACTAGGATAACTTAGCTGTGGTTTTATTTGTTTTATTAGGCTGTTTTTCTTATCACAAGTTCTTCCTTCTGGATGTCAGTTCTGCTTCTAATGGTCTCCTTTGATGCTTGACTTCTTTTATAGGATTTATAAATTTCACACAATTTTAATAGTATCTTTGCGCCTTGTTTTGGCAATAATTATCCCTTCTTTTAAAGTAGTGAGAATAAACCGCTCTATATCATGTAAAGCAGTTTGCAGATGATGGATGCTTTTCCTACCTTTCTGTTCCATCACTAGTTGCCTGACTACTAAAACCTGGCCTTTCAAACACCTTATTTGTGTTCTGTGTATGACTTCCCTGTTTTAAATAGTATCTTCTTGTGAGTTTCTCTCTGAGTTTCCTTCTCTTTAGACTTATCTCTTTTTCTTTATCTAGATAAGAGGAAGTCTTCTGGCACTTGTTTTCAGTCTTTCTCAGCGTAACTAAACCGAGGGGAAAAACACACAGTGGTATGTTTATGTGAGAAGGCAGAGAATGCCCCCCTCCAATTAATCTTTCTTTTCTATTTATCTCAGATGCATTCATATAGCAGATTCTAGAATAATATTACTTAACTGAAAGGGTGAAAGGGTTGAGAGAATAATGGTGACAATCATACTTATGAAAACTTATCAACAATTATTATTGAACCATAGAGTACCTTCTCACCCATTACCTGTTTGCAACCTTACAAAGCCCTTGTGTGGTAAGTAGGCTGGTTAAATGGTTTCCAAATTTACAAAGGAGGAAATTGAGTCTCATAGAGGTTCAGGGACTTGCTATTGGTCACCCAGCATGGTTGGACCTTTAACTAATGTATTCTGACTGTAAAGCTTGAACTCTTATCTACTCTAACATTCTAATTTCTAAACTAATGCTAGAACTTTCAACTAAGAAAAAATAGTCTTAGTCCAGGAAGAGATAATGTTGGTCTAGCAGGGTCTTTCTGACCCACTGAAGTCACGCTGAGCTGGTTAACTTCTCAGGCTGTTTATGAATGGGCTACTCTGAAGTTCCCCAGCATAAGCTCTTCCTAAAAAGAGCTAACAGCACGCCTGGGAAATAGTTTATGTTTCCCAAAGTTTGGATATCTTTTTGAACTTGACTTTTTAATTTTGATCAGTTGGTCTGGCAAATCACACAGAGAATCATTACTAATCAAGGATCATTATTCAAGATATGCTAGTGACAAGTCTCTTTAATCCTTCACATTTCTCTCTTATCTCAAGTGGCCTTTTGCAGGGCATTAGCACTTCTGTGTGTTTGATAAATAATGTTTTCAACCCAGTGAAAAAGTGTGCTGACCCACTGAATGACACGACATTGAATCGTAAATGTGTCTACTTTTATGTTGTGTAGGAAACTATAATTAAAAGTTAGAGGGTAAAGGAGTCATTGTATTTTGACTGGAAGGAAAGTGAAAGGAGGCTTATGCACTAGCAACCTATGAAGAGTGAGACAACTTCCTCCTGCCTATAGAAGCCCCTCAGAGCTCAATCATCTTACTAGCTGTCCAAGTCCAAACACCTGGCAATCATTTTGTCTATTGCTTCTCCTTCACCTGTCACAGCCAAGCAGTCACCAGGACCTGTGCTTTTGATCATTTAATTTCTCCAGAATTTGATCATTTATCTCCATCCCCACTGCCACCACCTTGGTTAAGGCTCTTATCTCACCTGAGTTACTGCAAATAGCCTCCTACCTCACATAAGGCAAGTCCTGGTCCCTGAGCGAGTGGGTGTTCTGCCTGGTGATTTTGTAGCATGAGCCCTCTCTGGGACAGCAGGTCCAGGCATAGGTGATGTGGTCAGAGGTCTGGAACAGGTATATACTCTGAGAGACAAGAGGAGCGGCCACTCATTCACAGAAATGATATAAGTAAGTTAGGTGAGAGGGTGTGCTAATGAGAAACCTATATATTGCCTAGTTTTTCTTATATTCCTGGGATTGGCAGCAGCATTGATGGCACCTAAAATTTCTTAATGTAATTATTGGCTTTGGTCAATGAAAATAATATGTCTCCAACTGAATCCTCTACGCATTATGAAATGAAGGAAGGATGATGCCCGTAATGCACTTAGCCCTGAGACAGGAGTGGGACTCGTTGAGGTACCTTCTGAAGGAGTGTCACTCACCTGATGTTCCATCCTGCATCTGAATTTGATAATCATTTAAAATGTCGTGTCCCATCCCTTGTCTAGTTTTTAAAATTTTTTTAAAATATAGTACCTACAGATGTTTGTACACTCACCGGTTTCCTTGAGAGTTCCTACATGTATGCAGTGAAATGAGAAACGTGACTGTCTAGTTAATTTAACGTGAATGCCCTCCAGTGGCCCAACCTGTCTCGGCTTCTGCTTTTGTTGACCAGGTTCTCTGATACTCACCGATGCATTCTCCATGGCTCTCCTTCCAGAAAAGCCCAAGAGCTGAGGCTTCTTTTGGGTCAGAGTGTGTTATGTTGCTCTCAGAGATTTCTCTATATTTTGCATGTAGTTCTTCCATAGTTCGCTAGTTAGCCAATGCCCCTAATTTAGAAAGTGTAGCTTGCTTGTGTCCAATGTCCTGTATCTCTCCTACCCCAACAAATGCTAGAACAGATATTTTCAGGAAAAACAAAGGATGTAAGTCAAGGCAAAAGCAATGCGGCAAGCCTGGGAGACAAAAAGCCAGGGTGTCTATTTGGGAACTCCTGAGAGTGAAAGCCAGTCATGGAGGGTGAGTATAGGCTCAGTAATCCTGAACTAAAAAGGTACAAACAAGGGTATATGAGAACAAAGGTGCTGAAGGGTTTGAGGGATGCGGTTATTGTCTAGAAAAAGCTCTGGGCTCTTGATTTTCCATTATGAGCTGGAAGGGTTGGGTGGATTGCCAGGTGAAAGGCCAGATGGGACAGACACAGTGCCCTGTGCAGCCTCTGTCAACCTCTGGTTCTATCTCCTCTCATCCGAGTGGGGGGAGGTTTGGATTTCATTTCTGTTTTTGCCGTGATGAATAACTTAGGTCTGAGTTCCATCTGAAATGTTTCCTGCATGACCCACAGCACGGTGCGATGACGCCCTGAGGATGCCCGTCCCTGAGCTTGCCCTGGCCAGTGCCATGCAGGGCTGTCTGGCTCACTTTCTTTCTTTAAATTATTATTTTTTAAATTTACTGGGGGGGGGGGAGAGAGAGAGAGAGAGAGCGAGAGAGAGAGAGAGACACGTTGATTTGTTGTTCCACTTATTTATGCACTCATTTATTGTTTATTGTAAGTGTGCTGACCAGGGATCAAACTTGCGACTTTGGTATATGGGGACGAGGCTCTAACCCACTGAGCTAGCCTGCCAGGGCCTCTGGCTCACTTTCTAGCTGCTGTAGTGCAGAGCGCAGTTCCAAAACTTGGCTGGGCATCAAGGACACAGCAGAGCATGTTAAACATTCCAATTCTGGGCGCTGCGGCCAGAGATTCTGGTTCAATACACTCGGTGGACTTGAATTTGGGAATTGACATCGTAGAGTCATGTAGTTTATTAATCTGTCAGATTAATGTCATTTATATTTCTGTGCATATTCATCTGTAGAAACTAGGTACTTAGCACTCAACTGTGGAAATCTGAGATTAAAAACAAACATATAAACAAAAAGCGTGAGTTAATTATGATTCTCCAAAGGGTCGGAGCCTGCGGTCGACAACACAAGCTGACCGTTTTCAAGGCAGGCTAAATGTTGTCCAAACTCTCACCAATCTCTACCTCCTAGAACTTGAAGGAGAGAAGTAATGCAACGTCTGCCTTAATAATATTGAAAATCTTGGCTTTCTTATGTACACAATGGATAAAATTGGACCCATGGATAAAGAACATTAAGACTGCCCCATTAGCATTGTTTATTTCATAAGATGTGGTACAAGATCAAAGATGATATAGATTTATGTAAGTGAACAAGTCTGTTTTGCTATGGAGAAATGTGAAAGAAAAGACATGTGCAACTTCATAAAACAATAAGATAAGACACAACAGAAAAGGTTATTTACTTAAGACAGAATTCAACATTTTTCTTTCCAAAAAGAGCTCTTTCTCCTGACTTCTTGATTTCTGTTGACAACTTCACAGACTCTCAAATGCTCAGATTTTGTTGGTCATGTCCTTACTGGCTTTTAGAATGAGCCACTACCCACAGGACAAATATGGTCTCCATCTGTTGCTATGAGGCCCCCCCCCCTCATATTTTTTGTATATGTTTTATAAATGGTTAGAAAAAACTCTAGGGATGAATAATATTTCATGACAGGTGAAAACTAGATGAAATCCAAATGTTAGTGTCTATAAATGAACTTTGGTTGGAACACAGCCAAGCCCATTCATTTACATATAATCTCTGGCTGCTTTTTAAATAAATATTTTTATTGATTTTTTTAGAGAAAGAGGAAGAAAGAGGGAGAGAGTGGGGAGGGGGAGAAACATCGATGAGAGAAACATCAACATCTATCGGCTGCCTCCTGCACACCCCTTACCTGGGATAGAGCCTGCAACCCTGGCATGTGCCCTGGCTAGGGATCAATCTGGCATGGGACGACACCCATCCAACTGAGCTATACCTGCCAGGGTTCTGGCTGCTTTTTAAATGGCAGAACTGAGTAGTCACACAGAGGCCATGGTGCCTACACAGCCCAAAACACTTTCTCTCTGGCCCTTTGTAGAACAAATTTGTCTTCCTAAATTGGAAGCTCCTTGAGTCCAGGAACTGTATCTTCTGAATGCCTGTATTCTAATAAACCTCTAACAGAGTGCTTAGCACACAGTAAATTCTCAATAAATGTTTGAAGAAACATACATTTTAAAAATTATATAGTGCAAATCACTAATCCTTTTTTGTGCAGCAATGAACCTAGGCATTTGGTTTAGGAGGGTCTTAGTATTTGTGGGTGGTATTTTTTTTTTAATTGAAAATGTAACTATCCCCTTGTTTAAATCATTGGTTCTCCAACTTCAGTGATCATCAAAACCACCTAGAAGACTTGATAAGACACAGACTTCTGGGGCCCCACCCTGACAGTCTCTGATTCAGTAGGTCTGGGGCAGGACCTGAGACTTTTCATTTCTAAAATGTTCCCAGGAGATGCTGATGCTGCAGGTCCAGGGACCACACTCTGAGACACGCTGGTTAAATAATGCTTTCTAAACCAGGGTGGGCATCAGAATCCACCGAGGAGGAGTGTTAAAGATGCAGATTTCTAGGCTTCATGGCCAGAAATTCTGATTCAGTGGGAATCTGTATATTTACCAAGTCATCCAGGTGTTTCTGGGATTTCGGGGGTGGGGCGGTCACTTCTTTGGGGATCCATGTGTATAACCACATTCTCTGAGGTGTGAGTGCTGCTCTATATTCATACAATTAGTGCCATATTCATAAAATAATAGATTCATGGGTTTCAATGACACAATGGTTGACTGAATTATTTAATTTTAAAATATCTTGAACCCTAGACATGAAAAAAAATAGCATGTGGTCAGGTGGAGAGGAGAGCGGAGCAACCTGTGTTGTCTCTGGGGAGAGCATCAGACGAGGGCGCTGTGGGAGGTGACAAAAATGGATTCTGGATAAAGGACCAGCAGTTGGAAAAATAATGCTCTAGTCTAGCAATTGGTTTTTCACTTCTTGGAGGAAATGGCACGATCCTACTTATTATGTTTCTTTCCATTAAAATCTTCTGTTACTGAAAAACTGATAAAAGTTGAGGGAATAGTCCCTTTTCTAAAAAAAAAAAAAAGAAAGAAAAGAAAAGAAAAAAGGGGATATAATGGCAAAAATAGTTTTCATTATGACAAAAATGCCAGGCTCTAGTGAAGGCTGTGTAAAGCTTATAATTTACAATTTCATTCTGGCTGTGTGATGCTTTAACAAAAATTTCAGCAGTGTAATCTTCCATTGGCTGTGCTGTTAGCAGAGATTCTGCACTCATTGTCATCAGGCCTGGTGTAGTCATATGGAAGTTCAAGTTCACCTGGGTTGCACTGCTAAACAGCCTGGGTCTCAGGCAGGTGCTTCCACAGAAGCAATGTTTGGCAGCAAGATAGAACACAACATATTCCCTTGTCCATTCTCCACATGAATAAAAAGAAGAGGCTATATGATACAGTAGAGCTAGCATGTCAAACTTGAAGCCCACGGGCCACATGCAGCCCACAATGATTATTTTTGCGGCCCAGCCAATACAACGGTATGTAAGAAATGTTTTAATAAAAATTTCGTAACTTAATTTTTACAATATCCTGTTATACATAATTATTAATAACAAACTACAACGTTTGCTAATGTGTTGCATTCATTTCCCTTACACGCCTACGCGCAGCCACACCATTTCTCTCCACTAATACTCTGAACGTTTTAGCAGCTGATTGCCACGTCATTAGTCTTGTGCTGACTTGTTTGGTGTGCGCAACAGGAAATATTTCGCTTTCGGAGAACAAGAAAAATAGGTTTATTTGTGTTACGCTTATTAATTTGTGCAGTTATTCAGTGTCTGGTAAGTTCATGTTCAAGAAAAATAATAATTTTTATTAAAATGTTCTATTATTTTATGTTAACGATTACTCATTTATTTCAGCCCTTTATATTCAGTACGTCTCTATCAAAATAAACCTACGTTTGTATGAAAATTGAAGTTTTTGTTGTTGTTTTCTTGCAGTCCACATAAATGAAAACCTTGTTTATTTGGCCCGTGTTAGTCTTTGAGTTTGACATGTTTGCAGTAGAGAATTGGATTTGGAGCCAGACAAACTAATGTCGCGTGGCATGGCACTCTGCTGGGTACTTGGAGTGACCTTGAGAGAGTTACAATAACTTTGTTAGGCTGTTTCTTTGACTGTAAGACTGAAGGGGTTTTGTTGGTATCAGATGATTCTTACACAAAAGTGTTTCGTAAGCCAGAAAGCATTGCACTCGCTTATGGCATTGGTCACGTGATTGCTAACCTAGTCACTAACAGGGAAGCAAGATGCCTGTCTGGAAGTCTGCAAACGTGTGCCTGGTGCAGAGTATGCAATCTGTACTTGTTTGTTAAATGAAACAGAGAAAAAATATGAGAGAAAATATATTGGTTTAAAATAAATATATTCAGTGCTTTATAGAGAGAACTAGACTATAGGTTAAGAGATGAACCAAGCATATGTTTTAGAGAAGGGCTCATTTTCTTTTCTGCAGGTATGTGGTTTAGAATTTGTTGCTGGCAGTCGTAGGTGTAGAAACTTACTTTTATTTCAGCCCCTATGAATCTGTCTCTGGTAATAATATAAGTGCATTAATAGCACATTAGACAATTGAGAGAGTCTTACTGGTATTTTGAGTCCACTTTAGATTTATCCAGAGTAAGAGTAGCCCTCATTTATATACTGTGTTGTTCAATGCAAATAAAAAAGAATCCAGCCGAAACCAGTTTGGCTCAGTGGATAGAGCGTCGGCCTGCGGACTGAAAGGTCCTGGGTTCGATTCCGGTCAAGGGCATGTACCTGGGTTGCGGGCACATCCCCAGTGGGAGATGTGTAGGAGGCAGCTGATCGATGTTTCTCTCTCATCGATGTTTCTAACTCTCTATCTCTCTCCCTTCCTCTCTGTAAAAAATCAATAAAATATATTTTAAAAATGTTTAAAAAAAGAATCCAGTGTATGTTTATTTATTGACATTTCTGTAGCCAGTAAAAAGGACTGAATTTTCATTAATTTCTCACTTGTCAATTTCACTAGGTCCTAAGGGTTTATACCAGCAATTTCAACCTTTTTAATCTCACGGCACACATAAACTAATTACTAAAAGTTTGCGGCACACCAAAAGCATATTTTTTGCCAATCTGACAAAAAATAGGTCTATATTTTGATTCATTCATACTAGCCCGCTATTGTTGTCAATGTTTTTTCATTTGACAACATAAGAGAAAAGAGGTCAGTGCCCCTGACTAAATAATCAGACATTGCATGTTTTAAAAATTCTTGCAGCACACCACAATTGCTGGGTTATACAGAAGAAGCAGATCTTCACCTGGATGCCTGAACAACTAGAAGGATAGCAGGTGCTTTTTTAGAGACATAGCAGTGTATAAGATGGCCTCAGCAAGAGCAAAAAGTACAGACTTGAAGTATAGCCACGTTTGTAGGCATCATTTCAACATAGAGTTGGTTTATTAAAACCCATGAAATGCAGGTGCATTTATTTGAAGAGCTGGGTGCTAGGAAAATCACTAGACACAAGAAGTTGTCCCATCCCCGAGGAGTTTCTATTTTAGTGGGAAGACAGACGTTCAAGGGTGGTTACAGGGCAGTAAGTCCTGAGGCAGTGGGAGCTCATAAAAGGGACCCAGCCTGGCCAGGGGGCTGTAACAGCAAAGGTTTGTCAGAGGAAGTGACATCCACACTAGGACTTGAAGGACCAGGAGGAGTTAGGGTTCACCGACCTGTGAAGGTTGATTCCAGAAGATGAGCCGAGCCAATTAGTTGCTGCTCTTGGGAATTTGAAACCTGAGAGGGAGCTGTGAAGACTGTAGTAACAGTGTGTGAAGATGAGAAAAGGAGAGGCTGGGGAAGCCCAGTTGGCCATGTTTCAGTCTCAGTTAAGAACAAGCATGAGAAGCCCATGGACAGAGAGAGGAGGTGGATCAAGTGCATGGAACAAAGCAGGGTGGCCACAAAGGAGACCCATGGCCCAGAGAGTGGGTATGGTCTTGTTTCCAATGGCTGCCAGTCCAATTTCCATGATGCCTGGAGATACTATTATTTCCTATCCTCGGCTTCTGTGAGATTCCTCTCTTCTCAAAGCAGCCTCATCTTTATTTGAGCTAATTTAAGTGGGTCTTTATGCTTTATGAGCCAGATCTTTTTTAAAAAAAGTATTGATTTCAGAGAGAAGGGAGAGGGAGAAAGAGAGAAATACTAATGATGAGAGAGAATCATTGATCAGCTACCTCCTGCACGCCCCCTACATGGTTAGATTCCCTGGGGCTGGGCACATGCCCAGGTTAGGGATTGAGAAGCAACCTGGGCATGTGCCCAGCCCAGGGAATCTAACTGTGTCTTCCTGGTTCATGGGTCAATAGTCAACCACTGAGCCACACCGACCAGGCCATGAGCCAGATCTTGAACTCAGTGAGGCCCAGTGGAAAGTCTACAGGTGTCTCTTTTGAAACGGTCTTGCTTTCTTTATTCCCCGGTGCTGAAGCAATGTGTTTCAGGGTCCTGGTAGTCAAAACCCTGCAGTACCCTCCTGGGAGAACCACGCCTCTTGTCTGGACCTTCTACTTTGCTCCCAGGGGTCCCAGAAACTCTTCTGTGCCCTCCTGGGGGAACGAGTTACCGAGAAATACCACCCTCCATCTTAACTGACTGGAAATTTGCCTCTAGTTTCTTACTGCAAGGCCAGTGATCAAGGGCTATGTTTCAAAGGAGTCCAACCTTGGTTCTGCATTTTTCTTGAATGAGCCTCCTTTGTTGTACATTCTCATCATTTGCTCCCAGTGCTTTTTAAGCACTGTGGTCTGTACTCCCTTGGTCTTAATGCCTTCTTAGTAGTTACTGGAATCTGCCACGACTCCACTTAAACTTGAGCTGTGATTGTCAACCCCTCTCAAGGTGACAGTGTTGCAGCAGTATTGCCATATGGCCCTTATAAAGTCACCAGGAAATTAAAGCTGAGTACCAAGTTTAACTTTTGAATGTCAGTTGTTGAAGTTATTAAAATAATGATCCACAAATATATGAAGTGCTACCTTTTTTTCTCTAAAAGTAGAATTGAGCAAAAA
Source organism: Myotis lucifugus (assembly GCF_000147115.1). Lineage (NCBI taxonomy): Eukaryota > Metazoa > Chordata > Mammalia > Chiroptera > Vespertilionidae > Myotis > Myotis lucifugus. The sequence continues at coordinate 7,545,753 of NW_005871078.1, forward strand.
AGGTAATGGTTATTGGTCGCTGCATGATGCATGATCATGTCAGTGAGTGAGGAATGGGTAGATGGGTAGAGGTGATGCCAGCCAGTATGAAGATAACCATAGTGAAGCTAATGGGAAACTCCCAGCGAGAACAGAATTGAAATAGAATCTCATTGTTTGCAAGAAGGGAGAACCCCTCCCCAACTGAAACTGTGAATTGATTATCCACATTTGACAGATTTTAGAGCCTGATGGTGATAACATTTTGGTCAATACTAGACTCCATGTCTTCTGGCTCTTGAAGTGACTCAAATTCCTGAGATAATCAGGAAAACAATTTCGCTAACTCTACACACACTCCAACTACTAGGCTAGAAACACAAGAGTTAGGCAGGACCCTGGGTCTCATCATGCCTACTCCAGCATACTGTCTGAAGCAAATATTCTCACTGTAACATTCTTGAGCAGCAAGCTTCTTTCCATAATCCCACACTCAGGTTGCCAATACATGAATTTTTTTCTTCCTTCACAGTTTGAATTCCCTTGCCATGCTCTATTCTGACATGCACTGCCCATGACCAGGCATCCAAGCCAGGAGCCATCTTTGACCATGCTTTGTTTCGTTCTACTTCTCTGAAGCAGCTTTTCTCCTCTTCTTTTTGTTACTACTGTCTACCCCTGTCAAGACCTTCATTATTTTGTGCTCCATTATAAGTTTCACACCAGATCGATCTTTCTATGTCATTGATTTTTGTCAGATCTCTCTTCTTCTGCTCAAAATCTTCTCCAGAGAAAACTGCAAAAGCGAGTTTTATTACCACCTGGAATTTAAGGCTCTCCACAGCTTGTTGCAAATGGCAACCTCTTCAGCCTAATTTCATAATTATTGCTACTATATAGTACACAGTCTGAACTCTGTTTTATACTTTTATCAGAAAAGTCACATTTCTTCATAATATGAAGCCTTTGTATTCATTAATTTTAATTAAATAATTTTTAATTATAGTTGACATTCATTATTATATTAGTTTCAGGTATACAGCATAGTGGTTAGACATTTATACAACTTAAAAAGTGATCCCCTGATAAGTCTTGCACCCACCTGACACAACATATTGTTATTACAACATTATTGACTATATTCACTGGACTTTACATCGCTGTGACTATTGTGTAACTGCCAATTTGTACTTCTTAATTCCTTTAATAATATGAAGCCTTTTTTATTCAGTGGCTCCTGCGGGATCTGACCCTGTCTCACCATTCCAGCTATCTAAATTCTGTCTAGAAAATTGATAGATAGATAGATCTTCCCATATCCCTCCCTTCTTCATTTAGCTCTCATTTGTTGAACTCTGTTGATACCTGGTGTTGGTGAACATAAACCCCTCAACTGTGTAATGTGATTGTGCACGTGTGTGATTATTAGCATTGGAACATAACATAAGCAGGTGAAGGGCAGGATCCGTACATCACTTAAATTTAAATAAGAGCCCTGGTTCTACTTAGGAAGAGAAGTGCTGATAGTAACTTTCGTTGGTTGGTTCTGGAGAAGGTAATTGACAAGGAAATGACATACTAGGGATGTTCAAGAACAGAGAGTAGGTGGTAGCTGTATAGACCTATTGTAGAAGGTCCTAAGTGAGACCTAGAGGCCCTTTGAAATATCCCTGCTAACTTGGGAATGTTGAGGAAAATATGGGGGGCAGCCTTGGCAGGTAGGTGAGATCACTAACACCTGGTAAGTAGAACAGAATGAGTTGGGGCAGGGTGATGTGCCACAGGCTAGTCTTAAAAGTGTTTGATATTGAGACTAGTATCCTTGACAAAGTCAGACATTGTTCTTCCTCAAGAAGGAGGCAAGTTCTATGAAACAGACCAACATACTGTGTCTTTATAGAAAAAAAGGGGGGGGAGGTTAAGTGAAAGAATCAGAGAGATCCATTGGCTCTGAGCAGTAACATTCTGATACAAGGCAAACAATTGCTGTTTGTGTGGGTTTTCTTAAATTTTTATATGTACCTATCATAGGCTGAGGAAATATTTTGGAATCCTGTTAGTTCTTTGCTGAAAATAGTTCTCAAAGACAAAAGAATAGAGCTCTGATTATCATTTTGAACTTAAAGCATTCTGAAAAATTTTCAAAAATTTTCTTGATTACAATTATAATTTGAATTCGAAAAGCCACACAATTTAATTAAATGCCAGTTTATGGATGCCAATTGTCCCACAGTCTCATCTTCCCTTTCCTGTTCATATATTCTTGTTATGAATTCCTTTACTTTTCCTGATTAACCCACTAAAATGCATGACTAAATTGTTTAAGCTTAATTCTTGGCTTATTTTTGCTGTACATTCTATTTTCTTGGCAAGTTACTTTAGTGTCTCTTTCCCATTAGCAGAATTTATGATAGAAAATTGCTTTTAAAAAAAGAGAGAGACCCGGCAGGGCAGATATTTTAAGTTCATCAATTAGTTTCTGAAATTTTAGCAGAAATAAACAAGATGATTGGTTTGAAATGTAATCATAGTCAATGAGTTTAAAACACACACACTTGAGTTGCTGATTACAGCTAGCTCAAATAGACCCCCTAAAATGTAATTCCCTTTTGGAGTGCTTCCAAATGGATTCTTTCTGCTTAAATTTGCAAAAATTCCCAATGCTTTGTCAATATTTCAAATAGTATTGCAAATGTGTACTAGCAGCATTGATCTGACTTCAAATGCACTGAATATAGGTGGAATTTTGAAATTTCTGAGCATGATATACATGTATTGAAAGGAGACCAGGTTTGTCTCTTGATACTCCCATGTGCACTTGCAGCTCTCTTGCTCTTTTTCCCCAAATATTTTTCTTTTTTCATTTTTAAAACTTATTTTTTATCCATGAATAATTTCAAAGATATGAAAAGGAAGAGAGAGCAGCATAGTGAACCTCAGAGTGGCCAATACCCAATTTCAAGAATCATCAACTTATGGCCAATCTTGCTTCATCTCCACTCCTACTTCCTTTCTCCTTTCCCCAACACTGAATTATTGTGAAGGAAATTCCATATGTTCAAGTCATTCCACATGCAAATATTTTAGCATGATCTCTGAATTATGATTCCTTCAAAAAGTAATATCATTACCACATCTAAAAAAAATTGAGACTGTGGATTTCCTTCATCAAATATCCAAGTCAGATTTCCTGTTTTGTCTCATATGGTTTTTACAGTATACTAGAGGCTTGGTGCACAAATTCGGGGTCCCTCGGCCTGACCGATGATCTGCATTGAGCATCTGCCCCCTAGTGGTCAGTGAGTCATCATAGCAATTGGTCGACCAGTTGTTTGGTCGACCTGTCATTATGGTCGCTTAGGCTTTTATATATATAGATTTATTCAAATCTAAACAAGGCCCACACACTATAGTTGGTCAAAATGTCACTTAAATCCATTTTAATTGTAGGTCTCCCCTTCCCCTTTTTTTTCTTACAATACATTTGTTAGAGAAACTGGTCATTTATTCCTATAGATTTTTCACAACTCTGGATTTTGCTGATTATATTCCCATGTTTTTGTATACTTTCTTCCTCCATTATATTTTTTTAATAATCTGGTCATTGCATGATCTGCCCTTGCCTGACTCTGCAAGATCATCTCACGCAGGGCTTTCTGCACTCTACCTGCCCTAGAATTCCCTCTCCTCTACTTAGAATGGTCTTTGACTGCTCAGCTCAAATGTCTCTTTCTTAGGATATCTCTCTCTGACCAAAGCAAGAAACCCACGTTTTCCTTCATAGCAATTACCTTTGTAACATATTTGTTTGTATGACTTTATTAATATTATTAAATTTTTTAAAACCTGTGTCTTCTTTTTGCATACCACTGAATAGTCTGCACCTAACTTAGCAACTAGTCCATACAAATGTACTAAAAAGTAATCAGTGATGTGCCAAAAATGATGAACTTAATGATTAACTTAATGAATCAACTTAATGAATTCTATCTTCCCTTATTTTGCTAAATATTATTTCATAAAAATGAGGTGATCACAGGTTGTGCTTTAGTTATGCGTGACCTTATTCCTACCTCCTGGCATTCTACTGTGGCTACTTCTCAAGCCCACTAACCAGTGAAACTATAGACGGGGGTGAATATTCCCCTGGGAGAGACCTTAATAGAAACATGAAATTTAGTCACCTTCCTTCTAGTGGTCTTGATGGGCTTAAGAGTCTGCATTGTGCCCAGCCAGTGTTGCAGAGTGGTTGAGCATTGACCTATGAACCAGGAGGTCATGGTTTGATTCCTGGTCAGGGCACAAGCCGGGGTTGTGGGCTCAATCCCCAGTGTGGGGTGTGCAGGAGGCAGCTAATCAATGTTTCTCATCATTGATGTTTCTCTTTTCCTCTCTGAAATCAATATATATATATATTTAAAGAGTCTGCATTTCTTAGCAGCCTTCAGGGAGATTTTTCTCAAAATGCAAATAAACTCTCTTTGTTTAAAAGACTGTGCTTATCCTCATGTATTAGTCTGCTTATAGACGGGGCGACTTAAACAACAGAAATTTGTTTTCTCACAGTCTGGATGCTGGAAGTTCAAGATCAATGTGCTGGGAAGGTTGGTGTCTGGAAAGGCATCTCTCCCTGGCTTGTAGACATCCGCCTTCTCACCATGTCTTAAAATGGCCTTTCCTCTGTGGACCCGTGGAGAGCTCTCTGGTGTTTCTTCTTCTCCTCATAAGGACACCAGTCCTATTGGATTAGAGCCCCACCCTTATGACCTCATTTAACTTTAATTCAAATACAGTCACATTGGAGGTTAGGGCTTCAACATAGGAAGGGAAACAACAACTCAGTAATGCATTCCCCGGGGCTCTGGGTCTAAACTGAACCAAGTCTCCTCATTATTAAACCTTTCTTCTTTTTTAATTCCTACTGCTATGTGACTAATTTTAAATTATCAGGGGTTAAAAGATTATGACCACCTTAACTACAGCATTATTTTATTAATGTCTACCATTGGATCAACAATCTGAAATTAGCATGTATAAATTATTTTTCTGTAATTGTATAATATTTAAATTAAATGTTTGAATATAATGGTTAAATGACATAATTTTAAGTACTAAAAATAAAGTTAAAACTTGCAAACAGTCAAAGCAGGGATAAAGTTAGAACTAAGATTTGAATACAAAACATAATGTGTGTTTCTGAAAATTTTTGTAATGTACTTAAAATATACTTATTTAAAAGTAACCCTGACATAAACACCTCTGTAGATCAATTTATAAATGGGCCTTTAAAAATGATATAAAAAACATCCTCTAACAAACTCAGACATACCAATTAGGTACATGATCTGAAGTTCAATTTTAGCTTCTCAGTAATGCAGACTCTGATCACCTTATTTAAAATGCGTTAATGCCCCTCTCATCAACTCTTCCCTTCATTGCTTTATTTCTTCCAAGGTACGCATCATTTTCAGAAATACCATATAATTTACTTATTTTGTTTGTCTGCCTCCTTCAACTACCCGTGGTCGGCAAACTGCGGCTCGCGAGCCACATGCGGCTCTTTGGCCCCTTGAGTGTGGCTCTTCCTAAGCCTTAGGAGTACCCTAATTAAGTTAATAACAATGTACCTACCTATATAGTTTAAGTTTAAAAAATTTGACTCTCAAAAGAAATTTCAATCATTGTACTGTTGATATTTGGCTCTGTTGACTAATGAATTTGCCGACCACTGAACTAGACTTATAAGCTCCCCGAGGTCAGGGTTTGTGTCCATTTTGTTCACTGCTCTCTCTCCAGCCCCCAGAGCAGTGCTTATCACATGCCCAGCAGTTAATATCTATTGGCTAAATAAATTAAAAAATCTGTAACAAGTCAATTATTCTGTCCAATTAGATTTTGACAGCCAGATTTTTTAAATGTAAACTAAATATAACTTATAAAGGAATGCATCAAAATTATCCAAAACGCTTGTTACAGCACAGATTATTGAACCCCACCCCCTAAATTTTGGATTCTATAGATCTGAGAACTTGCATTTCTAACAAGTTCCCAGATTACGCTGATGCTGGTGACATAGAAAAAACACATTTGAAAAACACTGATTTACAGAAACCAAAAAAATAGCATCATGAAATGTTGGGAATGGAAATGAATTATTAGCATCTGGCCTTAGCTCATGCCGTAGTACACCTGCTATACTGTAATTAACCTGCAGGAGCAAATGTAGTGGAGCACAGGATTGGTACGTCAATAAGTGGTTTTCTTGACTCCCTCCCAATAAATTAAGGAGAGTGCTGAGCCCCCACAGGCTGCCATCATTCAGGTGTGTTACATATGGACTGTGAAGCTGGCAGTAGACTCACATAAGGCAAATTCTAGTCCTCTCCAGAGCATTGCTGTTAACGTGATGAATGGAAACTTCCCCTTTGCAAGGCTGTTAAGGCTTTTCTTTTTGTAGAATCTTAAATTTTTTTTTTCTAATTCAACATGAAAAAACACACATAGTATTTCAGTTATTGAGATAGTGGTAAGATTTAGCCGTTCTAATGTGGCTTTCATCCTGAAGATGCTTTGCCAACATTAACTAATGCCTCAGGCAATCCTTGGAGGCAACTTATACTCTCTACATTTTGTTCTTTTTGAGGTTGGAGACAGGTTTGGCTTCTATCACATGTTTCTGTGGTCTTGTTTCTCTCCTTTTTGGTTTGTTTATGCACTGGGAGGGAAATGGAAATCAGGTCTTAAAAGTCAGATTCTGCAACTATTTAGTAACCTCCTGAGGCAGGTTAGTTCCTGCCTCAATTGTTATTTTAGAATCCTGTTTTTTAAGTGCAATGATTAGTTATTAAGGCAATAATCTTAAGAACTCTGATTCTGTTTATCATCCAGTAGGAGGTGAAGTTAATAGGGAAACAGAGGTTTTGCTTTTATGGACCTTCTTCTATGTAGAAAAAGAATAATAAGTAAGCTGTATGCAAAATTTTCAGCAAAATAAGCACAACTATGTTGACCTAGAAATATTTTCAGTAACATGCTCACTGTATTCAGTAATATCAGGTTCAACTTATCTTATAATTCCTATGTTCTTAAATTTTGAGAGGGTGGAAAATATTCTCAGAAACAACATCTTTATTGGATGAGAAAGGATACATGCAGTCCAGATGATCAGGCAAAATATCTCTTTCATTAAGTATGCCAAATCCAGCTTGAGCAGTAAAGGGAGCACAGCTGCTCTTACTTGTCTTTCTTCATTTATTCACTGAGTATTTGTGGAATGCCTAGTACAGGCTAAGTACTTGACTAGTTGCTGGGTTTAGAGCAATGAAAAAAACAAAGGTTCTGACCTTGTGGACTTAGATTATTGCAGAAGGGAATAATTAATAAACAAAACTGTATGTGTATATCAGAATTGAGCATTGATAAATGCTGTGTAGACATCAAGGCAGAGCTCTAAAGTAAGATGACACGTGGCAGAAATCCAGAAGAAATCCAGAATCTAGATATTTGAGGGAAGAGCATTCCAGGCAGAGGGAAACTAGGAGCCAGTGCCCTCAGGTAGGAGCATGGCTGACATTCTCAGAGCAACAGGGAGGCAAAGGGCTGCAGTAGAGTGAGTCAAGAGTGAAGTGGTACTATGCAAAGTCAGAGAGATTCAGGAATATACAGAGATACAGATGAAATTTCCTCATTTTTTAACTTCCTATAAACTATTTGGAGGGTTAGCATTGTCTGGAATTAGGTAAAATAATTAAGATATGTTAGCTTTTCTCTAGAATAGTGATTTTTAACCAGTGTGCCACAAGAATTTTTAAAATATGAAACACCTGACTATTTAGTCAGGGGCACTGACCTCTTTTGCCTTAGATTGTCAAATAAAAAATGACAACAGCAGCCAACACAACAATAGCTGTCCAGTGTGAATGAATCACACTTATACCTATTTTTTGTCAGATTGGCAAAAAATATATTTTTTGGTGTGCCACAAAATTTTAGTAATTAGTTTATGTGTGCCATGAGATGAAAAAAGTTGAAAATTGTTGCTCTAGAATAATTGCAGGTTGAATACAGGGATTGTTTCAAACTTGTGTGTGTGTTTTTGTTTTGTTTTTTCATAGCACTAGAAATGTAAGAGTTCAGGTTAGCTTCTTATTTATCACAAAAGAGCTCAGGTTGCATCTCTAAGGACTGTGTCCCTTGAAGGGAATCAGTAAAATGTTGTGTTTAGAACTTGGGTCATGCTGTGCCTTTTCATCAGTATCCTTCTCCTATTCCCATTCTGCAAGTCCTATGACTGAAATTGAACATATAGTACATCATGCAAGCAATGGTTAAAAATTTAGAGTTGGATTGAGTCCTCTGATAGCAATACATTTTTAAATAAACTAATTTGTTGTTAGCCATTATGATTAGAATAATCAACCCATTGGAATGTATGTACAGTAGAGATACAGAGAATTAAAATTATGAAGGCTGATTATTCCATTTTCCTCTATGAATAGTTAATGTTACACCCCAGGAGGACCATACTCTAATAATGCAATCAGGTTTCCTTTATGACTCCTGCAGATTTAAGCTGAACTATGCATGTTGGTTTGCAATAAATAGTGACATACGTCAGGAAAACAACCAGTCTTATTTTGATTGGCAGAATTAGTCATTGGATCTATTTATTTATTTTTTGGTAGTTTTCTATTTCCTAGGTCTTCTAATGTGGTTTCCCTGTGTAACAAGAAGAACCATCATTGAATTTTAATTTTGAGTAATTTATTTGGTATTTGTTTTTCATTACATTCTCACAGGGTGTCTCGAGGTGAGAGATTATTTTTATTATGTATTTTACAGTCAGATGGCCTACTTGTAGGTGGAGAACCTTGGGTGGGCTTAGGGGTATGAGAAAAGGGGACTTGCCTAATAATGACCAAAACAAAAGTCCTTTGCTCATAGTATGGGGCAGGGGAGCCCCTTTGGAAGGGTGATTTGAAAGATTTTTATCCCAGTAGAGGTGACCACCTGTCCTAATCCATCTATCTATCCATCCATCCATCCACCCATCCATCTCCATTTATTCAAATTATTTCATATTATTTCCCTTGTAACAAACACAAATCATAGGTTACAGCTCTGGGACCTGGAAACAGCCCAATTTTTAGGTCTGCTTTGGAATGAACCTGCAGCTTAACCAATGGAGGCTATCATCAGTGACAACCTAATGGAAATAGATGGGAGTGGGCTAATATATATCCCCTAGGGAGGTGGCCGTACTTATCTCAGGGGTCTCCCTTCATATCTGTTTTCAGCCTTACTCTTGATTAGTCTGCATGCTCATCCATGTCACATCCTTCCAACAGTTTTCTCCCCAAAAGAGTAGACATCTGACAGACACACAGAAATTGTCAGACAAACATCTCTCTTACCACACACATGCATGAACACACATGCATGTCTGAAACAGTTTTCAGAAATGGCTGATCCTTTTTACGTTTCCATAGCAAAGTATTCTAGTTTCATAACCAATGTGCTTATCAGTCATTTTTATTTTAGCCAATCTAACCAGTATGAAATGATATCTCATTGTGATTTTAATTGCCATTATTATTTACTAGAGGCCTGGTGCATGAATTCGTGCACAGATGGGGTTCCTCGGCCTGGCCGGCAATCGAGGCCTATGGGGGGTCGGGTAGCCAGGGGGAGGGGCCACTGGAGGTTGGCTGTGGGAACACACTGACCACCAGGGAGCAGCTCCTGCATTGAGCATCTGCCCCTGGTGGTCAGTGTGTGCCATAGCGAATGGTCGACCAGTCATTCAAGTTGTTTTGGTCGTTCGGTCATAATGGTCGCTTAGGCTTTTATATATATACTAGAGGCCCAGTGCATGACATTTGTGCACTGGGGATTGTGGGGGTCCCTCAGCCCGACCTGCACCCTCTCCAATCTGGGAGCCCTCTCCAATCCAGGAGTTTCTGTCTGTCTTTGAAATCATATGAGCGAATTGTCTGAGACCCCAACACAGTTTGGTTTGTTGCTCACAGAATAATAGAGGTATTTTTTTTTCTTTGCTTTATTGGTGGAGATTTCCTAGAAGTTTTAGGATATCTTCCCTTTAATTTTTCCTAGACAGTCTGATTTTACTTATGTCTCTCACCTTTGCTTTCCTTCCATCCCCCACCGCAATAGTAACTTGCTCCAGGCTCACTTTGCTCTAGTGCAGCGGTTCTCAACCTGTGGGTCACGACCCCTTTGGGGGTCGAAAGACCCTTTCACAGGGGTCGCCTAAGACCATCAGAAAAAACATATATAATTACATATTGCTTTTGTGATTAATCACTATGCTTTAATTATGTTCAATTTGTAACAATGAAATTGGGGGTCACCACAACATGAGGAACTGTATTAAAGGGTCACAGCATTAGGAAGGTTGAGAACCATTGTTCTAGTGTCTAGGAGATCCATCTGCCACCAGAACTACGATTCCCAGCATTCCTGGTGCTCCCTGCGCTCTGGGCTTTCGCTTCCAGTAATGGGGTCGCCACCAAAACTACTATTTTCAGAATTCTTAGTGCTCCCCACGATCTTGGCTTTCCCTTCCTGCTCTGTCTCTGTCCCATGGCCTCCCACTCTGCCAAGTCCTCCAAGGAGCTCCGTTTGGCATCCCTCTCTGCTCTCCGTTTGGCAGCTTGGGGAGCCAATTTCCCCAAGCCGCTCCACTCTCTGCCTGCTCTCCCACTCTGCTCTCTGCCCGGGGCCTGTGTATGCAAATTAATCTGCCATATTTGTTGGATTAATTTGCATACTCACTCCTGATTGGCTGGTGAGCATAGTGGAGAGACGGTCAATTTACACGTTTCTCTTTTATTATATAGGATAGATGATGCTGAGCAAGTTGAACATCATGTTTATTTGCAACTCTTCCTTGCCCATGCTGCACTCCAGATAATCTTTATTTGTTCAATCTTTTTTATAGTATTTATCATCTTCTAACATGATACATACTTTATTATATTTATTGCTTATTATCTGTTTCCTTGACAAACTAGAATGTTGGCATGGAATTTTTTCATGTTTTTTTCATTGTTTTGCCCAGAGAATCTAGAATAGAACCTTGTATTTATTTGATATTGGAAGCATATTGGTTGGAAGAATGAACGATAACTAGTCCTTTATTATTAGGAGCACCATTGCTGAGAGTGGGAATGTTTTCAAAAAGATTCACACAAAAGAAATGAAGTGGAAGGGTTTTGTCTATGTCTATGATTTCCCTCCATCATCCATCTGCCCCGTGTGTTTCTGTACTCCTCACAGGCAGAGGCCAGCTGTCTGAGTAGCATGACTAGTTGCAATCAAAGCTACATATATAATTGCATGTACTGAACCATATGGGATTCTCCCTGGGAAAACTTGATGGAAATGAAAAAATTACTATAAATATGGCAATGTAATCAAGTAAAGCAGAATAGTTTTATGGGAGTGAGAGGGAGGCATATATACAGGGCAATTTCTTTGCAAGAAAAAAAGTGAAGTATAAGACAAAATACTAGACATACTGAGTGTGGCATAAAGCTAGAGAATAAGAACTATTAGTTACTTTGAGAATACTGGCTTGCCCTAGTTTCGTTCCATTCACTCTACTATGAATATGATCTATACATACCACTCCCCCGCCAAGAAATTGTCATGGTTCCTTTGTTCCCCATTAAGTTAATATTCCTTAGCAGAGCATTCAGGTCCTTCAAAATCTAGAGCAATTAAATTTATGGTCCTTCTCACTTAAAAAGGTAATGGAAAAAGTGGATGATTTCAAGTAGAGCCATAAAGATGGCTAACACTGGTATATTTAAGAAATACTATTCACTGTACTTATTCCTGTTGTGGCAAAGAAAGTAGATGGGTGTCCTAATAAAAGTCTCTAAACAAATAATGATTTCTTATCTGGAAAGTGGTGACCAGTTGGTCTTCTCCATGGGAATGCGACAGCAGGACATGTTCAAAATGTGGCATGAAGGATTTATCTTAGCTACAGAAAGATTTTCTGTTTGCCAGACACCGAGATGACTGTTTGAGAGATGTTATGAAATCTAATGTGGAAGCTCTTCTCTTTAACCTCATTCTGTCTGAAATAGTTTATGTCAGCATTTTTCAAAGTATGCCCAGCATTTTATGGATTGTTAAGGGAAGTTTCTCAAAATAAAGATTCTGTTATCAAATGCATTTCAAAACACTAGGTTTAACAGAGTTAAACAGACTCTTTCACTGAAGGGCCTCATGAGCCTTTGCTCTGAGCTTTGTAGGCTCTGGAGGAGGTAGGGGCATGCCCAGTACAATGGATACCTAAAAGTTATTCAGTCATATAACCTATTTTTAGAAGCTTTTGTTAGTACTGTGTTTCTTTGAAGGTGGCAGATAAATTAAATGGACTTTTGTACAATGTAAAAATTGCAAAATTCCTACTTTTAAAAACAACAACAACAATCCCTACAGAGATCTCCATTTTTTTTTAAAAAAAAACAACACCTAAACACAGATTCCTTGGGAATAATTTTACAGTTTTAGACATTTTCCAGTGAGACTCAATGGAGTGACAACAATGAGTGCTAAGAACCAGAAACAGATTCATGGAATCTTAATCCTCATTCTGGTTTTCAAACACATCAGTTGTGATAGTCACAGTAGAGGCAGGGGCCTATAATTATTAACGCACATGCTAGTTTTTGCTACTGTGATAAGTGATACTCTATAGACATGTAATAAAATAAGAGAAAAGTACAAGGCCATTCATTCATAAGAGGGTATAATTTGGGGATGAGAATTTCACCTAAATAGCTTACTTACCACTGTATAGCACATATATTATTTTAGTGAAAAATGCAATTTACTGTAGCTAATATTTTACAAGGTTGAGAGGTCACAATAAGATTATATTACTGGGAAGTTAATAGAAATTTTTATGAAGTAAAGAATTGTGTATTAAAGAGAAACATTGTGGTTGTGATGACAAGGAATGGAGGATGTCGGGAATAGAGTTAAAAAGAACCTAGTCCTGCCTGGCTGATTTCCACTGTGCTGTTTGTTCATGGCCCCTCTGTGGTCCTCGGAATGTGGCTGATCTCCAGCCTTCTCTGGATTTTCTTACTGAGAAGGGCAATTTCCACAGAGCTTGTGAATGCTTATGTGAAAACAAACAGGGAGAGAAGGATATGAGTGCATAATTTCTTATTCCTAAGGTAAAATATTGTGGCTAGTGCACACGATGTGTCCATCCTTCCAGATGCTGGGTGCTAGCAGATGCTGGGAGAGACTAATTGGTGAGAATCTCAGATGCTGGAGTTGCATCTCCCTGTTATACATTAGCTGTATCTACATTCACCTGGGGAAGCAAAGCAGGGATTCACCTCAGATCGCTGCATCTCACGTGCTGCCAGAGTGCATTTTGGCTGAGTAAGAGACAAGCTTCCCATATTTGAGAATGGCTTTGGGGTCCAAAGCTAGATGAGCTGTGGGAAGAGAACAGGCTTTGGAGTCAGCCAAATGTCAGATTGAAACCTGGCCTTGCCTCTCGCTGTTTGGATGAACTTGGCTAAGTGATTAAATCTCTTTGAGCTGTAAATTCTTTGTCTTTAACATAGGAATAATTGTCCTTACCTGGTAGGGTTACTATGAGGTCTCATCTGGCACACAGTAAACACTTGAGTGATGATAATGTTTCTCCTACTCGCCACCATTTGTAGCTTATTAGTTGTTTTGTTTCTATCTATTTATTTTTCCTTTGAGATGTCTACCTCTCATAGCACACATAGAATTTATGATTTGGAAATGATGTTATAGGCTATCTAGGCCAACCACTTCCTTTTTTTTCCACTTTACTCTTAAAACACACACACACACACACACACACACACACACAAATACACACACACATACACACACACACATACGCAAACACACGAGTTTTCTACTCCCTTTCCCATTTCTGGTCATAACCATATATTATAAAGAAGGTTCATGCCATTGGACACTCCCCAGATCTCCATAAAACCCTATAATGGTTTCTTTCCAATTGTAAAAACATTTATTAATGCTTGTAATTAGCTAAAACCCACCTCCTCTCTATCAATTGTTTAACTCAACCCATAAATGGATTTCCCATGCTGCACCTTGTCCTCCTCCTATTTTGACCCTTCTAGAGAAGTGATTCTTAAAAGGCCTTTGACATATTTCTCTTTGAACATTTGAAAACATATAAGAAGAATGCATCTTATTTCCAAATAGAGCTATGAATGTGTTCACTCATGTTTATTGTACAATAATATTTTAGAGCTGCAGTATCCTACCCCACTTAACTCAAAAAGTATTTTTTTTTGTTTTTGTGGAAAAAGGAATTCTGTTTTTAGTTGAAATGTAATTCATACACAATAAAATACACTGATCATAACTTTATGAGGAAATAAGAAGTTTTTAACTCATGACCTCATTTGTGAGGAGTTTAAGACTACTGATTAAAAACCAAACCAAATCAAACCAAAAAGGCAATACAGAAGATCATGATCAGAACTCAGTGCTTGAACACTAAATTTTCCTCTGCCTTCAGCTCCCGAACCATTATTGCATGTGGCAGTGCCTCCTGAAGAAGAAATTTGGCCTTTGAAAAGACCAAATTGTAAAATTTGTAAATTGTAAAATCTGTAAAGGTGAAATTTAATCCTAATTAGCTTCCCCATTGGTCGTATTAACAAGTACAAGGATTTTCTTGGATTCAAAGTTCTGTGATGTTTTAAATAAACCTCTGATTTACTCCATCAAAAACTCCCAGTTTCATATTCTATGCTCAACAGCAAAGGCATTGAGCTACTGAAAAGTCTTAAACGTATGACAGCTCCTGAATTTTGTCATTGTCAGACTATATAGTCTTAACACATTCTGGCTTAACATTTGTTAAGCCCAGCCTTCTGCCCCCTCCCCACCACTCCACCCTCATCCTGCCCATCTCATGTAAAAGGGATTCTGAACAAACTTCTCAGGAAAGTCAAAGAAGAACTGTGCAATCAAATGATATATGGTGGGTTTCAGTTGATTAAAAAAATGTAGTTTTCTCCATTTAAACATTATTTCATAATGAAAACAATACATGCCTCTGAAACATATTGATTCTCTCAAGCAAGAAAGCTGTTATGGTCATCAGAGTAAAAGATGATACCAAGAGCAATAAATACTATTTTAAAAGTTCAGACAGCAAATATTGTATCCCAATGAAAGATGTCTTCTGCTAGTGGCAATTCTGTTGACCATTATGAAACTCTTGTGTGCTAAACCCGAGATCTGCCACCTCACCTTCGTGTCACGTGCTGTGTGTCGGTGGGTTATCAGAGACCGATGAACTTAGAGGGAGGTTCCATAAAGCCACAAAGGTACCTGAAAATACCAGCAATAAAGGTGCAGCCCTAATCACATGTTTTTCCTAACACATCACATTTTTGTTTGTTTGTTTGTTTGTTTTTTGAGTACCTATTTTGTATGTGGCTGGTCCCGAGACAATAAATTTGAATATATTGTGTGGCCTCCTAAGGAATCTGCAATGTAATAGAGAAATGGCCACATAAACAGATACAAAGCAATGAGTTAAGGGCAATGATAGAAGTCTATACAGGGTGTTGGAAGTACCCAGGAGAAGAGTGTCTAACCTGGGTGATAGGGAGGAATGTGTGTAGAGTAGTCAAGGCACATTTCCTGGAGAAGAGATATTGAGTTTTAAGGATGACTAGGAGATCTGAAATGTCCATGATCTGTTTGCTCAAAATCACCAATTGTCTTGCTATGGTATAAAAACACAAACACACAGATAGAAATGGCTGTACATTTAGATCTGCATCTCCCGTTTTGATCTCTGGATTGTCATTGGAAGCACAGAGGAGAGAAGCAGGATCTTTACTCCTGGAGGAAAGGCAGGAAGGAGAGGAAACCCCCAAGGGAAAGGCTGGGATTCCTAATTGCAGATTTGGTTATTTACTGGGGTTTGCCCATGCCTGTTGAGCAGCTATTTCCTGGGTCGGCTGTGTCTAAGACTTGCCGGTGGGAAAGTTATGAATTTTCAGAATATGTGGCCTTTGATGTGAACCCAACAGGGGAATCTGAGTTAGCAGATATGCAGCTGTGTCAGTTCTCGGATTGGCAAGTGTCTTAATCCGGGGCTGAAGGGGGAAGCCGGACTATCATCAGCTTCCCCGAAGACTGATCAATTGGACACAGACGGCTAGGGAAGGCCTAGGGCTGCCAAACAGATCTTTAGGGTTGAAATATACTGCTATATGCAGCACTCCGAGAAACACGCATACACCACCAATCCATCAGGATCATAACTTGTTATATTAGAAATGATAATAGTCATTAATATTATGAGGCCTATTTTCTGCCTCCGTGAGAAGGCAACAGCCTGCCATGGGTGGAGTCTATGTCTAATGGGCAGGGCGGTCTCTACCTCTCACACATACTCACCCCACACTGCTGGCCACAAGCCGTGTCTGCTGAGAGTGTGTGGAATTGTTTGTGTCTGTCCCCTTCTAAAAATGTGCATGGGTGTGTGTGTCTGTGTGCTTCTGTGTGTGTGCATGTATATATGAATGTGTCTGTCTGACTGTCCATGTCTGTTTCATCTATGTATGTGGGAGGCTTATGTATCTCTGTATTTAGTGTACATTTGTGGGCATGTGCATGTATCTGAGTACCTGCCTTCATATACATGTGTGGGTGGGTGTATCTCTGTGTGTGTGTCTGTCTTGTCTGTGTATATATGTTGAGGATTGTCTGAGTATATCTGTGTGTGTGTCTTTGTGTACATACACATGTGTGGACATCTGTATGTGCTGGGTGTGTGACTGTGCGTAGCTATCTATGTTTTCCCTGTTGTGCTTCTAGCTTATACTTGAGCCTGAGGCTGGACTTCCTCGGTAGTAATTGGTAGCCCTGAGAAAGGCCCCTGCTGTTTGTTAGCTGCTCAGCCAGAAGTGTTGCTGTGCCGTGTGAGCTAAGTGACAATCTGGGCTTACACTGAGTCACCTCGGAGACTCGAACCGGAGTGCTGAGAAAAGATAGTTACCCCCTTGCAGCTCAGAGAGACCTGCCCAAGCCCGAAAATGAAGTTCAAGTTCAGTAATATCTGCTGTAGGAAATCTATTAATATCCCACCAATTCTTTTCACAGATTTGCACGAGGTGGGATAGGTCTGCAATAATCACATTTTTGTGCATGTATGTGACAGATTAAAGTTATAGAAAAGTCTAAGGTCACATAGTTAATCAGAGGCGGAGATACTGTGTGTCATCGGTGGCTGTATCATTAGCTATTTTAATTCTCACGTCTCTTCCGTTCCTTGTGTAATTAGGAACGTGCACCTCTTTTCCTAGAAACGACTGTACTGTGTTTCCTTTGGAAAATACCACAAATTCCTTCTTTCTGGTTTCTCACATTGTGTTTGAGTTTCATCTAAATTTATTTGGCTGAAATAAGCTGTAATTTTATAAGACATTTTGTCAAATAGACTCTAAAAATGTTTAGCCAATTTTTGATCCCCAGTTTCAAAATTGGGCTCCTCTCCCAGTCTTTTTCTGTCCTTGGAAACAGACGTATCTCAGTGACATATTTTTGCCCAATTTCCCAACTTTCTACTTGGCAAATGCACATGCAATTTAAAGACACATCATCTTAAAGACTGGGGTGGGAAAAGGATGTTAAGAACAATAGAATTTGAGGATAAAGAAGCATTGGTGAATACTGGTGTTTTCTCTAACCTTGTGGAGTGTGGGTACATTGTCAAGGTCTTTCATAGAACATTTTTAAAAATAAAGAAAAAGCACAAAAGCACAGACCTCTCCTTGATTTTCAGGCCAGTGCCCTGGAAGAAATAGAGAGGCTGCCTCCCCAGCTCACAGCTCACCCCGTGCGATCCCCACCTTCCTCGCCCCATGATGACCTCATGTCTTGGGGTCACATAATTCAGACAGGGCGGATTTTCAGACATGGGGAATCTTTGCAATCACAACCCCATTGATCCCTGAGCCTATTGGACCCCTAAGGACATGAAGAGCCAGGACATGGTTCCAGGGCTGCTGACTCCTGATCTAGGCATTTTCCTCCTGTGCACGTGGGACTCTTCAGCGCTTTCCCACCACTCAGGCGAGGGTCCACTTCACCACAGAGCATGAGACCCACACCTCTGCCTCCTGCCCTCAAGCCGAGACTGATTCCCTGCCACTCCTCCCTTGTCACTTTACACTCAAGAAATCTAGAATGGCTCTTACATCCATTGTGGCATTTTACATATCCTGGAACTTCCCGTACCTTCTGCTTCCAATGCTCCCAGCTACTGGTGTCATTTGAGAGGTGCTGAGAAAACTGTCCAGCTCAACCAGTCTCTCACATGGGCACCGAAAGCCCCACCATTCATTCCCTTAATACTCAGCATTGCTTCCCTTGGTATTTCCCCCTCCCCCCTATAATTCATTTTGTTTCTAAGAAGACTACAACTTAAAATTTCATTGGTACTTTAGTGTGACTGAGTTTTTCAGGGGCTTTGATGTTGGGAGGACTGGATGCCTGGGCAACAGGATCGCCGAAAGGGGCAGGAAGCAAGGACCAGGGGCAGCTAAAGGCAGTCTCCTCTGATTAGGGTTTTGCTCAGGCCCAGCCCAGTGACTGCACCATGCGAATAGCAGACGTTTCTGCACAGCGGTGGCCTGTCAGAGGTGCAGCCTGTGAAGGTTTTGATGTGCCAGCTTCTCACCCATGGGCTTTCTCTGTTAAATTCAGCACCTGCTCAAAATGTTGACACTGGCCTAATCTATTCATTTCTTCAGTGAGAATTTGAAAATGAGAGAGATGGTTAAAAGCCAATAGAATAGAAATAAATGGAAATTCATTTGTCCTTCATGATTGCATCTTTCCAAAACTGGATGTTCTGGATGTTCTTGTATATTACTGGGTAGCAGACCACAAAAGCAGTGGCTTACAATGACACTTACTTTGTTCAGGAATCTCCAGTGTGGGCTGGACTCTGTGGGACTAGCTCCTCTCTGCTCCACTTGGCATCGGCCGGGGCAGCTCAAAGGCTGGGATTAAATTATCCAGAGGCTCCCTCCCTCACAGGTCAGACAGATGAGGACAGCTGTCCTTGAGATCCCAGCTGGCGTTGTCAGCTAATTACCCACGGGTGGCTTCTTCCTGTGGCCAGCATCCTTGTGACCTGTGGCTGGGTTCCAAGGTGAGTGTCCTGAGGAAGTGAGTTGAAAAGCCCTCTCTCCTTTATTACCTAGCCTAAGAAATGATGCAGACTCGCTTCTGTCACATTCCATTCATCCCTGCAGCCACAAAGCCCTGCTCAAACTCAAGGAGGGACATGTGGGACCGGAAATATTGCTATGGCCATTTTTAGAAAACTCAACATGCTACAATGGAGCATAAAGAAATTTTAATTGACTTGTTCCTGGTTTTCCCATTCATTCCAGCCAGCAAACTCTTCTTCAGGGTGGGTTTTGTGATGGCCAAGTTAAGTCTTTTACATGCCTAAGTAATTAATGTATTTGGTTTCTTTTTAAATGAGGCCTGCCCTTCATCACCAACATCTATTTGTCTAGAGAGAAAAAAAATTATACATATAGCAATTAGATCCATGTGGATCTAAGTTTTTATTACAACAGCTTTAAAAACAACCTCTCATACATGGGTGTAAGAGATTAAATTCAGGCTTGTCCATGTTAGATTTTATACTTTAATGTATACGGTGGAAAGATTTACAGGAAATTTGAAATACTGATTTGAATGCATATAGGTTCTTAGCCACAACAGGTTAGCACAAAGCTTTGACCAAATATCTGTGTTTTCTAAAATGTCATTAAAGTACAGTTGGCCCTGAACAATGTGGGTGCTAACCCACATATAATCCATGTATAACTTTTGACTTCTTCCAAAACTTAACTACTAATACCCTACTGTTGACCAGAAGTCTTACAGATGATATAGTCAAGTAACTCATGCTTTGTATGTTATATGCATTATATATGGTATTCTTATAACAAACTAAGCTACATGAAAGAAAATGTATTAAAAAAATCCTAAGGGCCCAGCCAATGTTGCTCAATGGATGAACATTGACCTATGAACCAGGAGATCATGGTTTAATTCTCGGTCAGGGCACATGCCCAGGTTTTGGGCTCGATCCCCAGTAGCAGGCATGCAGGAAGCAGCTGGCTAATGATTCTCTCTTATCATTGGTGTTTCTCTATCTCTCTCCCTCTCCCTTCCTCTCTGAATCAATAAAAACAATATTAAAGAATACTTTAAAAAAGAAAATCATAAGGAAGAGAAAATAAACTTACAGTGTTGTATGTATTTGTTTGATATAATCCACATATAAGTGGACCCACATAGTTCAAACCCATGTTGTTCAAGGTTCAACTGCTGTTCTCTAGAAAAGTGTTGATTTGCATAAACCCATTAATTAATTGTTAGAGTAATTAGCTTAGTTTTTTAAAAATGTTTAATTAGCTTAGTTTTAATAAACCTATTGTTCAAAAAAATTAAAGATAAGGAAAATCTCATAAGAATTTGCCTTGAGAAAAATAATATGAGGTTTAAACATTTTAACAGTATTGAGATATTCTGATTACATGTGCCACTTAGTTTTTGGATGTTTGAACTGTTCTGAAGCTCATTTTTTGTCTTTTTCAACCTGCATCTTTCTGAGGCCGTGTTTCTTTTCAGATGCCTGGAAAATCCCTAAATCAGGAAATAGAATCTTGGTTCTGCTATTAATCAGTTTGATGACCTCACTTATAGGATGGAGGCATTTGACTAAACAATCTCTAAAATTATTTACTTCTTGAATGATGTATAAGAAATGGCATTTACTGGGAGTATAATAAAACAAAATAACATGAAGAAATAATAATTTTTATTCCAATGTTCAACTAGTAGTTAGAAATGATCAAAACCATATATTTTACCTAGATATGCACTTAAAAACCTTTTATTTTCCAACAACCAATTATTCAGTCTCTCTTGAGACATTTCAGGGTCTTGTTTGGACTTGATTAAGGGAGCATGAGCCCTTAGGTTGCTTTATATGACTTTATTACAATTTGAGAAGCAGATGGTTGCTTAATAAATACTATTTGTTAAGGACAAAAATAGGACAAAGTTATTTACATCTTGAATAGGTCTTAAAATACAGTCTTACAAAACCTTGCCAATTATGATAGCCATAATGATAGCAGGGCCCTGTATTCTAGGCCAATTGCTAATGCCAGGGTTTTTATTCTTTGGGATTTTTGATTATTGTGACAGATTAAATATTCATAACCAATCTGAACACCTTTTATTTATTTATGTAGAGCTTTAAAAAATATTTTCATTGTTGACAATATTACAGATGTCCCCATTTGTCCCTCCGCTCCCTCTCCATACAGCCCCTAGCCCACCGCAGGCCTTCACCACACTATTGTCTGTGTCCATGGGTTATGAATATATGTATATACTTTTTTTGGTTAATCTCTTCCATCCCCTGATATCCCTCCCCTCAGAGCTTTGCCAGTCTGTTCCATACATCCATGCTTCTGGACCTATTTTGTTCATCAGCTTATTTTGTTCATTAGATTCCACATATAAGTGAGATACTTGTCTTTCTCTGACTGGCTTATTTTGCTTAGCATAATACTCTCCAGGTCCCTCCATGCTGTCTCAAAGGCTAAAAGATCATTCTTTTTTACTGCTGCATAGTATTCCATGGTGTCAATATACCACAACTTTTTTATCCACTCATCCACTCATGTGCACTAGGGCTGTTTCCAGATCTTAGCGTTGGTAAATAATGCTACTATGAACACAGGGGTGCATATATTCTTTCTGATTGCTGTTTTGGGATTCTTAGACATATTTCTAGAAGTGGAATCACTGGGTCAAATGGCAGTTACATTTTTAATTGTTTGAGGAAACTCCATACTGTCTTCCACAGTGGCTGCACCAGTCTGCATTTCCACCAGCAGTGCACGAGGGTTCCCTTTCCCCCACATCCTCCCCAGCACTGGTTATTTGTTGATTTATTGATGGCAGCCACTCAGGCAGATATGAGGTGATACTTCATTGTCATTTTAATTTGCATCTCTCTGGTGATTAGTGATGTTGGACATTTTTGCATATGTCTATTGACCATCCGTATGTCCTCTTTGGAGAAGTGTATATTCAGGTCCTTTGCCCATTTTTTAAATTGAATTATTTGTTTTCCTTTTGTTGAGTTGCATGAGTTCTTCATATATTTTGGAAATCAACCCCTTTTCAGATGTACCATTGCCAAATGTTTTCTCCCATACAGTGGCTTCCCTTTTCATTTTGATGATGGTTTCTTTTGCTGTGCAGAAGCTTTTTATTTGATGTTGTCCCAGTTGTTTATTTTTTCCTTTATTTCCCTTACCCTAGAAGATGTATCAGTGAAAAATCTGTTACAGTCTTATGAAGCCTTCCCAATTATGAGAGCCATACCCATAATAAGACAGGCAAAAGGAAGCAGTGGCCTTTATTCTAGGCCAGTTGCTAATGCCAACGTCTTTATTCTTTGGGAGTTTTGATTATTGCGATAGTTTAAATATTCATGACCATTCTGAACACCTTGTAATTCAACTGGCATTTATAGACCACTTGACTCCAAAGTAGATGCTTAGAATTAGAACCTCAGGAACAAAAATAAACGGTACTCAGTGCGTGTCTTCAGGGAATCTATGGCTGTCAAGTGTCAGTGCTTACCCAGAACAAGCACAGAAATCCCTTAAAAGGTTACTATATTAATTCTCGTTGTATTAATTGAAATACCATTTTGATATTAACAAAAGAATAGCAAACTTTTATTGAGCCCCGATGTCCAATTTATTGCTTTGCACTTTATATCTGTTGCCTCATACAATACCCATTTGAAGGGGTCTTTTGAGCATGTGCCCACAGTCAGAGGTTCTGGATTTGAATTCCAGATCACCCATTAGTTGTGATGACTCATGCCTCATTGCATTGACCTTTGGGGATTAAATGAGATAATCATATAAAATACCTAATGCAGTGTCTGGAATAATAAATCTTCAGTAAATGTTAACTCTCTGTAACTATTATTGTCACTATCAGCTCTACCAGGTAGGTAATAGAGAAAAGTGTGGCTTTGAATAGAAAGGTAACTTGCTCAGTCACAAAGCTCTTGAACAGCAGAATTATAATGTTAATTGCTGTTTAATTCCAAATTTCTTTTTTTATTGATTTGAGAGAGAGAGAGAGAGAGAGAGAGAGAGAGAGAGAGAGAAACATTGATTTGTTGCTCTACTTGTTTATACATTCACTGGTTGATTCTTGTATGTGCCCTGATCAGGGATCAAATCCATAACCTTGGTGTATTGGGATAAGCTGAGCTACCCAGCAGGGATAATGCCAAATTTTGTAACTTCTAAATGATAATTCTGCTTAAAAGTTAAAATGAACTATCAAGAACTTAGTAAAATATTTCAGTACATTAATTCTATTAAGGGATTAAAAATTGATACTCGTACTTTAAGAATTTGGTGATCAAAATCTCAAGTTTCTGGTTTTGTGTGGCAAAGATTTGCAAGTGAACAAACTCAATTTTCTCATCTAGCGTTTCTGGAACTGGGAAATAGTTTGTGAAGGAAAAAAAAAAAAGCAAGAAAAACAACCAGGAATTATGGGTGCCCTTTTGAATAGGCAGAAATCTTTGTGGTTTGGACAATTCTTTCTAAAACTTTTGAACTTTTATTCTTATTCTAAGAGAAACTTATACATTTATGCTTTTTTTTTGTCTTTTATACCCTCTTTAGAATGGGTCAAATGTCTAAAATTTCCTAAGATTAATGAAGCAGAAATAGTTGATGAAAGCTCTCAAAATAAAGTGGTAGAATTCAATCAGACATCCATTCACATGCCAGATTAAGGGTGATTTATTCACTTTAGTGCCAAAAAGCAAATTCCTAAACTACTTTAGCAAAACATGAATGAGAAGAGTGTGGAAAAATAGACTGGAATGAGAAAAACGGAATTAATATCTTCAGCTAGAAGGCATAAAAGATAACACAGTATATGGAAATAGAAATTGGATAATGTTGTTAGTGAAGGAGAAGAAATAACTTTAAGCTTACAAAGAGATGCTGTTGACTGCTCAGTCACGAGCTTACTTAGTAAGCACCTATGAGACATGGAAAAATTTGAAAAGAGTGTTATTTTCAGTTTTGAGCAAAATCTTGAAATCTTGGCAATCAATTTAAAAAGCAAAATTTTGCCAAAGAAGAATCTCTATGAAAACAATGCTGCAGTACTTATTTCTTGGAATAAAAAAGCAAGGATGTTACCACTGAAGTCACAGTACTTTTTTTACCTGATATCTGAGACGTCTATGAATATAAACCTCTGATTCTTGAGTCATTGGAAGAAAGGGATGGTTAATTGATGTTAAATATAGTTGTTGCCAATGTTAGCAAACACAGAGAAATCATTTAACATAATCCTTGTCCTGGCTTAATTTAAGATTATATTTCTTTAAATTGTAATTTTGAAATTAATTTAGCAAATGCAGAAAAAAGAACACTGCACTGGAAATCAGCATGTGTCGTTGGTATTAGTAACTACCAGGGTAAATGTATCGTTTTCTTATCTGTAAAACCAGAGGTGTGTTCTGTCTCAGTGACTGGGCCACTACTAAACGATAAAATAACTAAATACTGGTAAGTGACACTGTTGGCCTATGAAATAGTTTAAGTCAGTATGAAACCAAGTAAACAAACAAATAAAAAAGACAATATAAACTTTTAACCAAGCTTATCTATGTCATTTTTAAACTCTGTGATTGCTTATCCTATATTATTGTTGTTAAAATGCCCTTTCTCTTATTAAATAATGGTGAAAGCAGATGTCCCTTTTAGGGTAAACCAAATTCTTCCTCCTTATCCCCCTTTTCTTCTATTATAGTCACGTGGGAAATTGGAAAATCTAGAAGCACTATTCTGCATAGCTTCTATCTCTCTCCAAAGTTGGATTTTATGTGTTTCTGATCCAAAGTGTATGAGGTTTCCCCCTTAAAGTTTTATACAATGTTTCTCCCCCCCCATGTATTGGGGCATGTCTGCCTATGTCTTGTTAGATCAGCAGGAGGGACACTGAAGGGAGAGGCATGGATCTAGCTGCATCCGATGCATCTCCTGGAGTGAGGCAGAAAGGAAGTGCATCTCTGACAGGCTCTCTGAAGGGCTTGGAAGTGGCATGAGGAAGTGTTCAGGAAGCATTTGTGTGGGGCCTCCACTGTAAGGAAGTGGGGTGTCCTTGTGAGTAGCAGGAACTGGTGGTGCTTAGAAGTTCACGTGGGCCAGCAGCAACAAGGAATGTGTGTTCTGAGGAAAGGGGACCCTGGCCCCTGAGAGGGGTGGGGGTTGAGACAAGAGTAATACCAGACCCTGCTCTTCAAGGGACCATAGTACAGGTGGCTTACCAAGAAAGGTTACAGTCCATGAAGGCAGGGCAGATGTTTGCTTGGCCATATGAAGTCTTGGGGTGGGACTCAGGAACTGAGCTGAAGTCTAACATCTAAGAGGAAGTTCAAGGTGAGAGCAAGACTGCCCGCAAGGATGACTGGTGACATTCAGGGTTGTCGGGAGTTAGATAGCGTATGCCTCTGTGTAAGGCGTACTTGGTGGGGACTGGAGAAGGCTGAGACTGCCAATTTGACTCAAGTAGATCCAGATTTAAAAGGGGCCAGGTCACAAGAATAGTAGAGAGCCCATGAATGAGGAAGATGCCTTTAGCTTGACGCTTTGTTTGACATCTGTTTATTAAAGGGATAGGAAAAGGAAACTGGGCTTGTCAAAAGCCATTCTATTGAGAACACCAGTAAATAACTGCATATGCATTTTTCATGGTTCTGGGGTCAACTATCTCACCCTCTGTATCTGTATATGCCTGTATATATGTGTGTGGCTGAATTATAAAAATCCTTTAGTCATTATTTCTGGGTGCTGAGTCCATTCGCTACACATTCCTTTTAGTTAGTCTTCATGTCTGAAATTATTTTAAAATATTATTTCTGTTTTCAAGTTTGTCAGACTCTTCAATGCTTCCCTCTACTTCTGTGCAGATGCATATAAGCCATAGGTCTAAAGCAGCCATGGGCAAACTACGGCCCGTGGGCCGGATCCGGCCCATTTGAAATGAATAAAACTAAAAAAAAAAAAAGACCGTACCCTTTTATGTAATGATGTTTACTTTGAATTTATATTAGTTCACACAAACACTCCATCCATGCTTTTGTTCCGGCCCTCCGGTCCAGTTTAAGAACCCATTGTGGCCCTCGAGTCAAAAAGTTTGCCCACCCCTGGTCTAAAGGCTGCATATATTTAGAATTAAGTTAGACAGAGTTATAATTTTTGCTTCAACTGTCAAACAATTTATAAAACTCAAGAGGAAAAATGAAAAATGAAAAATGAAATACAGTGGTAGAGCTGCCTCAAACTGATTGTCGGACTGCAGTGGGAAGGCCAGGGAGGGTTGGGGGACAGGAGGGAGGGGAGTAAGAGATCAACCGAAGGACTTGTATGCATGCATATAAGCATAACTAATGGACATAAGACACTGGGGGGTAAGGGAGGGTAGGGGTGTGTCAAGGGCGGGGGGGAAAAAAAAGGACACTTATGTCATACCCTTTGTAATACTTTAAGCGAAAAATAAAAAAATATTAAAAAAAAAATAAATAAATAAATAAAAAAAAAATAAAAAAAAAAAAATAAAAAAATGTTCTAAGGGGACTTTTTAGTTAATTTTTTTGTAACATGCCATTTTAAATTTTTTTATTAGGTAGTAATCTCCTAACTTACTAAAAAGTTGCAAAAATTGGAATAGTAAAAAGAAAACTCATATATCCCAGATTCACCTCTTGCTAATTTGTAAAACTTTTCTTTATCATCAGTGCGCTCTCTCTCTCTCTCTCTCTCTCTCTCTCTCTCTCTCTCTCTCTCTCCTCTCCGTCTTCATACATGCACACACACACACACTAAATAAACATGCACTCTGACTTTGTCAGTTGACCAATATAGCATTTACCACTCTAGTACAGGATCCGGTATGGCATCAATTATTGCAAGTATGTGTAGACTGTGTGTGTGTGTGTGTGTGTGTGTGTGTGTGTGTGTGTACGCGCTTAGTTTCCTTTAATCTGGGACAGTTTGTAATGTGCTCTTTAAAACAATAAAATAGTAGAACTGTATCTATCTTATATCATTAATGCTATTTATAGTTACTCTCAGCAAATTGTAAATTTTTTAACATGCAAAAAGGTAGAATTTTAGTAGCCTGTAGTAGGAAAGAGGATATTTTAGCAGTTGGTAATTAAATAAAAAAGTGAAGGCATAGCAAAATCATAAAAACCAAAAAATGCTCGACCCTAAGTAGAAAGTTGTTTATGTAACTTTGAATATAAAGTATTGTTCTTTCATTCTTCTGGTGGTGATTAATGAAAGTGCATTTGTATAATTTACACAGAAACTAAATGTGAACAAAGTTCTAAAATTACAAGTTTTAAAGCTTAGCTAGACAATTTGTTTAATTCTAACTTGAACAGTCAAATATTGCTAATTGCCTGATTTATCCCCTTCAGACATGCACCATAAAGGCTAAGTGAGAGAAACACAGTATCTTTAATTAAGTGCTGAATTCTGAACACCCCCCGGTAAAATCATGTTGAAAATTGGCGGTACCATTAATTTGGAAATGTGTGACCACCTTTATGTGCCAGGAGAAGCTCCAGTCCCTGAGGCTTCAGTGTGGTTTCTCAACCATGCTTTGAAAATGCATCGTAAAACCTATTCTTAGTATGGAGCAAACCCAAACATTTGGCACCCAGTGGTTATGTGTTGGTCCTCACATGTCAGTGCCCAGCAGTGGCTCCTCTGTTCTTCATGTAGAGATCTTTGGTCCTAAACCAGACTTTTCTGACAACCAGGACCAGCTGGACTCTGATTTAATCTCCCAGGAGGCCAGAAAAGCAAATTGTTTCTTATTCACTTGAATTTTCATTTACAAAAAGAGGCCTTGCTCTGCACCTAGAGATGGAGAGAGAGGGCTCCTTTCAATACCTTGGATTGATGAGGTCTGGATTAGATCAGACGTTGAATAATCTCTTGTGTGAAAGGAGCATCTTAATCTCTGTAATATTTGTATTAGGATTTTAAGCAATGTGACACTTGTCAAGATATTTTCCAGTCTGAATAGAGATTATTTTAGATGAGGTGTGACTTCTTTAAACCACATTTCATTTTAGTGGTTTGGAAAAAAATATTTCAGTTTTGTTTTCTTGGGTATCTTTTGGTTATCGCATTGTGTTGGGGTGGGGAGGGGCAGCCTCTGGAGCAGGACTGCCCAGATGGCGTTCTATCAAGAGTGGGCCAGGGACTGAACCCTCTGAGTCTCAGTTTCCTCACCTGTCAAAGAGAATGGTAAGACTAGTGACTTCATGGAATTAAAGCAGTGAAAATTTTGGCTTAGATGATGCATGTAAAGCCTGTGTACCTCATACCATGACATGGGATTCCCTCCCTGAGCCCTGGACTTCAGAGGACTCCACTCTGGCCTCCCTATAGCAGTGTTCTTTCCTACAAAGCAAGGAATCAAATCGAGAAAGTGGAGGGATGGCAAGGAAATGTTCACTCCCCCACTCCCACCCCTGGCCTCCCTTCTCGAACAAGTTCTGGGCACCAGGAGCTCTAAATCCCTGCCCAGACATCCCCACATCCACTGGCAGGGCCTTTGCAGGCTTCTTTTCTGCATCAATCCACCTGAAGCTGAAGCCCCCCTGTCGGTGTGAACTCTAATTTCTACTAACAACAGTGTCATCACCTGGAAACAATGATGGCTGCCATATCCAGCCAGGGACAGTTATAATTTATACTACCTTACCCCTATCTGGAGTAAAGTAACACCATAACAATATAATTCGATAGCCCTTTTCTCCAATTTTCAAAATATCAGATAAACATGGAATAATATCATCCTCAGTTCTTTCCTATATTTTGTCATCTATCTTTCCTTCCTGGCTGCCCTCATTGCCTTACCTCCCTCCCCAGACCCTCTCTACAAATCTGATCAAAAGAAGTTCCAAGCTGTTTCCTCCCAAGTGAATCTCAAAATCATCTTCTGTTATATTGTCCAACTGTCATTACCTTGGTCCAGGCCAGGGCACAGACTGCAGAACCAAACTCCTTGGGCTGGAGTTTCAGCTCTGCTGCCTTCCACCTGGGTGACCTTAGTCACTGAACCTCTCTATGCTCAGTTTTCAGTCTGTAATTTGGGAAGTGTAGGGCATAATTCACAGGGTTATAGAGATCAAAGAAGATATCCTATATAATAAAAGCCTAATATGCTAAATATCCAGTCATCTGTTCAACCAATCAAAGCGTAATATGCTAATGATATGCTAAGGCCATTCAACTGCACGCTATATATGCACTGACCACCAGGGGGCAGGCAGTCGACCGGTTGACCAGTCACTATGACCTGCAATGACCACCAGGGGCAGACGCTCAATGCAGGAGCTACCCTCTGGTGGTCAGGGGGAGCGCCGCTCAGCCAGAAGCCAGGCTCATGGCTGGCAAGTGCAGTGGTGGTGGTGGGAGCCTCTCCTGCCTCTGCAGCAGCACTAAGGATGTCCAACTGACGGCTTAGGCCTGCTTCCCCCGGGGCTCAGACATCCCCCGAAGGCTCCCAGACTACGAGAGGGTGCAGGCTGGGCTGAGGGACCCCTCCCCCTCAAGTACATGAATTTCATGCACCAGGCCTCTAGTGTAATATATAAAAATACTTAGAATAATGCACTGCACGTATCAGATGCTTATGGTTAAAGATCTAAGATCTACAGTCTTTTAAGCTACCTACCTCCTCATAATCATTTTCATTTTAAACTCATTTTGTCAGGAAAATTATCAAAGACTTGGATGTGGGAAAAAAAGAAAGAAATTGCTGGCTACTTTTTTGATGGAGTGTCTGCCCTCTCCAGTGGACCCTCCAGGATTATTGGATTCTATAACTGTGGTTACCTGTGATTGTTTTTGCATTGATTAGGCTATTTTACAACTTTGCATGCACATTTAGTGGAAAGCTGATAGTAATGCAAATGATCATTGACATTAAAAAATGCAAAAGAATTTTGTCTTGTGGAGACACAATTGATTTCCACTCTGTGGAAAAGATAACTTCAAAACATTGCATTTTTCTGCACAATATGGTATCAGCCACTTTTACATATTAGCAAATATGTTTAATCATTTCTGAGTGTGTGTGTGTGTGTGTGTGTGTGTGTGGTGTGTGTGTGTGTGTGTGTGTGTGTGTGTTTGTGCACATGTGTGCTTGTGTTCATTGACTTCTCCTTTGAAATAGGGTTGACATATTACTGGTACATTCATTAGTCACTGAATTAAATAAAATCCTTGAAATGTGCAAAGTTCCCAAACAATATAACTAGTCCAAATGAGAGTCCCTGATTAAAAAGAAAAACAAAACAAAACAAAAAAAACCTTTCCTTCACTCATCATTTTCTAAAACCCAAAGAAAGGCCCCAAGATTGTCTTACATTAATACTGAGAACTTATCAACTTTGTTTCTAGCATATTCTTCCTTTCTGTTATTCCACCTTTTCCCCTGCTGCCTTCTCCCCATCACAGCTGGTGCCCAGCATCTGATGATGATGATGGAGAACATCACATTTCCTGCTCCAACCCAGTCCCACCTCTACTCCAACCCCAGCTGATGCCTTTCCATGATCCTCAGTCCTCACTTTAATAGAAACTTGTGTCTTGAGTCTTCCTTCATCACCATGCTCACCCTACCTAATAAAATTAGACCTACCAGTTATGATCCTTAGTTCCTCAGATACTTAATAGCTAATAATAATATGAAAGAATCATTTATTTATTGAGCAAATATTATTTGTTGAGCTCCTACTAAAGCTCCAGGTGCTTTGCTGGTGTCAGAGGTGGAAGCAGGAAGAAGACAGAATTCTCAGTCTGGTGAGGAAGACAAATAAACCACAGATTTGGGTACAGTTTATAGGAACTCTGACTAGGGTAAGGACAGGAAGCTATGGCAGTGAGAGAACAGCTTCATGGAGATGACAGACCTGAAGACAATGAGAGGGATGTGGGGGAGAGCATCCTGGGAAGTATAAATTCTAAGGCTTACTCTCCAGAAAAAGGCCAACAGGTCCTCTAATTGAAGAAACTGTAATGACCAACAGACTCCCCTGTTTTGCCTTCAAAGTATTATGATCCCTAGGCAGATGGGCATGGAGAAGCAGAGAGAAAATTCTTTAGCCAGCTATATTTGTTCAAACCTCTTGGTGTCTTTCCTGATGAAAAATTCTAAGGAAACAAAGCAAAAATGGAACCCTTTCTTCTGCATGACATGAGAAAGGCCTGGAAAAAGTGGTTCGTTCACTTGTGGAGGGCTTCAAATACCTCTTCTGCTAGCAGCAACTCTGGTGGCATTTGCATGGCTGTACTTCTATGCCTGATTAGAGAGCACTCTGCTCTTCCTAGTAGTTATATGCCTGGGCTTTCGAAGCCCATCAGATTAAGGTTCAAAACCTGGTCTCTTGTTTGCTAGACAGTGACCTTGAATAAGTCATTAACCCTCTCTCAGAAAAGCCTCCCTTTCCTTACCTGCAACTCAAGAGATAATCTATGCCTGTTCTTATACAAGTGCCCAGCACAGTGCCTGGCACATGGGAAGGGATAATAAAAGGAAGCAATACTCAACCTTCCAAGTAAAACTTACCAACAGTCTACACACAATCCAATCTGTGCTGTGGCTTACAAAATTTTGTCCAAACAAGCATGCAGAACTATTTTTACATTTGCTGGTTTGGAAATATGAAGGTGATAAGTTCAAAGCTATCTATTTCTGTATGGATGACAGTCACTAATGCAGTAAGTTTAGTGATACTGAAATATTCATGTATTACACCATTCAGGTGTTTTATATCCCTTTGAAAAGTAATCATTTCTATGTCCTTTTCATGTGTGTGCCTCAGCGCTGTCAGTGCACTCCTGGTCCGCAGCAGAGATGAGCCAATTTACAACTCTGTCTGGTGTTTTACTCCAAGGTCATTAGAGGGCAGACTCAAAGGGATCTCAGAAAGGCTGTTGCAGACTCGTACAGTTTCTTTAAGCAGGAATGTGTGACACCTCTGTCCTTTCCCATTAATAAGTTCACCCCACCCTAAAGTGCATTGCATTATGGAATTACACAATTCTCAGAGCTTACACATGCTGTGTTACCTGGGAATTATGCCTTTGTAGCAATACACCTGTAGTGTAAGTCCTCGCTTAATGTCAGTGATAGGTTCTGTGACCTTTAGCATAACAATGTATAATAAAACCAATTTTACCACAGGCTAATTGATATAAGCAATAGTTAAATTCCTACGGCACCTCATCAATGTTATAATGAAACAACATTGAATGAAATGACTTTATAAGAGGACCTGCTATACATGTATTTTTATATTCAGGAAATTTACCTTAACCAAATAGCATCAACAGTAGTGTTGGGAGCAGAATATCTATCTATCTATATAAAAAGCCAGTGACCAGAATGCTGTAACGACCAGAATGACTGGTTGCTATGACACCCACTGCCGCCAGCAAACCGGCCAGATCAGGGGTGGGGCCTGCTGGCCAACCCCCCGCAGTCCCTCCCCCTGGCCTGCCCCACCCCTGATGGCCCCCCCCCCACTCCGATCAGGGGTAGGGCCAGCTGGCCAACTGCCTGTGGCCCCTCCCCCCTGGTGGGCCCCCATCACCCCTATCAGCCCATGGCCCCTCCCCCGAGCTGGCGCTGTTCCCAATTAGCCCACTGACACCAATTGGAGGAGGGGCTGGCCGGCCAACCTCCCACAACCTCTTCCCTGGCTGCTAACCCCCGAGAGGCCTCCCCCACCCCATTCACCTCATTCAGGGGCAGGGCCCACCACCAATCACCAGTGGCCCCTCCCTCCAGCTGGCCTGGCCCTGATAGGGCCCTGATTGGGGTGGCCCAGCTGGCCAACCTCCCGTGTCTCCTCCTCCTGATCCGCCCCAATTGGGGCCAGGCCGGCCGGACCCCACCCATGCAAGAATTTGTATAAATATAAAGATGAAGAAGTTATCATGTCTCTGTTCTCCTCTCCTCCCCTCCCCACAGAGCACAAAGTTGAAAAAGGGTTATCTACTAATGCCTGACTATTTATGCAAAGATATAGTGGGAATATGAACACTGGGTCAGAGACCATGTGAGTAATCATCTGTGATAGGACAAGTGGAAAAGAGAGGTCATTGAATATGCACAGAGGAAATAATGTCTTCATTGAGCTTTGAAAGATGAGCAGGATTCCACCAATGGAGATGAGGCGGGTACTACCAACTGACACAGTATTCAGAAGAGGAGCAGTGGCTGGGTGATGATTCTGGGGAAGTTACCTATAGATAGGGATAGGGAGACAGAAGGATATAAAGGAGATTCCCAAGTTAAGGGACTCTAAAAAATATGTGATGCTTGCTTGTTTTGGTGTTTTTTTTTTGACACTCTCAATACAAAGCTGTTGCTAACCTGTTATTATTTACTTATCTCAGCACAGCTAAAGGGGTTTTCTGTATTGTGCTCAGCAGTGTTTCTATGCATGTACAAAGTTATAGCCACCTAGAATAGCTTCCCATTGTGTGAGGTGTCAGTAATGGAGCTGACTTTGTTCTGTCAGTGTCCTTGTCCACCTTCCTAATGCATTTGGAGATATCAGAACAATTGCCATATCTTTGTGAGGTTTGCAAGACATAAATTCTGATGTTGATGCTTTATGTTCCATCTCCATCCACTCCCAATTCCGTTTTCTTCATTATGTTCTAATTGCCACAGTAATAGGGAATGCAGTGAGGAAAGGAAGATTTTGATGAGAAAAAGAGGGTATTAATAAATTGTTTTTCCCTGGTTTAGTCCCAGCAGGATATCTGGAGGTTGGACTAATAGACAACCATGAGAATTAATCGGAGCCGGAGGGCTTGGTGGCATTGACTCCAGCTGGAACCCATGACAGCATGGGAAAGGAAGGCAGGTGGAGTAGTTGAGGACATTCACAAGTGACGTCCCTCCTCCCAAGGCCTGGATAAACATGCTCTTCATCCGAGAACAGGAAAATAAGATGGATTAAGACCCAATAAGAAAACGATACACATTTGGAATTATTGCATTGGATAATTCAAAAGACAGCTTATGAATAGCAAGTAAAGGAATATGTGAGCAGCACTGATGTCTAACATGAAGTGGGAAACCATGGGGTGTTACACTATTCATTTATGCAGTTTGACAACCCAGGAGAAAGCAGGAGGTTGGGCTGATTCAGAGTTGTGGACTGATCAGGCTGGTGCTGTAGAAAGTCAGGCAGTTTTCTGCTCATGCTTCAGTGTCTGATTTCAGGATTGGGTGGTTTTAGGTGGTGCTATGTACTCTTCATACCTACCCCGGATAAAGCTGCATAATGTGGGTTTTTCGACCTGGTGAGATAAAGCAGCGCTCACCATAGAGGTGGACCTGAGGTCCATTTTCCTGCCCAGATTACATGCCTATTATATCATCAGTAGCAGTAAGATATTTGCTAGACTGACAACCAAAATTTTCACTGTAGTCACTGAAATATTCAAAAATAAGTATAGTTTGCTTAGTTAAGATTGAACAGGAAATCATTCTCCTAGGTCCCCATAGAATTGTTTTACTGTCATAAGAGAGATATGATTTTCCTGAAGAAACCACTGGTCCTGCTGCATAATTATTGTCAGAAAAATGGTTGTATTAGTTTCCTATGGCTGCTGTAACAAATTACCCCCAAACTTGGTGGCTTAAAACAACAGAAATGTATTCCCTCACAGTTCTGTAGACTAGAAGCTTGAAATCAGTATCAACAGGCTGAATCAAGGTGTTAGCAGGGCCACACTCCTTCTGGAGGCTCAAGGGAAGAATTTGTGTGGTTTTTAAAAAAATTAATTTCTTTCTCTTTTTTTTGTCTTTAATTTCTTTATTGGTTAAGGTTTTTCTGTTGTTGTTGTTTTGTTTTGTTTTTGCCTCTTTCAACTTCTGGTGGCTGCTGGCATTCCTTGGCTAGTGGCCGTATCACTCCAATCTTCAACGTTAGCACCTTCAAAACTCTCTGCTCTGTCTTCATTCATATCACCTCCTCTGTGTATGTCAAATGTTCCTCTTATAAGGATCCATGGGATTGCATTTAGGGCCCACCCTAATAATCCAGGATAATCGCACTATCTCAAAACCTTTAAGTTAATCACACCTGCCAAAATTTTTTGCCCCCTAAAGTAATAGTCACAGGATCTGGGGATGGGAACGGATATCTTTGTGAGCCATTGTTCAGCCTATTGTAACTGTCTTTAGATCAATTTCAGTACTTGTTTTTCAGTGGTTTTGTTTTCCAGGGTTTTAGGTACCCATGGTCAACCATGGTCTGAAAATAGTAAATAGAAAATCCCAGAGATAAATAATTCATATTTTTAAATTGCGCACTGTTCTGAGTAGTATGATGAAATCTCTTGCCGTTGCAGTTGGTCCTGCCCAGGTAATGAATCATCCCTTTGTTCAGCATGTACACACTGTGTTACCTGCCCATTAGTAATTTAATAGTCCTCTGGGTTATCAGATCGACTGTCACAGTATCACAGTGCCTGTGTTCAAATAACCCTTATTTTACTTAATAATGGCCTCATTGCCCTTCACATAACTTTTATTATAGTATGCTGTTGTAATTATTCTATTTTACTATTAGCTATTGTTAATTAGTTAATTTCTTAGTATTCCTAATTTATAAATTAAACTTTATCATAGGTATGTATTTATAGGAAGATAACCTTTATAATAGGGTTCAGTATTCTCTGGATTTCAGGCATCCACTGGGGGTCTTGGGAAGTATCCCCTACAGGTAAGGGGGGACGACTGTTTTCTAAAATAATTTTATTTAGTATTGGTAGAAACCCTTATGTAACCAGTAACCCAGTAGAGAAAAACCACTTGTTACACATTATGTCAAAAGATGTTACACAATCACCATATACCCTTACTTAGACATGTCCTTAGCTGCAAACAGCTTTTGAAATGGGGAAAACAATAAGCACTTCATTATATGTCCATCCATATCTATCCCAATTTCAGGAACATAATGTAAGGAAATGTGCATTTTAGAATTGAGGAAATGTGATAATTCATCTTGGTAATATCACCAGGAAATTGCATAGTTTAAAACTACATGTGTAATGGGTAATTACTAAGATTTTCCTAAGGAGCTATCCAAGGTGAGTAAAATCATCATGGCTATGAGAAATGCATAAAAACCACTCCTCTGTTGGTGTGTTGCAGATCTCAGAACCATTTCTAAAGGTAATCCTTGGCCATTTACTCTGATATTTCCCTTGAGCCACTTCAGCTCTGACCTCTTTTTCTATATTACCCCGATTTTAATGATTTGTTTTGGTCAGCTAACTAGATATTTCCACCCCCTTCCCCCAAATAATGCAAGGCTATCAGCGAGTGACGGAAAGAAGAGAGGAACAACTGAATCGACTGAGCACACAGGGTTGTTCTCCAAGGAATCATGTATCACCAAGTGCAGTTACTTCTGCTTCTTGAATATCTCCTGAATCCTTCCACTTGTCTCAGCACCCACTGTGGGAGACAGGACAGTGACCCCCAAAGATATCAACACTCTAACTCCCAAACTGTGAATATGTTGTTACATGGCAAGAGGCTATTAAGATGAGATTAAGGTTGCTAATCAGCTGACTTATCCAAGTAGATCACAAGGGCCCTTAAATCGGGAGGAGGGAGACAGAAGATTCCAAACCAGAGATATGATAGTATGAGAAAGAGTTGACCAACCATTGCTGGCTTTGAAGATGGGGAAGGACTCCATGAGACAGGGACTGTGTAAATCTCTAAAAGCTAGAAAAGGAAGGGAAACAGAAAGGCTCACAGTCCTGCTGACTCCTTAATGATAGCCCAGAATTGTAAGATAATAAATGTATTGGTCTAAGCCACTAAGGTTGTGGTAATTCTTTATAGCAGCGCAGTTGTGGTTCCTGCCATTCTCTTTCCTAGGTTGCTGAAACATGCTCTGATATGACTTCCAGTCTTACCTCCTTCCTATCCATTTTCACTCTGCAGTTAGCGTTTTCTAAAATACTATACACTTGGTCTCATTCATCCAATTAACACCCTCCAGTTACGCTCTACTACTCATAAATAAAGCCCCAAATCTCTAATGAATGAATGTCTTATTACGTTAGCTATAAGAAAATGTCCATTTAAATCGAAAGGACACAGATCAGGTGGTGTTAACCTTAGCAATTAATTAACATTTAGTAATTTTAGATGACATTCTAGAGTGAAGAAAAAGAGCACTAGGTTTGTCTAAAAATTATGGAATAGAAAGAAATGTTTTAGTAATTTCTTTTTATTCTAAAAGTCTCTTTTTCTGTCAGGTTCAACAACAACAACAAAAAGAAGGCAGTTCTTAAAGCAAAGCTCAGAGTAAGGATATAAAATGAGCAAAAATCACTGGCAGTTAATTTCACAGAATTATTGAAGCTGGTTAGGTACTTTTAGCTTCTTTCTGAAGAAATTATAAAAATAACTCATGTTTTATCAACTGTGCTTCTGGAAGGAACATGTCTCTTGAGAAATGAAAAAAAAAAAGCTACAAATATACTGCATAGTGATTTCTGAAATATGTTATCTTCTCATGCCAGGCTGAAAACACTCTGCTTGAAAAATGGGATCATGTTTGTGTGGAGCCCCCTGTTGCAAATATGCAAATGATGTTGGTCATTTTTGAAATAAATCGTCATTTTTAAAATATGCTCTGGAGAGAACGGAGAAAAGGCAAGGAGGATTCATCATTTTAATGATTATTTACACTAATGATTGGAAGATGGCTTTTACTTTGATTTTGCAGAAGTTCTGGAGGGAGGGGTCCTTCCCCTTGCTTTTGTTCCTTTCCATGCGAAGTGCTGTGTTTCCAGTGGTCTCCATATTTGCACCCAGAAGGGAGAAAGAAAACCAAGAAAATGCATAGATAAGGGGATAGTATCAGAAATCAGTTCTAACAGTGGTCTGCTACTGCTGCAATGAACCCATTGATCCAAGGCAATAGTTACATTTGTCACCAAGGTTATATTTCTCTATAACAATGAATCTGTTTTGTCTGGCTTACATTTTTCAAATTAGCACAGAATTAAGTTGGTATTCATAGACTATATGACTGTTCTGCTGTTTCAACTTTCTAGTTTAGTTTTAAAATATTGTGAAATTACCCCTGTTCTCTTTTTAGCCTCACATATTTTATTTCTGCAGTATGAACAAAATTGCCCCTGAAAAATGTTGCTTCTAAGGTTGTAAATTTAACTTAAAACCTGAATTGTAAAAGGAATTGTTAGAATCCTTTTCTTAAAATTTCAACAAACATGAGTGCTAGCTTTCCTTTTCTTGAGCAAGGCAGCTTTCTTATTTTTACAATTGCTATTACATTAAAGTATATATATATATATATATATATATATATATATACACACACACTATATATATATATATATATATATATATATATATATATATATATATCTAGTGATATTATATATATACTAGAGGCTCAGTATATGAAATTGGTGCAGGGGAGGTGGTGTCCCTCAGCCTGGTCTGCGCCCTTTTGTAATCCGGGACCCCTCGGGTAGGGTCCCTAGGCCTGACCAGTGATCAGGGCCAATTGGGGCTTTCCTTCCCCTGGCTGCTGGCAGCTGGCCCCACCCCCATTGCTGCCACTGCTTGCCATCTGTGAGGCGCTGCCCCCCTCTCCTGCCACCAGTTGCCTCCCTCTGCAGGCAACAGGCATGGGATACAATTGCTTGGCTGGCCTGGGCCTCCCTCTGTGAATGATCACTGCTGGCCCCACCCACTCGCCGCAGTGCTGCCAGCCTGGTAGCCTGGGCCTCCCTCTTTGGGGCAATCGCAGAGTCCTCCCCACACCACCCTGATCAATCACCCCACTGGCCGGTGGCCTGGGCCTCCCTCTGTGGGGCAATTGTGGGGCGATGGCGGGCCCCACAACCAATCGCATCACACCCACCTTGGCTGGCCTGGCACCAGTGGGTGTCATGGCGTGGTCGTCTGGAATGTCGTATGGACGGTATTTCTGCTGTTCAGTTCAGTCAATTTGCATAAACGTTTTTATTATTATAGATTTTTTTCAGACATCAGACAACCACTGGAATATTTAACATAGGCTTCCATTCAGTTTTGTGACAGGTACTTATTATTGTATAACAAACTACCTTTCAAAAACCAGTGGCCTAAAATAATAACTCATTGCTTAAAATTCTGCCAACAGGCTGGGCTCAGCTGGGCAGCTTGCCTCTGCTCCATGTGGTATCAGCTGAGTAAACTCCTGTGTTTGTAGTCAGCTGGTGTCCTGACCAGGTCTGGGGCATCCAAGATGGGTTTATTCATTGTATTGTGCATCTCATCTATGATGGTCAGATCAAATAGGTGCTGGTTTGGCCTCTCTTTCTTCAAAGCTGTCTTCCATCTCCCAGGGTCTCTTTGTGTGGCTTATATTCTATTCCAGTGATGGCGAACCTTTTGAGCTCGGCGTGTCAGCATTTTGAAAAACCCTAACTTAACTCTGGTGCCATGTCACATATAGACATTTTTTGATATTTTCAACCATAGTAAGACAAAGACTTATATTTTTGATATTTATTTTATATATTTAAATGCCATTTAACAAAGAAAAATCAACCAAAAAAATAAGTTCGTGTGTCACCTCTGACACGCGTGTCATAGGTTCGCCATCACTGTTCTATTCTATTAGGAGGCTGGCTTGGGCTTCCTGGCTTGGGCACCTCATGGAGGCAAGAGAATAAAAGCAAAAGGTCTTCTTAAAGCCCAGGCTGAGTTATTGTGTAGCATCATTTTTTCCATACTCCCTATCCTATATAATAAAAGCCTAATATGCTAAGTGTCCAGTTGACCGGTCAGCCATTCCACCAATCAAAGCAAAATATGCTAATGATACGCTAAGGCTGCTCAACTGCTTGCTATGATGTGCACTGACCACCAGGGGGCAGAGCTCCAACCGATAGGTTAGCTTGCTGCTGGGGTTCAGCTGATCAGGGCTGAGCGAGACGGGCCGGATGCACTTTAGAGCCCTCCCACGGTCCCTCCCCAGCTGGCCAAACTCCCGCATCCCCCTCTGGCCCCAATTGTGCACCAGTGGGGTCTCTTGGCCTAGCCTTTGCCCTCTCGCAATCCGGGACCCCTTGGGGGATGTCAGAGAGCAAGTTTCGGCCTGATCCCGCAGGCCAGGCCAAGGGAACCCACTGGTACATGAACTCGTGCACCAGGCTACTAGTGTATAATAGTTAAGAAACTAATATTGGTGGGTTGTTCCCAATGATATGAAATCAGGGAGGAGTGACTCATGGGAGACATTATGTAACAATGAACCCCAGTTATCTGAAGGAATGTTTCTATCATTCCTTACACTGGATACAAAAGATAAGTTATACATATTTTCCTCCTTCAGTGACCATCCAAAATCAGCTCATTATTCCTACAAAAGAACTTCAAAGTAGTCATCCAATGAAACCACAGAAGTACAGCAAACCCACCTGAATGAAATACAGAATTCCTCTAAGTGAATGGGTACTTTGTTGGTGGATTAATTTTAAAAGTTAGTAAAAAATGGGAATC
The DNA here is from genome assembly GCF_000147115.1 of Myotis lucifugus. Taxonomy (NCBI): domain Eukaryota; kingdom Metazoa; phylum Chordata; class Mammalia; order Chiroptera; family Vespertilionidae; genus Myotis; species Myotis lucifugus. The sequence goes on from NW_005871078.1 coordinate 7,586,565, forward strand.
ATACACAAATTTTATGTAAATTACATATTTCACTTTAACATGAAATGATCGGATGTTAATTCATTCACTGATATTTTAATGTAGGACCAAGGCTTTTGTTTGAGTAAGAGTTCATGGACTAGAATAGTGCTTCACTTCCCTTGTATGAACCCACCAACAGTGATAACCATTGATTATCAATCTTGATAGCTTTGAAGTGTGATAAAAGCTCAAACAGTTGCATATCAATCTGTTTAGAGAACCTGAAATTTCTTTATAGATATGTTTTTATTTATTTTAGAGAGAGAAGAGGTGGAGAGAGAAACATCAATCGGTTGTGTCCTATATACCCCATACTGGGGATCAAGCCCCCAACCTGGACATGTGCCCTGACCGGGAATCCAACCAGTGACCTCTTGGTGCCTAGGATGACACTCAGTCCACTGAGCCACATAGGCTGGGTGAATTTGAAGTTTTTACATTTTCTTCCATTTTCTTCTAGTTGTCTCACCCATACCTTATTCACTACCAGTTATTTGAGCAATTTCCTAATCATGATATTACCTTTCCACATTATTTACATAGTTTTCATAAAAATAGCAACTAGTCCTTTTTATACCTATTCTGGATCAATTTATCGATATGTTAATTTATGCAATTTTGATTACAAAGTACAACTGGGGTAAATTGGGGAATCAACAGGTCTGGCTCTTAGCAACTGTGCAGTTCAGTACAATGGGAGAGAAGTGCATAGGCTGACTGTAGCATGTTTGTTAGGCTGTGAGTATCCACCAATATGTTCTTCAGAGGAAATGGGGGATGTCTATTAATCTGGTGACATGATGAAGTGGAGATTGTTTAAAAGAGTTTCTACTATAGGTAAAATATATCTATGATAGGTAAATTAGTACCAACTCTGAATATTGCTATTATTCAAACTCCCTGCATGACTTAATTATTGGTTGATTCATGTGGCTGGTCATCAAAACTCTGCATCTAAGAATGTAAAATAAAATTCCTTATTGCCTTGTCATTTGGAAGGTCTCAGTGCTGTCACCAGAATCTCACCCATGTTCCATTGAACATTGTTCACCAAGATGCTCTTTCTCAGACTCCACTCCCACAAGTCCCTGCTGTACCAAGTGGTCAAGATTTGCTGATGTGCCCTGGTATTTGGTTGCGAGCTGTGTACTGGATTCCAACCTGACCAAATGCTGTGATCCTCAGTTAAACTTGAAGGCCATTTTTGTCTCCAAAGTATTGGGTTCAGTATAAAAATGTGTAAGTCAAAGAAGATTTATTTTCTCCCTGCTGACGTGGACCAAAAGAGAGAGGTTGCATTGTCCTGAAGGAAACTCAAATGTACTTAAACAATCAGAGAACTTTTGAAAGTGTCTGGTCAATTTCCAATGTATCTGTTACTGACTGTTTGAATAGAAAATACAAGCTGAAAGAAAACTGTGCTCACAGAGTTTAAAATCCTTGACTTCCTATTGGTAAGCTAAATGGAAAGAATGTGCTTTTAATGCTTCTGTCTGAAAAGAATCCTCACTCAATTTTTAATTTGCTAACACATGGGAAAGGGAATGGTTTTGATTAAAATTCTTTTAATACATTAGGTAGAGTCTTGTCATGAGAATGGTGTCCACTAATATACTGCTGTCATCCCTCCTCTATTTAAATTCCATTTGATTCTAATTAGTGTAGATTCAGTAAATAAAGTAACAAATGATGGATATTGAAGAAACACCGTATTGTTTGTATCATAATGAAATTCAAAAAATCTAATCTCAGTTATAAATTAATCTACTATTAATGATAACTTATTATATCATTTAATAAGATCATCCTATCTAATAAAGAGGGAATATGCTAATTGACCCTCACACTGTCACAAAGATGGCGGCGCCCACAGCCAATAAGGAGGGAATATGCTAATTGGTGGCCCCACCCCCAAAGATGGCAGCACCCACAGCCAATAAGGAGGGAATATGCTAATTGACTGCCACGCCCTCAAAGATGGCAGTGCCCACAGCCACAAGATGTCGGCACCCAGGCAGGCCCGGCCTTGTGGCGTACCTGCCTCTGGAGTTACCCAGTTCCCTCAGCCCCCTAGCCACCCAGGGCTGGCCTGAGATGCAGGTAAGCCTCAGATGGTGGCTGCCCAGCTGCCCAGGGCTGCCTGAGGCTCAGGTAATCAGGACCAGCTGGCCAAGGCTTGTGCCAGCAGCAGAGGTGTGATGGGTGTCGCCTTCCCCTGATCTCCGGGTCACCTCCCGCCCCTGAGGGCTCCAGGACTGTTAGAGGGGGCAGGACAGGCTGAGGGACGCCTGCTCCAGTGCATAAATTTTCATGCACCAGCCTCTAGTTTTATTATAATTCCAAATGAAAGTTTATTAACTAATAAAATTAAAAAGTAGAATTCACTGAATATTACAAAAAAACATATTTTTCATTTATATTGTGTACTAGTGAAACATTTAAAAGAGCTCTCTCATGCTATAGGTGGCCTTAGACATCAGCTGCCATGTATTTCTGGAAGAATTAAAAATTCCAGCAATATTTGTTATCCGGGTTTAACAATTGGAGAGAGGGTTTTCTGCTGGAATGGTCTTACTGTTTTAGAACTTTCCTATAGAGTCCTCAAAAATATATTTTTTATATCACAAATAGAAACTTGAAATTATTTTTTTTCCTTGTTAATATAATTATATTCTCACTATATGTGCTGTGTTAATTAAGTCTGGCAAGATAAATGGATGTTCATAAAAATCAAAGAAATATTTATTTTAAAAATATACTAGCATTTCTGTTCATAGTGGTCATATTTGTAAGCAAAATTTCAAAAATGAAGTATAATATTTTTTATTTAAAAAAGGGTTTTGTTTTGGTTTTGGCCTCACACATCTCTTGCCCTTCAAAAATAGTTTAATTGATATTCTGTTACATGTCAATATGGCATTTTGGAGCGGGTATTCTTTAGGCAGTTAAAATGAAGTTAGTGGTATATATTTCATAGCATTATTGTGAGAATTAAATGAGTTAATTCATGTTAGTTCTCAGAAGTGTTACTGGCATTGATGAGCTTTGTATAGTGCTAGCTATTACTATATCCAGAATCTAACCCCATCTCTGCACTCCACTGTCCTCGACCCATTCCCAACAATGTCACCATTCTCACCTGCTTGGATCACTGCCTAACTCTTACTGGTCTCCCTGCCTCCTTGTCTGTCTCTGCGCCATCAATTCTCACCTGGCAGCCTCAGGATTCAGGATCCTTGGTCCAAGTCACTCTTCTGCTCAGAGCCTGGCACTGGCTCCCCCTCATCCAGAGTCAAAGTCAAAGTCCTCACATCAGTCTGCACACTCCCTAGTCTGGCCCATCCCTCCTGTCCCCATCGCCCACTGCTTGCTTCTCATCCCCTCAGTTCCAGCCTCAGTGGGCTCTTTGCTGCTCCTGGAGCTCCCCAGGCACAGCCCTGCCTCTGGGTTTTTGCACTTGCAGGTCCCCCTGCCCCGAGAGAGTGCTTTCCCCCTCGCATCTGCATGGCTCACCTCCATGCTTCCCTCAGGACTTCTGCCACCTCCTCCATGAAGCCTTCCCTGACCACCCTACTTAAATCGGGACACCCCACCCTCAGCACTTCCTCTCCCTCTTTCCTGATTTCTTTTCCTCTAAGTGCTCAAACCCTCTGACAGTTTTAATTGCTGTTTTGTTCATTGTCTGTCTCCCTCCACTAGAAGAGCAGATACTTTTATGACCCAGCACAGGTCACAGTATCAAGCACCATATATAGGACTCCCTACTCCCCTAACCTCCTTCCCTCTGGCAACCACCACACTGCTGTTTGTGTTCACGAGTTTCAGTTTTCTATCCCACGTATGAGTGAAATCATATACTTCTTAGCTTTTTCTGGCTGACTTATTTCACTTAGTATAATATTCTCAAGGTCCATCCATGTTGTTGCAAATGGCAGTAGTTCATCCTTTCTTATGACTGAGCAATATTCCGTTGTGCATATGTACTGCAGCTTCTTTATCCAGTCTTCTATTGCAAGGCACTTTGATTGTTTCCATGTCTTGGCCACTGTGAATAATGCTGCAATGAACATAGGTGTGCATATATCTTTGCAATATAGAGCTTTTAAATGCAGCACGCCTGGAATTCCACTTGATGTTGGCATTTCAGAGAGGCTTGAAGAAAAACTGCTCAGGTGTCCATAAGATCATCTGCTCTGGATAATGAAGGCTTGACAAACTTTGGAGGGAGCTCTTGACATCCATTTTCTCACAGCCTTGAACTAGAGAGAGACAGTCACTCATCCTTCGCTCCTAAAAGCATTCTTTGTAAGAGAAAGTTGTCTCGAGCATCACGGGGTTAGTGATGGAGAAATAATGGATGCTATCTTGACTGATGGGAGCAAGCAGAAGGCTGTTGACAGCAGGGAAGGAAATGGTTTGGGGGAAGATGAGAAAGGATAGGAGAGAAGCAGAGCTGTGCATCTCTGCCTGGCCTGGGTTCATCGGCCGTGGCGCCAGCTGAGCGCCACTGGCTGGAGGTCCCCTGCATCTCTAGGGAACAAAGCCACAGGTCCTCCCCCACAGGGTAAGTCCAGAATGGAGACAACCACATTTAAATATTTAAATATAACCACATATTGTAAATGTGCAGTAGTGGCTGGCTTTACACAAATAGTTCCATTTGTTCACATAGCAACACAAGAAGACCGGGAAAGAGACTGCAACACAGACATCAACCCAACATCACACAGCTAGAAAGTGTCCTAGTCAGAAAAGTTGCTTAGGGCTTCTGAGTCCAAATTCAGTTCTTGTTCCATTTCGCCAGAGCAGTTTCCAATCATCCTGTTACAAACACTGCGGTTCATTTTCTTCACACCAAGCCACCAAGAAAAGGTTAATTTATAGTCACCATCATCTCTTTAATCTCTTTTTAATTTTTATTTAAAACTAGAGGCCCGGTGCACAAAATTCATGCACTTGCTGGTTGGGGGGGGGTGTCCCTCAGCCTGGCCTGCACCCTCTCACAGTCCAGGAGCCCCCTGGGATGTCCGACAGTCGGACATCCTTAGCACTGTCGCAGAGGCAGGAGAGGCTCCGGCCACCGCTGCTGCGCTTGCCAGTGTGAGCCTGGTTTCTGGTTGAGCGCCGCTCCCACTGTGGGAGCACACTGACCACCAGGGGGCAGCTCCTGTGTTGAGTGTCTGCCCCTGGTAGTCAGTGCATATCATAGCCACCAGTTGTTCGGCCGTCAGGTTGAAACCGGCTTTCCGACATCCCCCAAGGGGTCATGGATTGTGAGAGGGCACAGGCCAGGTCAAGGGACCCCTACCATGCACTATTGGGGCTGGGGAGGGATACATGAGGTTGGCCAGCCTGGGAGGGACCGCAGGAGGGCTTTAGGGCTTGTCTGGCCTATCTCGCTCAGTTCCAATCGGCCAAACCCCAGCAGCAAGCTAACCTAATGGTCAGAGCACCTGCCCCTGGTGGTCAGTGCATGTCATAGCGCCTGATTGACCGGCCAACTGCCCCCTGGTGGTCAGTCCACATCATAGCGAGCAGTTGAGCAGCATTAGCATATCATTAGCATATTACACTTCAATTGGTTGAATGGCTGACCAGATGACTGGACACTTAGCATATTAGGCTTTTATTATATAGGATGTTTTTCAATTATAATTTACATTCAATATTATTTTCTATTAGTTTCAGGTGTACAGAATAGCAGTTAGATAATTATATACTACAAAGAGATTCCCCTGATGTTTTCAGTACCCAATGGCACAATACATAGTTATTATAACATTATTGACTGTATTCCACATGCTGTACTTTACATCCCTGTGACTATTTTGTAATTATCAATCTCTGCTTATCAATCCCTTCAACTTTTCACCCAGTCCCTCCACCCTTTCTCCCCTCTGGCAACCATCAATCTATTCTCTGTATCCATGAGTCTGTTTATTTTATTTATTCATTTATATTGTTCTTTAGATTCCACATATAAGTGAAAGCATATGGTATTTGTCTTTCTCAGACTGGCTTATTTCACAGAGCATAATACCCTATAGTCCATCTATGCTGTTGCAAATATGGTAAGATTTTGTTCTTTTTATGGCTGAGTAATATTCCATTGTATATATGTACCACTACTTTTTTACCCAGTTGTCTATTGATGGGCACTTGGGTTGTTTCCATAGTTTGGTTATTGTAAATAATGCTGTAATGAACATAGAAGTGCATATATTCCTTAGAAGTAGTGTTTTGAGTTTCTTCAGAAGTTTTGCCAGAAGTGGAATAGCTGGGTCAGAAGGCAATTCCATTTTTTTTTAATTTTTTGAGGAAACTCCATACTGTTTTCCACAGTGGCTGCATCAGTCTGCATTCCCACCAATAGTGCAGGAGGGTTCCCTTTTCTCCACATCCTCACCAATACTCGTTTGTTGTTTCACTGATGATACCCTTTCTGACAGGTACGAGGTGATAGCTCATTGTGATTTTAATTTGCATTTCCCTGAGGATTAGTGGTCACCATCATCTTTTTAAAAGAGCAGCATAACAGTGCAATTTAGAAAGAATTTCATTCAATAAAATCCCCCTCAGCTATCAGCCAATTTAGTTATTTACCAAGACTCATTTCCTGAGGAAATGGACAGCAATGGTCTCACTGTAAATTGTCTTGGGAAACAAGCAGGGCCAAGTCCTTCTAGGTCATTCCTAGAAGTTATCTGCCCTCTCTGTGGGAGGTCGGGTTATTTAGTAGACCACTTATTTGAAAAAAAGTCACATTTTTCTAAATCACCTTAAAGTTTTTTTTTCAGGCTGGTCCATTATGGGCCAGAAGCAGTACAATTAGAGCAGAGAGTGACTATCTGAATTGTTTAAAACACTTCCAAATAGTGAAAGAAGCAGGCCCGTAGGACTAGCTACTTTATCAGTGGCATTTTATTGACAGGGTAATACAAATGTTATGACAGGAATTAAGTCCAGGTTAAGGTCACAGACAAATACTTCCCAGAGATCAGGAAGGATCTAGGCACTTAATGAATGGCAGAGACTATCATGGGTGAGCTAGAGTTTCTTTGGGTATTTTTTTTTTTTAAATATATCCCATTGATTCTCTGCAGAGAGGAAGGGAGAGAGACAGAGAGTCAGAAACATCGATGAGAGAGAAACATCGACCAGCTGCCTCCTGCACATCCCCCACTGGGGATGTGCCCGCAACCCAGGTACATGCCCCTGACCGGAATCGAACCCGGGACCCCCCAGTCCGCAGGCCGACGCTCCATCCACCGAGCCAAACCGGTTTCGGCATCTTTGGGTATTTTTATGTGTGGTCGAACCCGGGACCCCCCAGTCCGCAGGCCGACGCTCCATCCACCGAGCCAAACCGGTTTCGGCATCTTTGGGTATTTTTATAGTTAACTTCAATAAATTCATTTGTGAAAATGGCAATCAGACAAGTAATACACATTCAGAAAGGAAATTGCAGACACATGTCTTACGCATAGTTAACTTCAATAAATTCATTTGTGAAAATGGCAATCAGATAAGTAATACACATTCAGAAAGGAAATTGCAGACACATGTACAAGCTACAGTAAGAAAATGACTGAAACAATTAAAAATCATTGAATTTTAAACAGAGTATTAAAAAAACTAAAGATTATTAAAATTAAAAATAAAACTAAAATTTAATCATATAAATTTCATCAATAAATAATCTTTGCTTATTATCTGGATTAGAGTTCTGTTTTATGGCTTTCTAGACTTCAGCCTGTAGACCGTTAGTTGAAGTTAAGAATAATAGAGCTGAATGCATGTTACATTTTAATTCGTGTTTTCCTATAAAACTCAGAAAGCTAAGTTTTACATACTTTATGAATGTCATCTATTCTAAATTTGCTCTCCATAATGCCATACTTTTCAGGAATGTAATGTTCATTTTGTATGATCAGAAACAAATATTTTATTAAAAAAATTTTGGTAGCTAAGTTTCCTGAAATTTAAGTTTATTTGTTGTCTATCTTTGAAAACTGGTCTTTATAAGCAGACTAGATTGGCTAATGAAACAACATGAAGTAATTATTCCAATGGAAAATTTCATTAGTAGCTACATATTTACTTAGTGGGCTATACTTCCTGAAAGTTTAACTGAATTGTCTTTAAAACTCATAGATTGACAGGAGACATTGGTCTCCTTGCATTTTCTTTTAAAAATATTAGTATTTAATCATGTAATTGAAGTAATAATGACTTATACATATTTTAATAACCCATTTTTTTCCAGCTGTGGCTTCCTTAATTGTAAAGTAGGGACAATACTAATTTTACCATAAGGAACCATGAAGATTACATAATCTAATGAATGGAAAACATTTTATAAACTCTAAAATATAATACAAGTATCAGCTTTACTAACACAGTTATTCAGATCTTTTTTCTTCTTCTTCCTTTTGTTCCAGTCTTCCATTTTTCCCTTAGGCGCATTCTCCTTCCCAAAGACTGTCCTATTCACAAGCCACGGATTCACTGCCTTAGCTGAAAAGAAGTAACGATGTTGTGTTTAAGGAAATGCTGTTAAATAGAAATTAAGAGCCTCTTAAATGATCAAATAGTTGTTTGTTTTTCATTGACCTGAAAGCCAAAAAAGGAGATAGAGAGCAGAAATTGTGCATGCATGCAACAATTATTAAGCATTTAAGTTTTCTATGTTTTACTTAGTATTTTCAGTGGATTAGAGATTATTTCCATGACAACCAATCTTTTTTCCCTTCAGCACATTAAACCATATTTCTGTACTTATTTTGTCTTTTAAAGAAACACTTTTTCCAGTTCAGATTAAAACATCAAACACAATACCTCATAATAAATTTTAAAAATTCAATTCACAGAAAAAAATGAAAAAGCAATAGTAAGAGAGTCCCTATAAACAATACAAATGTTGAGTGAGACTGTGAGAAGGAAAATCCAGCAGCTGTTTGTACTGGTTTTCAAAAGAGGGCATGAAAATCACCATTCTGATCTAGTGCAGTGAAGTTTTATTGACTTATATCAATGGGACTCTGTTTTCTGAGTGAGAGGAATAATTACCAACAGGATTTTTGTATGGCACACCTATAGAAATAAAAATCAAGATGTGCTTAAATTTATTCAGACAGATATCTCTTGACTTATTCATCTTTCCCAAAGAAAATTCCCTACTTGACCTAGTGGGGACCTCAAGCCCCAATCTAGTTCAAACACATGTTTAAAGGGGACATACACAAATGTGCATTGTTTCTGCATGAGTCTATGGTAAATAAAATTATGTGTAGATATTTTAAGGAAGCATTTGATTTATAAAGTCAAAATAAAATGTGATAGTTTCCTGACCTGGTTGATAAAAAATCCTTTTAATAAAATGGAGCTTCGTTTCATAACGAGTGCGATGCTTGCACATGATTAGGTGAACCCCAAAGGATTTTTCACCTCATCACATACCTGGTAAGAGAGGCTATTGCTTCCAGACATTTACCATCACCAGGAACAACAACAAAATCTCTGCACAGGATTCATATGGAGGGCTATGCTTGGTAATAGAATCAGTAAGTTGCTGTAAACACTAGCAATCCTACGCTCTGACAGTGTGAAGCTTTTGTTAAAACGAAGTCTCTGCTCTGATTGTGGTCATCCCGAAGTCCTCTCCCCACAAATGTCATGGTTCTACAGCCGCAGACAAACTCTGCGCATAGGACACATGAAAGGTCTTCTCTGCTCACAGACTTTGTATTTGTTTCTCTCTCCTAAGGAAATGGTTGGGCTTTAAAAATTACTTCTTCTGTGATGAAGGAGGAAAAGGTCCCAGGTAGGCTCTCTATGACTGCATGTCATCCAGGAAACCAGCAGCAGGAGAATTGTCCCAGTGGACATTCCTTAAAGCTGTCAGTGGTCAGAGAACTTGGCGGTGGTGGGAGGCGGTGGTGGTGGGGGGGGGGAGATTAAGACAGATAGAATGACAGACAAAAGAAATATTTGAACTACTTTCCTGGCTGCATGTGCTCTTATAACCACCTCCCAGATGCAGCAAAGTCATTCTTAGACACAACTGTCCAGGGAAGTTTCCAGGACAAGGCCTGAGTGAGTGAGCACAAGGGTATTTTATGCTGCAGCCATAACTGAAATCTACCAGCTGCCTCTCACCTGGGGTTTGCTCTCCCTTAGTTTACTGACTACAGTGTGGTTGGGGGGAAAGGCCCTTGAACTGTCTTTAGAGCCAATTAAAGACATGCCCAGAGAAGCAGTGGGGCATTCTGAGGCTCAATGTGTTTTCTTTGTCCATCCATCTCTCATGCATCTCTCATAATAGCTTCCTAAGCTCTTGTGTGGGCTTTTTAAGCTAATGCAAGTTGTCTCCCTGGCCTTTCAATAGAAACTACTTCTGCTTCATGTAAACTGATCTTAGATGGGGAGGTCCAGGGGAGCAAGCTTGGCATTTAATTGTCCAGAGACTTGGACAAGCACTGATCCTGTTTTTATTACTGGGGCCTTATCTTGGCTTTTCTACATTAAAAGCAAGTCCCATAGGCTTATTTCTAATACCTTGGGTGACAGAGAAGAAGAGAATGTATTATGCTGACTATGTCTACTATAAATGTGGCAAAAATAGCTACGTCATGCAGCGCTGCTGACTTGGCCTCCTTGCAGTTTTGAGTTAAGGAGGTAAGAAAGCTAACTCTCTTGCTTTCTTAACTGATGCAAAATTGGCTTTCGGATCTACATACATGCAGACAATCCTCCTTGGCCCCTGCTTCTGAACATTGGGAATGTTCGCCTGGTTTCTGTTTTATTTCCTGATAATTGTGCACTGCTTGAATATTTTTAATAGTATTTTGCCAGTATTTCAATGCTAAAAAACATATTATGCCAGGCAGATTCTAGTGGCAGAAGAGGAAATGAAACAAAACAGACAAGGAAATCAAGAGAAAGAACCATTTGGGCAGGCATTTTATACACTTTCCTTCTTCTGTAATGTAGATCCTTTATCCAACGAATTTCCACCATCATGTGCAAACAGAGAGCACTGTAAGAACCAGTGGGCAGCAGCCCCACTGGGCCAGAAACTCAGCACCTGAAGCAAGGGGGATTTTTTAAATGAAAGAACTTGAAAGTGATTTTAGCCCCGAGTGAGCTAAAATTTATTTAATGCCAGCAGCTTTTGCCTAGAAGCTCCAAATTATGCATTATTAGGTGGCTCTTTATTTTAATACTCTGCAGCAGTGGTTTTATTATGGGGGAAAATTTGCCAGTGTTTGATTTTGATAGTGGACTATCTGGGGACAAAAGAACAAGCAAACTCTGCCTAATTTAGAGCTTTTTGCACAATCAAATGACTTACCATTTTCACCTATGTCTCCATCATGTGAGTGCCCTGAACAACCATGGGCTCAGCAGAAAAAAAAGATATACTTCTCAGAGGGCTCTCCAGTTAGATCCACAGAATAACTGGGCCATTTTAAATCTCGGGACATAGCTTTAAGGAGTGGAAGGTCAAGGGCATTGTCATTTAACACTGTTTTTGGTACCATGTCTAAAGTCTCTTCCTAGGGCAGAGTAATTTGGGGTTTCAAGCTTTCAGAGGATGTGATATTCCTCTGAATTAATTTTTTCCCTTGTCAGTCAACAGTAATATTTTTCCAAGTATTTTCCCAGAAATACTACTTCTGAAGGATATCTATTGCTGTTCTTAAGTGAGTGAGGCAGGAGCATGGAGGTCCCTAGTCAAATAAACTTAGGAAATGCTGAGTTGAGCAAAGATAGATTTCTATATTGCCGGAGTCTTTAATATGCTAGCGCATCCTGTGAAACTTCAAGACGGAAATATGAATAGAGCATTACCTAAGTAATGGCATTCAGGGAAAAGCATTTCTCAAGACCAACATTCCAAGAAATGTAATTTGGGGAAAAACATATGGTGTTATAACTCAGTTATAATGACTGGTTTATGCTATATCTAAGAAACAAAGTGAGCTGGGATTGGTAGTGGTGACTTTTGCTTCTGTGAATAGTCTTTGGTTTTTGCTTACTGCTAGGTTATGGGTTGATAATGCAATTAGGTCATTGAAGACTGGGTTAGAGTTAGGTGAATCTTATATATTTATTAGTATAAACCGTAGGCATATGGGTGATGTTGTTGGCCATGGTAGTGGTGGTGATGGTGTTTTACTTCCAAACTAGAATGAAAACAAACAAAAAAAAATTGAAATATTTTTTAAATGCTTGGAATAAAAAAAAATGAAATATTTGTATATGTCTTTTGAGAGGCTGAGAAGTCACACAAATGATGAAATAGTTGTTGTATTTAAACTTCTGTGGGGCAAAGATTATGCATATTCATATTTGTCCATCCTACAGAACTTGCCCTGGTCCCTTGTATTTGCTAGGTAATTGATAATGTTTTCAACTGAATTAAAATAACTCATCAGAAATTCAGTCATCATAAATTATGCTATTGGAATGTCCTGTTTTATCTACAAAGAAGAAAAATTAAAATTAACAATAAACTTTTCCCTAAGAATATTTTGAATTTAAAGCTTCTGAAATTAATATATTTTGAAGAGTTTTGTTTTTTAATTTGAAATTTACTAAACTTACTTAAATATTGATGACAAGTTTTTTTTGTTTATAAATGTTTTTGTATCATCAGAATAAAATTTATTTTAAAAAATCTGGTTATTCTAAGCAGACATAATATTACCTTATTTTTTCTTGTAAAGCCATGGTTGCACAGCTGAACATACAATGACTGACATGGTTGCCTTCAGTTCTGTCTTTCATTAATGCTTTGTCAAGGGCTCTCTCCAGATGGCTGTTAAGTTCACAGGCTGCTTGTGTTCTTCTAGCCTCTCCATAACAGAACTGATGGAATTGAAGGAATTGAATTGCAGTATAATGTGCCTGCCTGTTTACCTCCTGAATCTTGGGGTGGTATTCACAGAGATACTTGTGCTTTTGTGTGCATGCGTGTGTGTGTGTGTGTGTGTGTGTGTGTGTGTGAGAGAGAGAGAGAGAGAGAGAGAGAGAGAGTGAGTTTGTGTTTTTCTTTAGTCCCATTAAGTGGAAGAATTGGTGTTGGACAATTATGGAATAATTTTACGAGTGTAAAGTGATAACATTCATCTTGGGTGTCTTGGGTGTGAAGGAAGTTGTATGTTTAAAAATGGTCTTAGATCTCAGGATGGAAAACAAAATAAAGGGGCCACACAGCACAAAAAATAAATGCCATTATTATAGTATTACAGTTATCAGATCTTAGCTATTGTAAATAACACTGCAATGAGCATAAGGGTGTTTATTCTGATTGGTGTTTTAGTCTTCTTAGAATATATTCCTAGAAGTGGGATCACTGGGTCAAATGGTAGTTCCATTTTTAACTTTTTGAGGAAACTCCACACTGTTTTCCATAGTGGTTATATCAATCTGCATTCCTACCAACAGTGTACTAGGGTTCCTAACAACCTTCTGCACAAATAAAACAGATTGTAAACCAGGTTGGCAACCCAAACAACAGAAATCAGCATCAATTGAAAAGGGAAATCATTCTATGGGAGAACATTTTTGCCAACGATACATCTGATAAGGGGTTAATCTCCAAAATATATAAAGTACTCATACAGCTCAAGAAAAGGAAGACAAACCACCCAATTAAAAATGGGCAGAGGGCCTAAATAGATACTTCTCCAAAGTGAACAAACAAGAGGCCAAGAGACCTATGAAAAAATGCTCAACATCACTAATTATCAGAGAGATGCAAATTAAATGACAATTAGGTACCACCTCATACTTGCAAGAATGGCTACCATCAATAAATCAACAAATAACAAATGCTGGTGAGGATGTGGAGAAAAAGGAACCCTCGTATTCTACTACATCTAGATTTTATGCCCACTATTTTTTGATGTGTAGTTCTAATGACTCTTTCTTAAAAAGTTATTGCTGTTTCTCAATGTGTTCTATTTAAAGCCCAAATAGCAGAAAGGCTGAAGACATTCCTTCTTATACTCTGTTAGATCCCTGGTTTATACAATATAATGAAAAAAATATTTTAAATGTTATACAGATGTGATTTTTTTTTCTTGGCTAATTCCTTTCAAGGAAGTCAGCTTTAATGGTCTGGCTGCAAAATGACATTTTGTTCTTATGCTATAACACTGTGTAAATGTGACTCCACGGAAAAAAGATGGCGAGGTTCCTTTTAAATTTCATTTTGCCAAGACCTAAGCAAGAGATCGATACTATAATCTTCCCTTTTCAATTTGCATACATTGCCAGTACTCTTTTCTTGAATGAGTACAGATGAGTTCAATTTAGGGAAAACAAATTTATTCTGAAGGATGGAAATGGCTCCTTTTCACAATAAAAACCATTCAAGAAAAACCAACATAGGAATTCTTTTCTCTAATTCCACTCCAGTAAAGTCAGTTCTTGATGACTAACCCAGCTAATGACAATGCCTTACATTTGTGTAGTAGTTTGTAGTTTTCAAACTGTGGTCTTTGCTTTATTTCATGAGAAGCTCACAGTGAGTGTGCAAAGTAGATCAGGGAAAAGAGAAACTGAGGCTCTGAGAGATGAAGCGACTTCCAGAAGGTCACACAACTAACCGATGACAGGACCTGAATGGCCACCCTGGTTTACAGTCTGTTTTGTGTTGTTGTTTTTTTGTACAAGCAGAATGGCTGTATTTTAAGGCAGATCATTCAATCCGCTAGTTAAGAAAAATTATAATAGTTAATATCAGTATAATACCTTCTACTTTGCAGAGTTATTTCAGGTCCTTTATCTTACTTAGGTTTTAGGTGAACTTATCCACAAATATTTTTATCATTGCCCCCATTTTACATCTGAGGAAACCAAGATTCAGAGATCTCAGGTGACCTTGGTCTCAGCTGTGGCAGACCCAGGATTGAGTTCCTGCCCTTGGACTACTGCTCTGCTCACTTACCTTAGCCATACTGCCCCTCTGGCTCTTCAATCTAAAACTGGTTTGTGTTCAATGTCATGATTTCTGTTTTTCTCATTGGGGAAAAGCACCCTCCAAACTGTGTCTTTCTGAAGGAGATATTAAATACTAGAGGCCCAGTGCATGAAATTTGTGCACTTGGGGGGGGGTGGGGAGGTCACTCAGCCTGGCCTGCACCCTCTCACAGTCCGGAAGCCCTTGGGAGATGCCTGACTGTCGGCCTAAGCCATCAGTCAGATATCCTTAGTGCTGCTGCAGAGGTGGGAGAGGCTCCTGCAACCGCTTCTGCCCTTGCCAGCCATGAGTCCAGCTTCTGGCTGAGCAGTGCTCCCCCTGTGGGAGCACACTGACCACCAGGGGGCAGCTCCTGCATTGAGCAACTGCTCCCTGGTGGTCAGTGTGCATCATAGCAACTGGTTGTTCCGCCATTTGGTCGATTTGCATATTAGCCTTTTATTATATAGGACTAGAGGCCTGTTGCATGAAGAGATTCATGCAATAGGCCTTCCCTTCTCCTGGCTGCCGGCACCGGTTTTCCTCCGGCACCTGGGACCCAGGCCTTCGCTCCGGCTGGAGCTGCCTTCTGTCCTCCATCTTCATGGCCCCGGCTGGAGCCGCCTTCCGTCTTCCGTCTTCGCAGCTCCAGCTCACCTTCAGTCTTCGCTCCGCCACTTGGAGCCTACATATGCAATCATTGATGGTGGTTAATTTGCATATCGCACCGATTAGCCAATGGGAGGTGTATCGAAGGTACAGTCAATTACCCTGTTTGTCTATTATTAGATTAGATAGTCTACAGCCCCTGAGCCAGCATCTCTGAGTGCAGAGTGGTGACCCAGAAAACAGCGGACTAATTCACGTGTAGCTAACTCTGAGCTCTATTTTCATTTTCCTGAAGAGATTTATACTTCTAAATAGCAGTGGGTCAAAGTCTGGAAGCAGAAAACAATACTTTGTACTTGATTTTTACTTTACTTGTTTTAGATGTATTTTGTCTCTCTGTCTTACAATGGCATGGTATATTTTTCTTTAAACTGTGCCCTTTACAGTTATTGTGCTTTTTATTTTATTTTTTTAAATTGAAATTTAATGTTTATTTTAAGAACCAAAGTTAGGTCTTTGGATGTGAGCAACTTGGATTACATTTGGGCGCCTCTGCGAGGTAGGCTGTCCTTCTTCTTGTTTTATGAATGAGGAAACTAAGCATGGAGGTCCCAGGAGAAGACCTGGAACAGAACCTGAGTTGCTTTGCTCTGAGGTCTTTCACTCGTATTCCTCTTCAGCAACAATAGTTTGGTGCCAGCCTCAAACAACAGTGCCTTTGTGGGAGCTTTGGAACCCAGGTTGGACACTGAAACCCAGGTGGGGCCCAAGACCAAGCTGTTTTGAGGAGAGAGGACCACACCCAGGTAGCTGATTCGCTAACTGTGGTCTCAGCTAAGGAAACAGAAATAGCTCCATATCCCTGAGGACTTGGCTATAGTCCAATTCGACTTGGTCCTGTCAGCAACACCACACACCCAGAAGGGGTCACACTCACCTGTGCCTCAGGTACTGGGCAGAGACCATAGTCTGGCTCTGGATCCTTAAGCAGCCCATGCTCAGCTCAAGCCCCCGTGGCTATGGTCTGGGAGTCCCTTAAGGTAAGCCTGCCAAATTAGATCTGACTGTAGATTCTGAAAATGCCCTGAAACTGGGCTCCAGTCCCTCCCAGCATAGCCCATGAGCAGTCCTGCTGACACAGGGACTCAGCAGAAGACATTCCCATCTGCACCCCCAGGCATCCTGAAGGGGCCCTAAACTTTAGGCTCCTCCCAGCCATAGTCCCTCTGTGGGCCTGCTGGATGCGGATCCAGCAGGAGACACTCCTACCTATGCCCCTGGAGATCCTGAAAATTCCCTACAGCCCCTCCCAGCTGCAGTCTGCAAGCAGTCCTACCAGCACAGCAGAATCTCCTGTCTGTGTCAGGAGATCCTGAAAAGACCCCGTACATGGCTTGTACCTTAAGGGAGCTGTCCAGCCTACCCGGGGTTGGGTGAGAGACATCCATTCATGCCTCCAGAATGAAGTCTTGGCAGTAGATCCTGGAAGTGCCCTGGGATTCAGTTCCAGAACCTCTCAGCCATGGTCCAGGGCAGTCCTGCCCACCCGGGACCTACCTAGTGACTCAGCAGGAGCTATCCCAGGGACCTGGTGAGAATACACCTGTTGCATACCTGGTAAGAGGCCCACTGCCTGGGGAACCAACTGTGGACCCTCAAGTGGACCCTTGTCCCAGTGCAATCCTACTGAACGAGATACTGGAGGCAGTCCCCTCCACCCAGGACCACACAGGATCCACATCCACCTGAGCCCCTGGTGACATCCCATCAACTGAATTCCTGTCAACAACCTGCAGATGGAGCAACAGCTTCCTAATCCAGCTCTAACCCAACATGATTGCAATTTGAGGTAATTCCATGAGACATTTAATAAAGAAATATAAAGCATAGAAAGAACCAACTGATACCTCAGAAATATGAAAAATCAAGAGACTACTATCAGCAATTGCATGCCAAAAAACTAGATAGCCTGGAAGAAATGAGAAAATTCCTAGAAACATACAACCTACCAAGACTAAATAATGAAGAAAAAAATCTGAACATACCAATAACAACTGAGAAGCTTGAAGCAATAATAAAACATCTGCCAACAAAGAAAAGCCCTAGACCAGATGGCTCCTCAGGTGAGTTTTACTAAATACTAAAAAAAAATAAAATGAACATCAGTTCTTCTCAAGCTCTTCCCAAAATTTGAAGGGAAAGTTTCACTCCCACACTTACTGTATGAGGCTATACTCTTACTCTGATACAAAAACCAGATAAGGACACTACAAGAAAAATATAGGACAATATCACATAGATGTAAAAACTTCCACTATAGAAAACAGTATAGAGATTTCTTAAAAAATGCTTTGAGTGCATTATGCTAAGTGAAATAGGTCAGATGGAAAAATATAAATACTGTATGATCTCATTTGTACATGTAATTTAAAAAGTTGCACTCATAGAAACAGAGTATATTGGTGGTGGGAGAAATGGGGAGATGTCAATCAAAGGGTGCAAACTTTCAGTCATAAGATAAATAAGTTTGGGGGAATCTAAGGTACAGCATGGTGACTATAGTTAACAATACAGGATTGTATACTTGAAATTTGCTAAGAGTGTGAGTCTTAAATGATCTTACTACACACACACACACACACACACACACACACACTGATTAAAAGGAAGAAAGAAAAAAATGCCATTTGAAACTGCTATTCTGGGGAGACAAGCAAGCTTCCTAAGATGATTAATCTTTTCAGGAGTTACTTAAATGTAAAAATGAGAGGGGATACTAACAAGACTTACAGGAAATTTCAGATAGTTATGTATTTTCTTAACAATATGAATGACCTATTTACTCTGACAGCACAGATCACCCTTGAGATGGCACCAGACAACATTAAATCTTTCTAATGCATTTATTCTGTCTGTGTGCTACATAATTTAGGGAAACCAGAAGCCAACTATTGATTTAGGCTCATCTATAAAGGAGTATCATTTTAACCACTTGACAGGTGTATATAGAATGGAAAAATAATTAGTAAACTAAAATTGCCTCTGAATTGGCCATACACTTGTCATATGGAACAAACTCTACAAGTTTTTTTTTTCATAATGACAAACCCTAATACATATGATTTGAACAAATGGATAAAATAAACATGATTGGATCAACTGTAGAAGTAAATTACCCTTCAGTACCTATTCTGTCCAATAGGTGACAGGTCTATTTCGGTGAAGTCAGAGAAAAGAATGTCTGAATAGTTTTTGAAAATCATGTGATATCAAGGGTGACACACTAATCACTCTCTGAACTTCTGTTAAAGGTGTGCAGTTGGTACTGGATGGACCACGGAATTCTGGTTTCTATGGTCTGAATATTTTTCACCAACATTGGTCGCAGGGTTCTATAGTGTTAGCTTGGTAAATTTGTTAATGGTTATTCTGTTTACTTATATTCTTCCTGATTGTGTGTGTAGGCTTGTTCTACCAGCTTTTGAGAGAAATATGTTAAAGTCTCACCTGGATGTGGAGTATCTAATTCTCCTTTTACTTTTATCAGTTTATTCTTTATATATTTTGAAGCTGTATCACTGGTTGTATACAGAGTAAAATTGTGGTATCATCTGGTAGGCTGATACCTTTATCATACTTTAAAAGTCCCTCTTTATCTCTAGTAACACTTCTTGTTTGAAAAGTGTACTTTGTCTGATTTTGGTATAGTTATACCACCTTGCTTTTACTTTATGCTTACAAGATATATATTTTTCTATTATTTTACTTTCAAATTTTCTGTCTTTTTTTTTGGAGTTTTGAGATAACTGTTTTATTGAGATACTAGAGGCCTGGTGCATGAATTCATGCACCAGTGGGGTCCCTCAGCCTGGCCTATGGGATTGGGCTGAAACCGGCTCTCTCACATCCCTTGAGGGGTCCTGGATTGTGTGAGGGTGCAGGCAAGGTCAAGGGACCCCACCGGTGCACGATCTGGGCCAGGGAGGGACGTGGGAGATTGGCCAGCCGGGGAGGGGCCGCGGGACGGCTCCAGGGCATGTCTGGCCCATCTTGCTCAGTCTTGATTGGCCGGAACCCAGCAGCAAGCTAACCTACTGGTCAGAGCATCTGCCCCCTGTGGTCAGTGTCTGTCATAGCGACTGGTCGACTGTCTGCTTCCCGGTGGTCAGTGGACATCATAGCGAGTGGTTGAGTGGCCTTAGCATATCATTAGCATATTATGTTTTGATTGGTTGAAGGGCTGACCAGACGACCAGACACTTAGCATATTAGGCTTTTATTATATAGGATAATTTACATATCATGCAATTCACCCATTTGAAGTATGAAAGTTAATGATTTTAGTGTATTCACAATGTTCCACAATTATAACCACAATCTATTTTAGAATATTTTTATTACCCCAGAATGAAACCCTATTCCCTTTGGCTATCAGCCACCATCAACCCTCATCCTTCCTAGTCCTAGTCACCCACTTTCTGCTTTTATAGACTTGCCTATACTGGACACCTCATATAAATGTAATCTTACAATAAGTGGTCCTTTGTGCCTGCCTTCTTTCATTTAGGATTATGCTTTCAGTGTTCATCCATGTGGTGTGTATTCTGATACTCTATTTCTTTTCTTTTTTTGCCAAATTATATTCCTCTATATGAGTATACCAGATATGGTTGTTTCCATCTTTGGCTATTATGAATAACTAGAGGCCTGGTGCACAAAATTTGTGCAGGGAGGGGGGTGTCCCTCAGCCTGGCCTGTGCACTCTCACAATCCAGGACCCCTTGGGTAGGGTCCCTAGGCCTGGCCAGCGATCAGGGCCTATGGGAGCTTTCTTTCCCCTGGCTGCTGGCAGCTGACCCTGCCTCCGCCGCTGCCACTGCTTGCCATCTGTGCTGTGCTATGCCCTCCTCCCCTGCCACCAGTTGCTTCCCTCTGCAGGCAATAAGTGTGGGGTGCGACCTCTTGGCCGGCCTGGTCTTCCCTCTGTGGGGCGATCTATTGTGGGGCTCTGTGATAGATTGCCCAACAGAGGGAGGCCCTGCCCACCTGGCCAGGGCTCTGCAATTGATCATCACACAGAGGGAGGCCCCGCCCACCCAGGGCTCCACAATCAATCACTGCGCAGAGGGTGGCCTGGGCCTTCCTCTGTGGGGCGATCATGGGGCAACGGCGGGCCCCCCCGACCAATCGCATCACACCTGCCTTGGCTGGCCTGGCACCAGTGTGTATCATAGTGTGGTCATCCAGAAGGTAGTCCGGATGGTCGTTCTGCTGTTCGGTCATTTGGTCGATTTGCATATTACGCTTTTATTATTATAGATGCTTCTGTTAGCATTTTGACTCAGGTTTATGACTCTGTTAGCAGAATTACTTTAAATATAGTGCACTTCTGTGGTTTGGAGATGTATTTTATACCTGGGTATGATACTGTGATCCTGTCAAAAGTTTGTTCAGGGAAAAATTATATTGAAGTATTACTTAAATTTCCTGTGGGTTATGAACTACTACATTTTCCTTGACTTTATAAATTAATTAAGAAAGGAGAGGTCTAGATTTTAATTCATTATTTATAAAATTTAAATAAGATAATAAGAACAAAAAATTGCCTTATCTGTGCCAGGCACTTTTCTAAGCATTTTAATTAGTTTAATTCTCATGAATTATATAGGTACTATTATTACCCCTTTGTAAAGATGAAGACACTGAAACATGTGGATGTAAAATAATTTCCCCAGGAAACACAGCTAATAAGAAGTAGAGGTAGGATTTACTAGTAAACCCAAGATGTTTGACTTTAGAGACTGTGTTTTGACTTCTAAATAGGAATAGGCAAATAAATTTCTTAGCAGAACCTGTTTGGTAGTAAATGTTCAATAATTGGAGGTTCTAATTGTCATTTTCTTATTATTCCAAGTGGGATTATTCTGTTTTCTTTAGGAGCATGTCTATGATTTACAATGCTGTATAAGAGCAATTAAAATGTTTCTCATATTATTTGACATCAGTAAAACTTAAATTTTTTTAAAGCTTGAAATATACAAAATTGTAACAGTATTTTATATATTTGGCAAATATTTATCAAATTATCACTGTGCATATTACTAGAGTAGTCTCTAGGGCAGTGATGGCAAACCTAAGACACGCATGTCAGAGATGACACGTGAACTCATTTTTTTGGTTGATTTTTCTTTGTTAAAATGGCATTTAAATATATAAAATAAATATCAAAAATATAAGTCTTTGTTTTACTATGGTTGCAAATATCAAAAAATTTCTATATGTGACACGGCACCAGAGTTAAGTTAAGGTTTTTCAAAATGCTGACACACCGAGCTCAAAAGGTTCGCCATCACTGCTCTAGGGTCAAGGAGATAGAAGAAATTATCTTACCCTTGTCAGAGCTTATAAACTGGTAAAGATCACAGACCAGTGCATAATTGCATAAGAAATTAATTGGAGGAAGGAGTGATGCTGAATATGACCTGCCTGTGGAACTACCATACCTGGATTTGAAATTGTAGTGTGGAAGTATTTGGGAATTAGTCCCCTGCAATGATTAAGGAACTGGACTCAGGCATGCCCAGGTTCGAATCCCAATGTTCTCACTGAGCTGAGTGACTGGGCAAATGCTGTGACCTCAGAAACATTTCCTATTTTATTTTAGAATGGGAATAATACAGGATAGGGAAAAAGTAGGTTTATAGGTGTGAGTATGCAGAGCACAGTTTATTCTTGTATTATTTATTAATTATTGTATAATTTTCCATACAAACAACTACAAACCTATGTTTGCCATGCCCTGTATTGCCTGCTTCAAAACATTGAATGAGCATTAAAACATATGCATCACTAAGCATGATACCTGGCAGAAAGAAATTGGTTAATATGTAGGGAACTTTCTGGAGTGATGGAAATGATTGAGGTGATGGTAATATGGATGTATACATTTATCAAAACTCTTTGGACTGTACACATAATTGCACTTAATTGTATGTAAATTACCTCAATAAATTTTATTTTAAAAATAAATACCTCTTACAAACTTCTTGGGCTTGATGATCTCTTAAGAAAAGTTATTTTAGAGGGTGGGGGGGTAGATGAGGGTAAAGGAGGGATAAATGGTGACAGAAAGACTTTTGGTGGTCAACACATGATAAATCAGTATACTGCTGAAGTATGCAGTTGTACACTTGAAACCTGTATGATTTTATTAGCCAATGTCGCCCCAATAAATTCAATAAAATTAGAAGAAAGAAAGGTTATTTTAAACCTCTTTCAAAGTGGCATGAGCCAAATTTGTTAGCCTAAGTCTTCAGCACCTAATGACTTTCTAAAAGCTTCCAAGCAAAGGTATAGTGCAGAGCTAAGAGGAAACATTTTCTATGGCCCAAGGCTTTGCACCTGGTAATACTCCCTATTGTGCCAGTTAATTTATATGCCAACTTGGAGGGCATTTTTTGGATGAGATTAACGTTTTTATTGGTGAACTCTGAGTAAAGCAAATTGCCTTTGGTAATGTCAATGGGTTTCATCCAGTTGGTTTAAGGCCTGAACAGAACAAAAATACCAAGCTCGCTCTAGCAAGAGAGAATTGTCTCAGTAGACTACCTTCAGAATTTAACTACAACATCAGCACTCCTGGGTCTCCAGCTGCTGGTTTTGGACTTGTCAGCTTCATAATTGCATGAGCTGATTCCTCCTTATAAATCTCTTTCTTTATGTATACGCAACCTATTGGTTTGTTTATCTGGAAAACACTGACAATACATATACTAAATTAAATGATGTGATCAGATCCTTTTATTTATACCCCACTCTAAATGGGGTATAGCTTAAGGGTATAGCTTCCCACCAAGGAGCAGAGTTTACAGAGAATGACTATAATGACATTTTTTGATTTGGCAATTGAATGTGTAGGTGAACCTGAAATATTAAAATTCATCATCTGAAAATGGCAATGAGGGGTCACCTCACACCTGTCAGAATGGCTATCATCAACAAGTCAACAAATGACAAGTGCTGGCAAGGATGTGGAGAAAAAGGAACCCTCGTGTACTGCTGGTAGGAATGCAGACTGGTGCAGCCACTATGGAAAACAATATGGAGTTTCCTCAAAAAATTATAAATGGAACTTCCATTTGACCCAGTGATCCCACTTCCAGGAATATATCCAAGGAACATGAAACACCAATCAGAAAGAATATAGGCACCCCTGTGTTCATAGCAATGCAATTTATAATAGCTAATATGTGGAAACAGCCCAAATGCCCATCAGCAGATGAGTGGATAAAAAAACAACAACAACTGTGGTACATTTACACAATAGAATACTACGCTGCTGTAAAAAAGAAGGAACTCTTACCATTTGCAACAGCATGGATGGATCTGGAGAGTATTATGCTAAGGGAAATGAGCCAGTCAAAGAAAGACAAGTATCTCATGATATCACTTATATGTGGAATCTAATGAGCAAAATAAATTGATAAGCAAAATAGATCCAGAGACATAGAAGCATGAGACTGATGAATTTCAGAGGGAATTTGGGGGTGTGTGTGTGGAGAGATTAACCAGGAAACTTATATGCATGGCCTGGGAGGGGCACGTGCAAAATGGAAGGGGTCAGTGGGGAGGTCGGAAAGGGGACATCTGTAATACTTTCAACAATAAAGATAAATTAAAAAATAAAATTCATCGTTTGTATTTAGTGCCAGGTACTCTAATAGAATCATTATATAAAAGGTCAGTTTTGGGATAAAATAAAATAAGTTATTAAATCTTTACTATCAAGTTGCTGTTGTTTTTTTTCCTGTTGATTTTGAAAAGCTTACAAGTTCTATTATTATGGAAACAATAAATCCCATGAATTTTTACTATTTGTTGCCTAAGTCTACTACTCCTTGGAACACGTTTCCAAGGAAAAAAATTGGAAAAAAGTTTTCAAGTCTTCAAATGGGAAGAACTGTATTAGCCATGAAATTTATGATGAATTTACCAGTGCTTTAAAAACAATAACAAAAATATATCTAAAAAACACGTGCTTGCGGAAGAGTTACTTCAGGGGATACTTTCGTGTAAAAGCTGAGTGTGTGTAAACATAGTGGGCTTTTACAGTGCATTGCACGGGGCTCTTGAAATACTTGTCGACTTAATGGGTGAAACAACAAGAAAGCAGCATTAAGAGAGCTGCAGAAGCGATTTTATTATAAATATGCAACTTTAAAACCAGGAATTGTCTGAATCACGATACGCCAGAAGTAGCATGGACAGCCACCTCCTGCGGGAAATCACTAAGCCCTGCACCTCCCTCACCGCCTGGCGAATAACAGACAATGGTAAATGTTTGCTAAACTGAATCATTGAATATAAGTTCTGTGGGGAAATAAGGTTTTTTTTCAATGTCTGTGATAGGAAACTGCCTTCTAGGTGAAATTGCCCTGTGATAAGCTTCTGCGGTGCTTACAAATCAAAATTTATGGAGTCAAATTAGTTTCCCCTCTACAGAGCTTGACCCTGCAGGCTGGAGCCAGAGGGGTCCTGTAGCAGGCGCTGCTCTCAGCCACCTTTGATGATTCATGGAGCCCTTTGGCTGAGATCTGAGCAGGCAGACAGTCTTGGGGGGCGAGGAGGGGGGGCTGGCCTTTTTAGAATGCAGGGTCTGATTCAGCAGGTCTGGGTGGACCAGAGACTGCATTTCTGACAAGCCGAGGTGATGCCCAGATGGGGTCCATGGGCTACACTTGAGGCATCAAGTTCATAGAAGAAGAGGGGATTTCTTAGTAGATGTGCAGAATAAGCAGATAAGGGGGTGATGGGAGACACTGAATCTGGCCTCTGAATGCTGGTTATATGACCACAGATGAATCACTTAATGCTAATCTCATCCAAAAAAAAATGCCCTCCAATTTGGAATCAATTTTCTGAATCCAAATGGTCTCATGAGGAAAATGGCTATAATAATAATAATAATAACAATAATAGCCACCTGATGGGATCCTTGCGAGAATTGATGGACTTATAATGCAGGAAGGAATGTGCTGTATATTAGCCATTGCTCAGTAAATGCTTGCTGACCGAATGGCCAGCACAGGTCACGTGCTCTCTGTGGTTCGGTGGGCTCCATTCCTCACACCCCCATGTGCCAAGGACGGTGCCCAGCTTCAAACAGATGCTCAGATAGGGTTTGCTCAATTCAGTTAGAAGAGCGACTGATGCCCGGAAGGACATGAACACCTGGATGATGGCTCCTGTGGCCCCAACAAGAGAGAATCTTCACTGAGAAAGTGGTAACTTTTAGGCCTTGGGTAACTCCTTGGCTTCTCTGAGCCAGTGGTGGGAGACAGAACCAGCTCCTTCCATTAAAAATACAATGTTATGCCCTGGCCGGCTTGGCTCAGTGGATAGATTGTTGGCCTGTGGACTAAAGGGTCCCGGGTTCAATTTTGGTCGAGGGCACATGCCCAGGTTGTGGGCTCGATCCCTAGTAGGGGGCGTGCAAGAGGCAGCCAATCAATGATTCCCTCTCATCATTGATGTTTCTCTCTCTCTCTCTGTTCCTTCCTCTCTGAAATTAATAAAAATATATTTTAAAACAATGTAGGATAGCTGATCTTTTTTGATGATATTTCACATCCTCCAACATAAATTGTGTATAAAATTACCTGCCTTTGATATATGGCCAGGCCTGTCCAGGACAGGTGGCTCAGCCTGCAGTGGTGTGATTAGTACCTTAGAGGCCCAAGTCATCCTCCAGATCACCATGAGCCTGGCTCCCAGCCCCGGTGTTGTTCTGGGTGATGCTCTGCGGAAAGTCAAGTGAAGATCTGTAAACAACTTTTAGACATCTTGTAAACTGCTGGACAACTTGTAAATTACTGAAAACAATTTGGTCCTGTAAAAAACTTGTAAAGTACTGAATAAAACTCCCAAACTGTGTAGCTGGAATGCAGATAAAAAACCCAGAGAATTACCCCCAGCTCCACTTGAATTGTAACAGCTTTTCCATGAGGATTCAGAGATATAGAATCTCTTGGCACCTTGAGAAGGCCTGGTTTAATCAATTTTCAGTAAAAATCTAGAGTAAATCACTTAATCTTTGTTAAAAGATATTAGATATTGAAATCTAATGAAAGTATTTTGATAAAGTTTTTTTAAAAGGCATTTTTTCTCTCCCTGACATAATCTATAGATCCCAGAACAAAGAAGATGCCATCATCTTACTGAAAAGGTCCACTAACCATGGTCTAGAATTAGCAGATGGGTATTCAAACTTTGCTTCTTTATTGGCTGAGAGAGCAATTGTTTCTGCTTAATTCCACACACTATTTTTTTAATTCATTGTCAAATATATAAATTAAGATTGCACAATTTTTCTTTTATATATATTATTGATTTTTTACAGAGAGGAAGGGAGAGGGATAGAGAGTTAGAAATATTGATGAGAGAGAAACATCAATCAGCTGCCTCCTGCACACCTCCTACTGGGGATGTGCCCATAGCCAAGGTACATGCCCTTGACCGGAATCGAACCTGGGACCCTTCAGTCCACAGGCTGACGCTCTATCCACTGAGCCAAACCGGTTAGGGCAGATTGCACAAATTTTCATAGGGTGGTTCTAACTTGAAAGGTCACAATTGATATCATCTCTTCATGACTATTTTCTTTTGTTACAAATTACAAACCTAGTTTCTTACACACAGATTTACTATTCCAGAATAAGTAGGTTTTAGGCTAAGGTATTCATTATATTGATTTATTCTCTATCACTTTGGGGAAAGTATTTCATGAAAAATACAAGATTATTTGCAACTTTTATTACTCTTTCTTCAGGCTTTGCTTAGGAATTGGTTATATCCACAATTGAAATGGAGTCAATTACTGATGATCTTACAGAATCTGCATCTTAATACCTTTTAGAAGATCAAGGACAGTTGTGATGATGGCTTTCTTAGATAAAATATTCCTAATGGTATAAAATACAGATGTTATTTGCCCCTCCGGTGTTTGTGTTTGTGTGTGTGTGTGTGTTTAAGTGATTAGATTCTGTTTTTCAATGTCCTGGATATGTGCTCCTTGCTATTGAAATTAAAAATATAAATGACCTTTTACAATATAACTAGAGGCCCGGTGCATGAAATTCATGCACTGGGGGAGGGAGGGTGTCCCTCAGCCCAGCCTGCACCCTCTCGCAGTCCGGGAGCCCTCACTCCTTACCACCCACCTGCTTACTGCTCCTTAGTGCTGCTGCTGCGGAGGCAGGAAAGGCTCCCACCACTGACGCTGCTCTCGCCAGCTGTGAGCTTGGCTTCTGGCTGAGTGGGGCTCCCCCTGTGGAAGTGCAATGACCACCAGGGGGCAGCTCCTGCATGAGCGTCTGCCCCCTCATGGTCAGTGTGCATCATAGCGACTGGTCGTTCTGGTTGTTCCATTGTAATGGTTGCTTAGGCTTTTATTATATAGATTACATAGTTGTGTAATACCTTGAAGTGTCCAAAACAGACAGCACATCCTCTGTTATCTTACTTTTTGCCAGATAGAATATCTTTAAAATCAAACAACATTTTTTACAGAGGTCCACAGTATTTAATCAATACGCTTATATCCAGTAAATGGCTCTATCCTGCAGATAAGTTACCTGGGGCTGCAATTTATGGTCAGTTAATTCTGGAAGTTTCATGGAAGCAAAACTGAGACAGTCTTTAGATATTTTAGGAGATTTGTTTATGGCTGTGTATGTGTGATTTTAAAGCATGAGGAATTTTTGTTTTTAATATTTTAACTAAAACTGTGTTGGCCTTCCTCTATGGTATATGTCATCAGGCATCACCCCCTACCCTTATCCCCAACCCCCCACCCCCTGAACTTGTTCATGTATTGAAGTAGACACAGGACTTTTAAGAAGGTACTAGCTCTGTCCATCAGTGTTCTAGGCCCATCTAACCCTCACTCTTGCATTTTCTAAAAAGGACCCTGTCTCTGCCCTCCACCTGACTGATTATTAAATACTAGAGGCCCAATGCACGAAATTCATGCAAGGGACTTGGCTCTGGCCCTCACCCGCTGCTGCTGTGGCCAGGGGCCTCTGCTATATCTGCCTCAGCCCCTGCCCACTGCAGCTTTGTCTGGAAGGAAGGATGTCTGGTCTAATTAGCATATTGTGCTTTTATTATTATAGATATGAAGTGTTTCAACCTGAAACTGGTCATGTTTCCACTTCAAGTACTCATCAGAGACTATAACCTTGGAACTTTCTTCTACCAAATTTCTATCAAAGCCCAGTTCTGAGAAATGATGTTTATAAAGAGGTCTTCCTGCTATTATTACAAGACTATCATTATAGGGATTTTTCACTATTTCTTGTGGCCACTTTTCTCCCAGATATTCCTATAGCTTCTTTCTTCAGCTCAATCATGTCTCTATCATATTAGAAAAACCTTTCATATGGACTCTTTCTAGAGTATCAGTGCCCACCCCCATCATGTTCTCTATCACCTCCTTCTGGTTTAGATTTTTTCAAAGCACTCATGATATAGACTTTATCCCATTTGTTCATTTATTTGTTGTTACCTGCATTTCCTCAAAGGCTTTTATTCATTGCTATCTGCCTAGTGACTGTCACATAGTGAGCGCTCAATGAAATTTGTGCAACACCTCAATGAGTACAAACTGAAAAACATGTAGTCTATCATTCCTATATGTATTAGAAATTTTAGTCTTGTATCAGGTATTCTGATTATCAGAGATCTGGGGCAGGCAGGGCACATAATTGGAGGCCTCTCATAGAATTGCTTTTAGCAATTGTTAACCTGCTTAATGTTCTTGCCCTACACTAAGGGGAATCACAAGAGCATCCACGTTTGTTATAACTAGTGGTTTAGAGATGGAGTCAAGACCATCACCTGTACATCATCAGGTGAGTTTGTTATGCAAACACAAGGGCACAATTCCTTTCTGGAATTACAGATTTGTCTTTAACTGATGGATACATATCTTTGCTCATTAAATCTGTGTTCCTGGAGAACAGCCATTCAGTCTTGGATCCTTTGCTTCTCTGTTGGCTAGTCTTCCTCTTCCTCTTGGCTTAATTATTTTTTTCCTCAGTAATTTATTTTATATGAACTTTGTATATATTTCACATGCTTCTTCAATTACTTTGTGAAACGAAAGTACATAGGGTACACAAACAAATAAGTAAAAGCTCTGAGTTAATAGTTCCTAGTTTATTCCCTTGAACTCAGCCAGGATGGATATTAAACATGTAAATGCTGTTCCTAATTGAAAATCACTCTTAGGACAGTATCTCTCATCTAAAACAAATGATAGCACATTCATTGTTTTTGGGAAGTACTTTACAGATATGAATGTGATTTATACTTACTCATAACTTTCATCTTCTTTCAAGATCATCTTCTTGTTTTCTCTCTTTAAATCCATCCATTCTCCAAGATCTAATTCGACTTCTGCTTTCTCTCATGAATATGTTTATAACTCCCCATCTTACCTCAGT
This sequence comes from Myotis lucifugus, assembly GCF_000147115.1. NCBI lineage: Eukaryota > Metazoa > Chordata > Mammalia > Chiroptera > Vespertilionidae > Myotis > Myotis lucifugus. Next base: position 7,616,670 of record NW_005871078.1, read on the forward strand.
GTTCCTTTATCATGTTGTAGACACATCAACAAGTACAGTAGTCATGCACTTTTATTTCCTGCACTACTATCTTGAACCATGATGTAAGCCTTGTGTTGATTTGCAAGTCTTCAGACTTATCTCCTGAACTAAGACTCTCAATTTCTTTATGGAAAATGGTAAGATTTCTGGCATAGCCATTTCTCTCAAAGGACTTAGTGCAGCTCACTGTATAAACCAGGAGCTCTTTACAGTATCTCAGTTACTTTACTTTGTGTTTCATTTATTCTGTGTGATATAAAGACCATTGGATGTGAACTGGGAATTCTGGGTTCTGGGACAAAAGAGGATTCTATGAGCAGCAGCACATATTAGCTGTTATTTCCCTTTTCTCAATCCAAAGTTTTACAAGATGCAGGGATCCCCATATGTAATACATACCCCCCAGGGAATTTACAGCACCTCCCTGAAAACTTCTAAGAAAGGGCATCTTGCTCTTATACAAGAAGACAGATTTTACTTTGAGTAAAATCAAATGTTTGCAAAAATCTTTCCTACACTGACCTGAAATCAACATTCCTGAAATTTGGACCTCATGGCCCTGACCTTGCTTCCACCTGAGAGCCTGTTAAGTGTATGACCATGACTAGCGTGTTCCTTCTCTAATCATCTCTTTTCTAAGCCAAACACCCTATTGTTTTCAATGTGTCTCTCATTTAGTAGGTTTTTCATAGTTATCTTCTGATAACATTGTCTTGCCTAGTCTTCAGATGATTTGTATCTACCGTTAAAATGTAGCACCCAGAATCTGAAATGGGTTTTGAACTGTAGTTCAGCAAGTTCCGGTGAGGGGCAATATTTACTCACCTGGCATTGTCTATAAACTACTCTGAAATAATATATATTTTTTATATTCAGATGACTTGTGGCTCAGATTGGAGATGCAGTCAACATAAACCTCTGTCATGTTGTTGTTTTTTAATGTGAACATTAGTTATATCTCGCCCATGATGAAATAAACCTGAGTGAAAGGATTCATATTTGTCTCTATTTGATTTCATCTTCTTGACATCACCTGAAATATTAGTTTCCTAGAACTTTTTCTTTTTCTGCTACTAATTGTCGTAATAAATTTTTCCAGCTGGTTTAATTGACAAATTTGGTAAAAATGCCTTCTAAAGTTAAATCATTAATAAGTGTGTTAAGTGAAAGCAAAACTGATGTTAAGCCCGTGGCATGTCTGTAGGACCTTCTTTTCAAATTGTATTAATAACTTTGAATACAGTTATTCCAAAAGCTATGAATTTATCTGCTTCATTATCATCCAGCTCACAGTTCTCAGCCTCATCTACAATGATATCATAAGCTTCTTTATCTGATACCTTGCTGAAAGCATTCCCTTAATCAAGGATAATTATATCTATAAAAAATACGTTTAATTCTGTCAATTGGACCTAATAAAGCTGAAAAAATATGGTTAGTTTAGAATGACATTCTTTTTGCTTCTACTGATCATATTTTCCATCTTTAGTGACAAAAAAACCCATGAGTGTCATAATCTCTTCTAGTATTTTGCCTATGACTGGTATTATGTTTACTAATCTATTTTCTGAACATGAGTTTCCAACTTTTAAAAATTGGAAAAATTTTAGTTTTAAGCATTCTGGGGACCTTTTCCATCAACTGTAATATTTTTAATGATTATGCTATCTTATAACAATATCTTACATACTAGCTGCATTTCTTCAAATACCTTCTCTCATTGATCCTTACTAATATGTTGGAAATTCCACAGAAAAAGTACTAAAAAGACCAGAAGTAAGGTGTCATCAAACTAATAGCATTGAACAAGAAAGGATAAGTTAGATGGGTGGGTACAGAGCGAAAGGGTAAACCCAGGAAAACTTGCTTGGTCAAAGCAGAGAACTTGAAATGGGGAAATTGTAAAAATACATTAAAAAGTTGAAGAAAGATTGTATAAAGGGATTAGTAAGACGCACACTGGAACCCAAATTTGAATTAATAAAAAATAAAAGCAGAGGTTGTTTTGAGGAGGGAATTTTGAAGCAACATGTGAGAAGAAAGATTCTTGTGGAGATATTGAGAGTATGTGGGAATCTGTTACCAGTAAATACAATCTGATGAGAGTGGCTGAGAGCCTGGAGTTGGGCAGAGAGTGTTGGAAGGATAGAATCCATCTTGAAGAAGATTTGCTTGCACTGAGGACTGCCTGAATGTGAGAAAAAAGGAGTAAGAGAAATAGAAAATTAAGGACCCTAAGATATAGTACCCAGAGGACCAAGAAGCTTAGCCACTGATGTCGTCGATGGTGATACTGGGAGGAGGCAAGGTTTTAGAAAGGGATGAAATAAAGTCAGATCAGTATTTTATTTACACAAGAAGTATTAAAATGTAATGAAATTTTTGAAAAGAAGAAAGCAAATAAATAAATAACCCTTTTACCAACTATAATATACATACATAAAATTTATTATTTTAGTGTTTTTTTTTCATATAGAATACATGCATGTTTGGCATTTCCTCTTTAAAGTGCTATATTTAACTCCTGCTTATATTGTCACACTTTGATATGGATCATACCCTGTTAGATGCTGAGAAAACCCTAGATTAGAAAAGAACTACCATTTGCTGAGTCATTAAATGACTCATTTCAGCTGTATGTAAAAGATGAACCAGAGTACAGATTCAGAAAGTGCTTATAAAATGCCATTCTGGGAACAGAGGAGTGTCAGAGCTATTTTGTAGAGAACATAAGTGTAAAAGCAGAGGATGAAAAAGGGTGTGTGTCTGTTGTACCTTTTGAATTAGTGGGTTTTGATATTATGTATCTTAAACAAATAGGATAAATTTTAATTCCCATGGGTCTTTGTCCTAATTTCCTGTGGCTGCTACAACAAATCACTACAGACAGGTGGCTTGAAACAACTGAAATGTATTCTCTCATAGGTCTGGAGGCCAGAGTTTGAAATGAAGAGTTAGCAGGGCCATGCTCCCCCTGGAGACTCAGGGGAAAGCCTTCCTTGTGTCTTCTGTCTTCTTCTTGACTTCCTTGGCTTGAGGGCACGTGGCTTCAATCTTTGCCTCCATTGTCACATGAACTTCCCCTTGTGTCTCTTCTCTTCTATCTCTTATGAGGATACTAGTCATTGGATTTAGGGTTCACCAGGTAATCCAGGGTTATTTTTTCCCAAATTCCTTAACCAATTAGATCTGCAAAGACCCCTTTTTCTATGAGGACACATTTAGAAATTGTAGGGATTTGGATGTGGATATATCTTTTGAGAGCTACAGTTAACCCACTACTCTCCTTAATTTATTAGAGGTATTCTATTTTGGGGGAAAAGGGTTTATGGGAGATAATGTATGAGGCATCATTAACTAGGGTGAAAAATACTTCTAGAAACTGGTTCAACACTAGAACCACCTTCATCGCCTTCTCTATAGCTCCTTCTTGCCATTGAAATGCCATCCCTACCCTTCTAAGCAGGAAGCATATGTTATTAGAGATTATCCATTAAGCAATATTTACATGTTAATATTTCTGGGTGTAGCATTTGACAATTTTCATAGTGTGAGGACTCCAAGCTCCCAGTGTGGTGTCACTGAACACAAAGGTGAGAGAGGTGTGCACAGTGGGATCCAGGACACCACTATCAGTAGACAGGCAGTGTCACTGTCAGAACCATTCTCTGTGGCACATGAATTTTTAATTACAGGCGACTTCTAAATATTTTATCTTTTCCTTCTCAACTTACAATGTCTGTAGAGACCAAGAATAGCTAGGCTTAGTTCAGGAACTTCTAAGTTGATAAATTAAGCTTAAAATTAAGTTTCAATACATAGATAACATTATTATTTAGGATAAATGCACTGTGTGTACACAGAACAAAAGAATACATTGATTTTAAATATATTACATGTCATGTATTTTTCTCTGATAGTGATTTCTCCTCATATTTTAAGAGTGGAATCTTAATTTCTCCTTGAAATTCAGAGTCATGAGTGAAAGGAAAGATGAATATTGAGGACATTTGCTATTGAAGCAGAGTGGTAAGACTGCTCTTTGGGCTAAGGAAGTTAGAGGTGTCATCCTTTGATCTTGATATGATTTGAATTCCCTTGACTCTAGTTTGGACTTCAGAATTTGCATTTCTACTTGAAATGTAGCTGAGTAGCCCAGTATAGGAAAGAGAAGTTTCAGATGAAAAAACTGTGCTCTTGGATTGTTTGAGAAGAGTAAAATTCATTTAGGTAAGATAGCAATTGCACAATTGTTTACTGTTGTATTCTTTTTTAGGAAGACACCTTGGGAGGAAATTGATTTTAATCTTTTCAGGATTAAAATAAATTTGTGGTACCACCATTCCCCTCTCCTAGTTGATAAGGTTCATATGGGGCAAGGCTGCTGCTCTCACCAGGCAGCAGCCTACAGAAGTGTTCTCAGGTTTCTCCACCATCTTTCCTGTGAAATCCTATAAGGTTGCCACCTTGTCCTAGTTATACAACTAAAAAGCCTACATCCAAGGGTCCCTTCCAGTTCCAAGTAAACCAGGGCAGGACATTTGGTCACTAGGGCTTAGTGGAGCTCCTGGAGGGAAATCCAGCAAGGACATGGGGGAAGGGACATCCCCCTTCCCCCATGTCAGTGGTTCCCAGGGGCTTCACATGCTCCCAGCTAGCCCACACTTGACCTTTAACAGTTTAACATTTCTGGTTTAATCTTCCTACTGGCTTAGATGGCATTTGGTAGTGCCTGCCCCAGATAAGCGAATGCTCAGGTCCCAATTCTCCCTGCAAACACCTGTCTCTGAGGTTGGCTATTTGCTCTGTGACCTCAGTTATCTGGTAAGTTCTAGAAAAGTCATTAATTTATAATTTGTCCAGCTTTTTCCCACTGTAAGAATGGGAGTAATGTTCTTTCCAACTCTCTACATCTTCCAGCTGACACCAGAAGTCACCCAAGGCTTTTACTAACTACATCTGAAGTAAATAAATGTGGATATAAATTGTAGGTATTTTCACATGCTTAATATTGACATTAATGCATCCAAATATTTAAAGAATGAATCATGGTGCCTGGCACATAGTAGATGCTCTGTAAATGTTAGTTCTTTTCCTTCTGTCTCTCTCCATCAGTGGAGATTATAGTGTTAATTTTTTTAAAAAAATCTCATGTGTTTTTGTTGTTATTCTCTTTTAAAGAATCAATTTAAGGAAGATGAAAAAATGAACTAGGCTGAAATAAAGAATTGTGGGGAGAGCTCAGACTTACACAGCAATTGGGTTTCTTAGCTGACACCAGCCAGGGAGATAAGGAGAACCTGTTCTGTTGAGATTAGATAATGCTGATCATGTCTATCTATCAAACAAATGGCAGGAACCCAAATGATGCACCAGAAATAAAATTCACTGAGCTTGGCAGGAAGTTCAAAATGTTGACAGCCACATTGCACCTTGGGAGCGTGATTTCTCCAGCTCTCCAAGTTCAGCTCAGTAAAATTTGCCCAATTCTTATGATCATATCTCTAAGGAAAACTTCCCAGGCTGCAGGAAGCAATGTTGATGATTTATGGAGTAGTGGGCTTCTTTTCACATCATTTATACAAGCTTTTACAAATCCATGGTAAGGAAATTTTCCTCTGCAGTGATCCAGAAACTTTATCTAAATCTAGACATGGGCTCAGGGTAGACACTAGCTTTCTACAGATGACATTTACAGATGTTTCTTTCCTCACTCAATATGCATTGCATAGCCTATCTTATAATTGATAGAATGCCCTTATATAGCCGGCACTCTATCAAAAACTCTTACTGCAGTTTATTTAAAGCAACACTATTTGGAAAAGGAACCTATTTTTTTTAATGATCTGGGCAGAACCACATATACTCTTGGCATATAATGAATACTTATAAATAATAAAAAGAAAAATTTTAGGTTTAATGCAAAAACATAACATCATTCTCATTACCCAGTCGACCGCATGCCCTGAAGTAAAATTCTAATTGAATTATTTTTCCAACTTGAAATACACACAGGGGTTTTTATTTTCTGGTAAATTTGAAGCTCTCTTGTTTTCAAGAATATAAATGTATATTTTGGATTTAATATCGACCTGCCTAAGAAGTTTGTTTAATTTGCATTTAAAATTGTTGTATATTTCTATTTGCTGACCTGTTACATAATGCAAATTAGGAGTTAGACACATTAATAAACTAACAAAATTAACACATTAACAAAAACTAGAAGAGAATTCAAGAGGATGATTGTGTTTGCCCTCTTTTACTTCAATAGCAAGCACACAAGGAAACCCCAAAGCAGTCCACTCACTGCTCTATTTATCTTACCAATGATATTCTTTCTTTCTCTTTGTGTTTCTATACTTATGAAGTACCCTTAATCCTTCCCCTGCCACTGGCTGTATATTCATGTATATAGATTTGTTTCTTGTCATCTGTCAGTCAAACTTGCATTCAAAAATGGCATGCTTGAAAAGATTACCATTGCCCATTAACTTTCTTTTCAATTATAGTTTTCATTCAATATTATTTTGTATCAGTTTCAGGTGCACAGCTTAGTAGTCAAACAATCATATAGCCAACAGAATACTCCCCTGTTATTGCAAGCACCTGCCTGCCATCATACATAGTCACCACAATATCACTGACTATATTTCCCATGCTGTACTTTACATCCCATGTCTATTAACCAACTACCCATTTATATTTCTTAATCCCTTTACCTTTTTCACCCAGTCCCCTCATTTGTGTAACCTCTGGCAGCCATCCATCTCTTATCTGTATCTAGGAGTGTGTTTCAGTTTGTTTGTTTGTTCTGTTCTTTATATTCCACATATAAGTGAAATCATTGGTACTTATCTTTCTCTGACTGACTTATTTCACATAGCATAATACTCTCCAGGTCCATCCATGCTGTCACAAATGGTAACTTCTGCGTATGTATCTGATGCCCATTAAACTTTTTAGCTTGTTGGAAGAGACTGGCTCTTTAAGTATTAGAAAATTTCAAAAGTTAAGTAGCATTAACTCTCTTCCTCAAAAAGAATAATAAAACCCTATAAATATTATCCTAATTAATGACTGACCAGCTTTCGGATTATCAGTGAAGCTCAAATTGGAACCCATTTTTCTATATCTCACATAAAGCCATTATTCAACATCCATAACAAAAACTATCCATTTTTGCCCTGGCCGGTTTGGCTCAGTGGATAGAGCCTGCTGACTAAAGGGTCCCAGGTTCGATTCCAGCCAGGGGCACATGCCTGTGTTGGGGGCTCGATCCCCAGTAGGGGACGTGCAGGAGGCAGCTGATCAATGATTCTCTCTCATCATTGATGTTTCTATCTCTCTCTATCCCTCTCCCTTCCTCTCTAAAATCAATAAAAACATGTTAAGAAACTATCCATTTTTAAAATGGGAATAGATGAAAAACTATGCATTAGCCGACAATTTTATTAATGCTGATGGGAATGACCCTTGGTTCCGTATTAGTAACTCAGGAGAGGGAAGCATTCTTATATCCAGAGGATAGTGATGGAACTATCACTTTTTCTCTTTTCTTGATATAAACTCAAACATCATGTTAAAGCATCATTTCAATCTGAAGATAGTCCTCCCCAAAATTCTGACAGCATTTAGAAATGCAGTTTTTGAAAGAAAACTATTTTTTTTATTTTGTTTTATTGCTTAAAGTATTACAAAGAGTATTACACATGTCTCCTTTTTTCCCCCCTTGACATTCCCCTGGCCACCGTACCCCCCAGTGTCTTGTGTCCATTGGTTATGCTTATATGCATGCATACAAGTCCTTCGGTTGATCTCTTACCCCCCTCCCCAACCCTCTCTGGGCTTCCCACTGTAGTTTGACAGTTGTTCAATGCTGCCCTGCCTCTGTATCTATTTTTGTTCATCAGTTTATAATGGTCTTTATTATCCATAAATGAGTGAGATCATGTGGTATTTTTCTTTCATTGGCTGGCTTATTTCACTTAGCATAATGCTCTCTGGTTCCATCCGTGCTGTTGCAAATGGTAAGAAAACTGTGGTACATCTACATAATGGAATACTAATGCTGCTGTAAAAAAAGAAGGAATTCTTACCATTTGCGAAAGAAAAGTATTGATTCTTAAAACTGAGTGCACTGCAGCGGGGAGGTGAAAGGGTGACATTTTCTTGGGAATGCTCTGTTACCACAACGGCAGTATGAAGACACTGCAGATTCACTAGGAAGTTGCCGAACACAGGTTGTTTAGCACTGGTGAGTGGGAGACTGCAGAGGCTAAAAATAGGAAAATAAGTATGGTGAGGAATTTCAATTCTCAGTTCTATGCACTTCATTCTCGTTAAATATGCAGTCAGTGACAACCACCCCTGCTCCTCCTCCCCCCCGCCGGCATATGAAAACATTGAGCACTGTGGTGCGGGGTCATGATTGGCACACTTAACCAATTTTTTTTAAATTAAAAGCATGAATTACACAGTCTCCCCTCATTTGCGGGGTGTCCTTCCAAGACTCTGGTGGATGCCTGAAAACCTCAGACAGTACTGAATCCTATATATACAATATTTCCCCTATATATTTGTATCTATATAAAGTTTAATTTATAAATTAGGTAAGGGATTAACACAGCAATAATAAAATATACAATTATAAATATAAATTATAAATAGATGCATAATCTCCTAATATGTATATGTAATCTAAACAGAACTGCTCTTTCTGTCTCAAATCCCTAAACAGAGCAGTTAAGTTTCTAGAAGAGTGCGACTACTTTTTCCTATGTTTACATCATTGTGTTTTGCAACTTATAACTCAGCATTCAACATATATATGTCATTGAAATAAAATTAATACATAGCTTGCACATTAATATGACATTTGCAAATAAATATAGATTATATAAAACATCATGCCTTTTCCTATTTTTCTGGTAAAGCAACTAGTGGAGTTATTGAAGTCACAAGAACACACAATTATATTATTGGAAGGTACAATTCCAAATGACAAAACTGTATCATAAAATTAAGTGCTGAGCTACCTAAAAAACCATTATTAAAAAGCAAGTACAAACACATTTGGAGAAATGGATTTGAACTTGAACCCTCAACACAGGAAAATATAACAGGCTTGAGACAAAAATTACCTGAAAAATCTTTCTAACTCCCACCTTCTTAAGTTACCTTCTATAACTAACAGCATCATTTCCATGTAAATATAAATTTAAATATAAAAATAATATAAATATATTGCTAAATGTATTGAAACAAAAGTATTAATGGTCATTATAAGAATTACAGATATATAAAGATTAGAATATTAGACTATAGTAAGAAATTATGTTGAGCACTTACTGTGTATCAGGTACTATTCTGACACTTTTACATGTATTAACTAATTTAATCTTTACAACAATCTTATCAGATAGGTACTGCTGTTATCCCCATTTAGAGATGAATCAACTTAAAGATAGGTAACTTGTCCAGTAAGTGGCATAACCTCCTATGCACTACTCCTACCCTTGTTCAATAATAGTTAATCCAAAGAATATCCAAAATCTATTTGAACAGTTAGTTACTTTCAAGAGAAAGTTTTTTCATTTGCTTGTTTATTATGAAACTAAAGTGAAAATGGATGGACTTGATTTGTTTACTTAATGCATCTGCTCAGTTTTATTTTTGATAATTAAAATAATAAAGACCACTAATATATATCACTAATTTGTAAATAGAATCCATATTTCAATGGACAACATCCATTAACTTTCATCTTTATTCTGAGTTAACATGTTTATAGTGATCCTGCTATTGAAATTGGAAATTGCCAGGGAGAAATTCTTTATTGAGAATCAAACAAAATATTTAAAGAAAATCCTCACAGATATTACGACCAATATATTTGTTTTTTAGATAAAAAGAAAAGTGTAAGAGGAAGTGATAATGCATTTCAAGCATTTGAACACTTTTCACAGGGCAAGAGAAATTCATTGTGCATTACTCTCAACTAAGCAGCTAATTTTGGCTTAAAGGTAGTCTAGTAATTAAAACTCTCTGCCGGTGAGACAGGCTTCCTAAGGAGCAGTGAGCCTCTGGACATGGAGGTATCTGTGCATAGACTAGATAGCCGTGGCAGTGATGTTGTAAAGGCATGATGCCTTGAGGGCTGAGATGGGTTAGGCAAATGCTCTAAGATCCTATGGTAATAAGAAATTTTTATTACAAACTTCATTTATCATGAAAAGAGAGAGCCAAAAACCACAGTTTTCTTACCAGTCAAAGCCAGTGAGAAATGATGCTCTCTAATAGAAATCGCCTGGAATCCCTGCAGGCATCGCCAACCTCTTTTCTTCCACAAGGTTAACTCTGCAGGGAAATTACACATTTCAGTTTCCTCCACTTTGGAATCAGCAACTTGGGCTGTGCCTGGACTTCAGAAAATAATAGGAAAGAAAATGGGTCATTTTGTGAGCTAGTAGTGGCTGGTTCCATGATGATGATTATTGCATTCGTCATTTAAGTTCTTGAGTGTGAAGAGAGTGCTTTCCACAAATCTGTAAGCATCTGGTTTTGTGACATGAAGATATCAACCAAAGGCCTTGCATGCATGCATATGAGCATAACCAATGGACACAGATGTTGGGGGGTGAGGCAGAAGGGCATGTGCTGGGGTGTGGTGCAGTTGGCGAGAGGTCAATGGGGGGAAAAGGAGACTTATGTAATACTTTAAACAATAAAGAATTTAAATGTTAAAAAAGAGAAAATATTAAAAGAAATTTATTTAGAGCCCTGGCCAGTGTTGCTCAATGGATAGTGTCAGCCCATGCACCCAATGGTGGAGGGTTTGATTCCTGGTCAAAAGTGTGTACCTGGGTTGCAGGTTTAATCCCCAGCCCCAGTCAGGTGAGTGTGGGAGGCAACCAATCAATGTGTGTCTCTTCTCTCTCTCTCTCTCTCTCTCTCTCTCTCTCTCTCTCTCTCTCTCCCTCTCTTTCTCTCTGTCTCTCTCTCTTCCTCTGTATCTCTCTTCCCCTCCCTCCTCTCTCTTCCACTCTCTCTAAAAATCAATGGAAAAAATATCCTCGAGTGAGGATTACCCAAAAAAAAAATTATTTAGAGCCAAAAAAAAAAGTTGTGGAAATAAATCAAGATCAAGAACGTGGGTGGTCTCCAGCATATCAGTGCAAAAGAAATACTTTTTATATGGAGTGAGCTTTCCTGTTTTTTTCTTATGTCTTCTTCCCTCAAGTAATTGAAAGCAATAGGCTATTTTCCCTTTGAATTATTTTAAACAAAAAGAGAGATTTCTAAAAAGTGAAGTTAGTGCACTATGTGTTAACTAGCTACTGAATATCATGACTCCCTTGTCTTGTTGCATTTTCAATGTGCTGTAAACTGGGTACCATGATTTTAATGATCATAAACAGAATTGTATGTACTTATGGGAGGTATCATTTAATAGTAGTTAAGATCTGTTTTATTGAACCAAAATCCTGTTAGAGCAGTGTCTCTCAATTAAGGGGAGTTTGTCCCCAGGAGATGTTTGGGGACATTTTTGGTTGTGACAATTTGGGAGTGCTACTAGAGTCTAATGTGTAGAGGTCAGGGATGCTGCGAAACATCCTAAATCACACAGGACAACAACGACTTGTTCAGCCCACCAATGGCCAAAGTTGAGAAACCTTGTGTTAGAGCTTAGCATGGCTCCATTTCTTCACAGCCTAACTGAAGTGTTTTCTAAAGTGTTACTTCAAATATTATTTTCCTATTTCTTATGTATAGAACACTTGTTCTTACTGGTAAACAAGCTTGTTTCGTTTAATAGTCAAAGCTACCCTTGATGAATCTCCTTTCTAGGGAGACCATATTGCTGAAACCTAGTGAATGTCAAAATTCACCATAATTCATTTTTTCACCAATTTATCTAACTAATATTTATGAAACATACACTACTAGGTGTCAGGTACTCTTGAAGTACCTGACTGAGAATATAGCAATGAACAAAATCCTGACTTCATGGGCTTCTATTTACTAGAGGAGGACCCAGCGATCAATGCATATACACTGAGTGGCCAGATTATTATGACCACCTGACGTTCGTAGGCAAATTAGCTATAATTTCGTGCTGAAGTTTCTAGAGGGCAAGACCATTATAAATAGGGAAGCAGGTTGTTTACCATGACAGTAGAAGTGATTTTTTTTCTGAAGATGTGGGTAAACAACGCGATTTAACAGTTGGGCCACTTTTTGCCTTCAGTACTGTGGCGATTCTTCTTGGCATTGACTCCACAAGATGTTGAAAGTTGATGCGAGGAATCTGACACCATGCCTGATGAATAGCACTGTCCAGTTCTGTGAGATTTGATGGTTGTGGAACCAGCTGCCTGATGGCTCTTTTAACTTCATCCCACAAATGCTCAATTGGATTGAGATCTGGTGATTGTGGGGGCCACCTAAGCAAGGTAAAGTCTCCCTCATGTTCTTGAAACCACTCCTGCACAATACGAGCACCATGGCATGGCGCATTGTCTTGTTGGAAGAAGCCACCTCCATTGGGATACGCCATCAACATGATAGGATGAACTTGATCAGCAACGGTAATTAGGTATGTTGTGCTATTCAGATGTTTATAATGATCTGGCCCTCTAGCAACTTCAGTGGGAAATTATAGCTAATTTGCCTACAAACGTCAGGTGGTCATAATAATCTGGCCTCTCTCTCTCTCTCTCTCTCTCTCTCTCTCTCTCTATATATATATATATATATATATATATATATATATATATATATGATCTCCCACATTCAAAGGCTGTTAAATCACATTGTTTATCCATATCTTCAGAAAAAAATCACTTCTACTGTCATGGTAAACAACCTGCTTCCCTATTTATAATGGTCTTGCCCTCTAGAAACTTCAGCACGAAATTATAGCTAATTTGCCTACGAACGTCAGGTGGTCATAATAATATGGCCATTCAGTGTATACAGACAGACAGAGATACAAAGATGAACGCTGCAGAGAAACATAAAGCAGGGAAGGGGTAGGGACTGCTGGAGGCAGAGGTTACAGTTAGAAAGAGGGTGGTCAGGGAAGACCATGGTAGCAAGTGTGTCAGATCTCAGGGGCCTGGGCATGTAGGGCCCTGAAGGCAACTGCATAGACTTGGGCCTTTACACTGGATGATTGGAGAACCTTCAGAGGACTTCAGGCAGATCCACTCTGGTTCAACTGAGCTACTCTCAGCTTCAGCCCATCAGCCTCTGTGCTCTTCAGTTCATGTCCAGAACATGTAAGTAGATTAAATGTAAGGGCCATGATTAGAATGTCAGCCTCCTCCTGTAGCTGTGATCAACACAGGGCTAACAGGGCTTATTGTTGTGCAAAACCTGGACCATCCTAAAGAATACAACACAATAAAACACCCAGACCAAAAAGGTAGTCTATGGTGCTGGGATGGGTAGGGGTGATGTGGTGTCACCGGGTGGCTAGCAGGCCTTGATCTAACTGAGAGCTATGATCTTAATGATAGTAAACCTGCAGGCCAGGTACACTGCATCTTATGTGGCTCTGCTGATGCCATTGGTGGATGGGGCTTATTCTTACATATACTGCTGGGTACGTTGTACAACAGCCCACCTTGCCCCAGTCCTCAGCCTCACTCCTTCCCTGAGACTGGATAAGCCTTAGGAAGGTCTGCAGGCTGTGGGAAGAAGGTAAAGGGTGCCAGATAGAAAGCCCTTTGAGAGGAGGTGAGGCCGAGAGGTGAGGTGAGGGTGCTGGGAAACATAGATGTCTCTGGTTCGAAATATTTGGTAATAAAAGGGAGTGATTTTCCAGTTTGCGATGGGGTTGTTAAATACTAGGTCAAAAAAGCAACACTAGCATTCTCCATGAACAAATGGTAGCATCAATCCGGCCATAGAATAAACTGTATTCTCTTTACAAAAATGTCCTCTGACAGTAATAATATTACCTAGAAATGACAAGATTTAATTATTTAGGATATAGGGAATTAAGATACTAAATAAAAGGTTCTGAATTGATTTTTAATGGTTTCTTTTAGGGCATTTTGAGGGAGAAAAATGAAAGGAAAATTTGGGGAACTACCGTATTTTTCTGTGTATAAGATGCCCTCCACTTTTCCAGCCCCAAATTAAGAAATCAATATTTTAAACATTTTGCTGGTTTCCCTCCTAAGGCCTTCTTCTTTTTTGGCATCTTAAGGAGTTGTTCTTGTTTTCTCCTCTGTATGATCATACACTCAGTGGGAGGAGGTCCAAATTGTCTCCCTGCAGCTCTATTTCCATGCTCTTGCATAGCTGATTACATTCAGTTTGAATTTTGCAGAGTAAGACAATCACCTACCAGTATTTATCTTTTTATTTTTTTACATCTCTATGGGCTCAGAACGCTCTGGTCCCTGTTGCACCTGCACACTCTCCACCTCCACCTCCAATGATAGCATCAGCTGACATCAGTAACAATAAGGCTCGTGATTGGAGGAAGGCTGTTTGACAAAGTATGGGCAGATACGCACCCATGCAGCTCCCTCTTTGGCTGACTTCCATGTATAAGATGCCCCGTGATTTTCAGTCTAACGATTTCAGAAAAAAAATAGCGTCTTATACATGGAAAAATATGGTAAGTGTTGCCACCTTCCGCCTGGATTTTAGTGAAGAGTCAGAGGAGAGAATCCTGGGGGTGACCAGAGGAGGAGATTCCAAGGCCTCCGACTACAGCCTTTAATTCAGGGAAATTCTTGGAAACACGATTTGATAACCAGCTGCCATAGAAACATGTTTTGAAAACTCTCAGTTAACTGCACATATGTGTGAATCTTAATACATATCAGAAGTACTTGTTGAATGTTTGGGTTGAAAAAAAAATAATGAAATGTAGCAGTCCCAAATTCTCACTGACTTGGGATTTTGTTAATCCTCCTCCTCAGAGTAAAAATTCATAATAAAAACATTTTAAAAATGTGCTTGAACACACAGAGAGCCCGAGGATCCACTCACCCAGAAGGGGCAGTTCTTTGTTGGTTCACCCCCACTCTCCTTTTCCCTTCTTGACAAGTGATGCTGTAGGAACGGACACTTTCACGCAGTGCCTGGGTGGCAGTCATAGTACCAACAGTGGCAGCAGAACATCGAGCGCTCACTGTGAGGCAGGCTCTTTCTGGCCCTTTATATGTGGCCCCTCCCCTGGGACACAAAGTACTTTCGCTCCAAGAGGTTCTGTTTTAATCTGCAATTGAAATATAGGGAGTAAACATTTCTCATCCACATGTGAGCTTTAAACAGAGAATACAGTGGAGAGAACTCCTGTTTGAAGACATAGGGAAAACGAAAAGATGTTAGCCCTGAGACTTTATAGGACATGGATCTGAAAAGAGGATGAGTTAGATAAAGGAGAAAATGGATTTACAGCTGGAAAGAGGCTGGAGAAAATGAGTAGTTGGGACTGATTGGCAATGACCAAGGACGAGGCAGACCTGACAATGCTGGTTGGAAGGTTTTAACCAAAACAGGTGGGGGTAACAGAGGGTGGGGACAGTGTGTTTAGCAGCTCAGGAGATTGATAGGTGGGGCTACAGCTTTGTACCTGCCCTCCTGCATGTGTCCAGTAGGTATGTACTGCCACATATCTTGGGGCCTGGGCAAATCTAATACTGGTATTCTTGTCTGTTCTTTTTATTTAAATAAAAACCTGACATTTTCACTTAAATTATTCTATGTAAAATGTATTTATATATACACATTTAAAGTTGAAGATTAGTATAACTCTGCTCAGTAGCTATGATATACTTAAACTCTTTCATAATCACTCTTGAAATTTTTTTTATTTTTAAAGGTAATTTAAAAATATGGCTTTTGTTGATTTCAGAGAGAAAGGGGGAGGTAGAGAGAGATAGAAACATCAATGATGAGAATCATTGATTGGCCGCCTCCTGCACAACCCCCCCTGGGGATCAAGCTCGCAACCCGGCATGTACCCAGACCAGGAATCAAATCATGACCTCCTGGTGTACAGTTCAACACTGAACCACTGAGTCACACAGGCCAAGCCACTCTTGAAGTTTCAAAACTCTCTTCCCTCTCCTTCTCTCCTTCCAATAATATGAATCTCTAGCCAAAACTGTAGTTAATGAGAATGCTATAAAATGATAGCCCAGCTGTTACTTCCAGAAGGTTCAGCTGATGTCCTCAGACCTTTCCTAAGCAGAATTGACAAATCTGCTCTTCTGCTATTTAACCTTGTGGAATAACTCTTTTCTTTCACATTCTCTGGCTGCTCGGGTCCTTAACACTGACAGTGAGTTCTTCAAGGCACTGGCCAGGATCACATCACTCACCCGGGCAGTTTTCATAGTTTCCCTATTCCATCATGACAACCGTGCAATGAATCAATGATCTCTTTTTTTTCTTTCACAAGGGGCCTGGGTGTCTGCAAAGGATCATTATGAGAAAATCTTACTGCCAGTTTCAGAAAGCAAATTAGTAAAGGAAAATTCTTGCCAAACTGGAATGCCAAGGAAAAAAACAATTGCAGGAAATTCAAGAAAAGGGTCAGATATAGCAGCACCTATACCCAATCCCATGAAACAAAGCTGGTCCCTCTAGGGGAGAACAAAGGGATGGAAAGCCTCATTCTGCCATTGGTAGGGGCAAGACCATCCTGAGTTCAGGGTGGTATATTTTGGAACTTGTGCTCGTGACCCTGGTGCTGAGAGGTTTACATTTTCATGGCAGAATATATCAAATGCAAGCAAAGATAAAGGAAGGTGGGGGGATCTTTTAGACTTATGCTTGATTTAGCTCCTTGTTTACCATCACAAGTTGCTCTGCACTTGTGGGAGATGTAATTCCATTTCTGTGTCATTTATGTCCAAAAGATTCAAAAACTTAGAGGGTGATGTGGCAGAGCCTCTGCTCTTTATAGAGTAAGATTATTTCAAAAATGGCAAATGCTGCAGGGGTAAGCGATTTGGGGAATGCTATCAAGAGGAGGTGTGTGCAATTCTCCAGAACAGTCTTTGTAGAACATTCAGCATGATGTGAGGGAAAGGGATAGCATTTATTGATCCAGGCATATATTGCTAGAGCCCTGTTAAGAAGTAAACTAAATTCCACTCTAACAAAAGCTTTTCCATTATCTGATATATCAAAATGAATCGCCAAAGTCATCAGTGGATACCTTTGCCCCCAAGAAATATCAAACAGCTTGGTACTACTAATTCTTTATAGAAGTGTTTAAACTTATTTTAGGTATATGACAAGTTTTACTAAAATATTATTTCTCCTCTTAGGTTTCAAAGTGTTTTTAAATAATATATTTTGCTCCTCAAGTATGTGGTTATTTTGGAGGGAAAATAATATAATTCTACAACAAAAATAGTATACTATATACTATACCTAGTTATGTCTCTGATTTCATTCCTGATAATGTTTCTTTGGGATTTCGGTGCATTTTAAAATTATTTGTGCAGAGGACATTAGTCTTTATAAATCTTGATTTTAAAAAGCTAGCTTTAAACTTGATTCTATTGTATAACTTTTTCCATTTTAATAACTTCTATTGCATCTTCATT
This sequence comes from Myotis lucifugus, assembly GCF_000147115.1. Lineage (NCBI taxonomy): Eukaryota > Metazoa > Chordata > Mammalia > Chiroptera > Vespertilionidae > Myotis > Myotis lucifugus. The sequence continues at coordinate 7,634,273 of NW_005871078.1, forward strand.
TTTCATTTCTTTAAGTTAATTCTATTGCTCTTATAACTTCATGAGTTGGAATTTTAGCTCATTAACTTTGTAGCCTTTTTTAATTTCTAATACAATCAAGCTCTAACATATTCTGGGTGCTTTAGTATAAGGTGATAATTGTTTTTCCAAATTTTATGTATGAAGATGTTCATTGCTAATTGTTTACAGAAGTGACAAGACCTAATGATAAGGAAATTGCTTAGAATATTGGTATTTGCATACTACAATATTATACAGACTAAAATGATCAGAAAGCCCAAATGGGAAAGTGGGTAAATGTTTTTCATCGAAAAGCAGAGAATATTAAATATATTTACCTTTATGAAAATATATACACATAGACAAGTAGTTGAAAAATCAGAAAAATTAAATGATTACCTTATTGTTTGAATATATTAATTTAGTTTTATATCATTTTTAAAATTAACTTTAGATGAATAATTTTCAAAAATGTCTGGAGAACTTTTGCCTCCAAAAGAAATGTTAGTTATTTGGGCAATTAGTTGATCTAATCTACTACTTCATTAGGACAAAGACAGAGAAGTGATTCATTGTTGTTCATTAATATGGGATTAGAGTAGATAGAGAAGATACATGGACTGTGTTTATTTTGACCTTCTTCCTTTGGGTTGGCAAGGTAAACTTGCAAAGTAAGCAAAGCTATGATTTCTTTAGCTAAGAATATGTGAGACAAATGCTTCACATAAAGTTAGTTAAACTGTATGAATGTACTCACTGCTGGGCTAAATTGTACTAATGCTGCAGATGTTGACTGGAGGTTCAGAAAAAGATTCAGTATGCATGCCCTAATAATAGGACATGAAAAAAAATTGTCAGGTGGGTAAAAAAATAAATGTAGATATAAAAGACCCAAAAAGCTACTTAATAGGACAAATCTTTTGGATTTATATCAAACCACTACGCTTTGTCAACAGAGAATATATATTGCTCACTGTTGGGGGAGTTACAAATACAGAAATGGGGAGAACTAGAATGAACCCTGTGAGGGCTAGGAACAGTGACACCCCAAAAATAATCTACACTGCTTATGAGGCACTGATCTAACTTCTTCCAATTATGTAGGCATCACTTAAATTTCTTCTCTATAAGCTTTCTTAGAGAGCCCATTCCTAATAAAGTTTTCTCTTTGGAACTGATAGCTCTTATTGCATTTACTAGTGCCTTGGGAAAAATCACATGCTTATTTTTTTATTCCTATGAAATTTTACTCTCACTCCAATCCTCTGTTAGAACTGTTTTCTTTATATTCATCTTTTCTCAGATTTAATCTCTAACACCATTCTCTCTTAGGACTCCTTGTAGAAGTGGCTGATTTCAGACTGGAGAAGGGTTGATATAAGATAGGTCTGGAACATTTTGTTATACCAGAAAATTTCAATGAAGAAATATTCAATAAATCGATGGGAAATATCATAAGTCCATTTTGAAGGGATTTTTAATGACTAAATATGGAACAATATGAACACCAGTGTAAAGGAGTGTTTTCCTTATGTTTTATTCTAGAAATTTTACAACTTCAGGTCTTGCATTTACATCATTAATTCATTTTTGTGAGTGGTATAACATAGGGGTCCAGTTTCATACTATTGCATGTCTGCATTCAATTTTCCCAATAGCACTGACTAAAGAAACTATCATTTTCCTATTGCGTATTCTTAGCTCCCTTGTCAAATACTAGTTTACCATATATGTGTGAGTTTATGCATGGCTCTTGATTCTTTTCATTGGTTTCTGTGTCTGCTTTCAATGCTACCATTATGCTGATTTGATTACTATAGCTTTATATTAAAATCAGGACATAGGATGCCTCAGGCTTTGTTCTTCCTCAAGATTGCTTTCACCATTCAGGGTTTTTATGGTTTTATATGTATTTTAAGATTATGCTTCCTAATTGTGTGAAAAATGCCATTGGAAGTTTGATAGGGACTGCTCTGAACTTATAGATGGCATTGAGTAGTATGGACATCTTAGCAATATTAACTTTCTGATCCATGAACATGGGCCTGGAGCTACTTAGCAATAAATAGGGGGTGCACTGAGGCCAGATGCTGCTTGTTTGAGAGATTTTTAGGAAAATCTGAAGCATGAGCCAAGACAAGCCATTTGTATGGAAAAGCCAAAAAGTACATGGGTGGGCCAGAAAGTTGGGGCAAGGCCTCAAGGAATCACCAAGACAGGGCAAACAGTTTGAGCCAAGTTGATGGAATCTCAGATATGGCACTCAACTGCCATCTCTGTGTGGAATAATGACCTCTGCCAGTACTTCTGCCAGGGAGAAAGCTGCCCCCAGAGCTCTTGCCTTTTTGCTGGATAATTAAATTCCTCCATCTCTGTCTCTGGTGCTTTTTAAGCTGCTGCTCCAGTGCTAGAGCTCAGAGGGAGTGAGTCAGAATAAATCTGTGCTGTGGGTCCTTTAAGAGGAACTTCCTGGGATAGTAGGCAGTTCCCTCAGTCACAATCCCTGATGACTTTTACAGCCAGAAGTTATGGAGACTTCTCTTCCTGGCACTTGAACCTTGGACTGTGGGCACCCCTCGCTCCTCAGGGGCAATCTTCTCAGCTGAGACATCCCTCACAATTTTTATTTGTTAATCATGGGTGTGAGACCAACCTATTCTGCATCTCTGCCCCATCTACCAGTCTCGATGTGGCTTCTTCTTTAATTTTGTAGTTGTAGAACTTCCATTCAGCCAGATTTCAGGCGGTTCTGAATGATGGTTGTAATTTTGATGCAGGAGAAGGCGAGTATCACATTTACCAACCCTCCATCTTGACCAGTATATTCAGATTTTATAGTAAAATGTTAAACCTGGGTTTAGATCTGCTGAGTTTGAGGTAAATTATCCAAATGGAAGAGTTCAGTTGGCTTAGATGAAGGTTTGACCTTAAGGTACTGATTTTGAAAGTTCTTGGTGTAGGAGTGATGCTGAAGTTGCAGGTAGTGTGAGACTTTCAGAGAAGAAGGGGGCAAAGAAATAAAAGTGCTTCCCAATACCTGGATTTTAGGAGGCTTCCATAGTTACTGAAATGGTGGAAAGAAAAGAAGACAGTGAAGGACACAAAAATCAAAGAGCTATACAAACCAGAGACTTGTGATGTCTTAAATTTCCTTTGTTATCCTTCAGAGTTAAGTATTTAGACAGCACACAAAAATATGTTTTTGCTTGAATGAGCATCATGGCCTGGTGTTTGTAGTAGTGCTGTATTTTTGTATCTTACCACCCAATATATTTTTTACTGGAATTTTACCACATCACCGGTTGTTTTCTGATGTAAGGATTGTCACTTGCCATTCTTTATTTTCCTCCTCTCCTTATGACACCCCAGAATGGGACAGTTGTGCAGAATTGGAAAGCTCATTGCTGTCACTCATTGAGGACCAGAGGGGGATGCTGCAGGAGTTTTACATGTTGACTGACACAGAAGTATAGTGGCTAGTCAGCCAGAGTAACTTGGAGATTGGAATGCATGTGTCAGATTTGCAAGTAGTATGGCTGAGTTTACAAACTGGCTAGTGCTTAAATGCTAACCTTTAGATATCAACCTATCAACAAATAAGGAATTGGCATTCTTTTAATTGTTCATCATTTTAATTGTTTATGTTATATTAACTTTATACCATCTGTACATCTTTCACATGCTTATGGACAATATTCTTATTCACATCATTATTCTATTTTGGAAGCAAAGGTAAAAAAAAAATAAGAGTCAGGATGAGTCTTGCTGAGGGAGATTGATCAGCTGGATCACCCACTAAGCATCTGAGCCACACATGGCCCAAGGCACTTTACATTCTTGCAAGGAGCTTGTATTCCTGGAAGTGCAGGAGAAAATACTCTCCATTTCTCTTTGTTGGATGTTATATGGTAGTGATTCTTATTGTTGGCTGTTAGTCCTTGAACTAGAGAAGTTCTTTTTTGTAGGGATTATCAATTATTACAGTTAATAGATCAATGGCAAATATTTTATATTTACAAAAAATATATATTTTCAGGAAACATGATAGAATAGGCATCTAATTCAGTACTAAGGTTCCTCTGTTATTCCCATAGATTTAGATATTTCTGGGGTTTTTGTACCAACCTTCCTGGAATCATATGAGAAATTCAAGACTCTGCAATAGAGATCAGAATGCTAGTGGAAACCAACTTAGAAAATGGTTTTCCTTTTGTTCATTTTAAAACAATTTTCCCATATTTTTAATACTGACATATGCCAGCAAGATGTGCTTATTTCTACTTGAGGGAATGGTCTATTTCTGTAGGAGCAGGGACAACTTTTATTGCAGCAGTTAAATAAGGAGTTGTATTTGAAAATCAGAGTTAACTGGCATCACATTTTCAAAGTGAAGAAAAAACAGTTTCAGATTGCTTATTGGTTGGTACCCCAGGACACTCCCTAGTTGGTCAGCCTTTTAATTGGGCTGTGGTTGACCATAAAGCCTGTCATCATTAAGAGGCAGTTCATCATTTCTGAAAGCAGAAACAATTCAGTGAAGAGAGCACTTACGCATTTTCAGGTGTGCCCATATCTGAAAAGGGTATGAGCCTCATTTTTCTACCCATGCTTTCTACCCAGCATATGGCATATTCTCACCCAGGCACAACCGAAGGTGACACTTTTTCCCTGCTGCTCTTTCATGATTCATCCACATGTTTCGCCTCACCAGTGGGTATCCTTTGTTTGGCTGCTATATTACAGGCCATGGTGAGATGTGATGTCTTGCCTTGAAATAAAGTCTGAAGTATTGACTAATATTTTGGGCCAGAAGTTCTAATTTCTGAATCAAGATCATGTTTTGCACCTTAAAATTTAAAGTTATCTCACTCATTTGTGGAATATAATAAACAACATAAACTGATGAACATAAATAGATCCAGAGACAGAGAAGCATTGAACAGACCATCAAACTTCAGTGGGAAGGCAGGGGAGGGTGAGGGCAGGGGTAAGAGATCAACCAAAGGACTTGTATGCATGCATATAAGCATAACCAATGGACACAGACACTAGGGGGGGTGAGGGCATGTACAGGGGAGTGGGGGTGGCTGGGGAGAGGTCAATAAGGAAAAAAGGATACATATGTAATACTATATGTAATACTTGAAAGAATAAAATATTTTTTAAAAGCTTAAACTGATTTACTGCTACTTAAGAGTGACGAGGATAGTCAACAAGTCTGCCAGAGATTTTATCCAATGAAAAGGGATAGATACATGTCTACAAGGACATTGAAGGAAAAGATTAAAATTTCATTTTTAATATCTACCATGAGTTGTACTTGTTTAATGTACTTTTTACAACTGTGTAAAGTCACACGCTACCTAACAACAGAGATACATTCTGAGAAATGCATTGTTATGTGATTTAATCATTGTGCGAACATCACAGAGTGCACTTACACAAACCTGGATGGTCTAGCCTACTACACTCTTAGGCTATATAGTATTTAGCCTATGGCTCCTAGGCTACAAGTCTGTACATTGTTACTGTACTGTATAAACAATACGAGATTGAATCAAGCACAAAAGAAAATGGCGCAATCAAGAGACACAGTAAACATGAGAAATATGAGGCTGCTGCCAACATAAAGTGACATACTGTTTTACAGCAAACTTTTTTTTTATAAGTAGAAAGGGTACAATCTAAAATAATGATAAAAATATAGTATAGGAAATACATAAGCCAGTAACATAGTCATGATCATTGTCAAGTATTATGTACTGTACATAATTGTATGTGCTATACTTTTATATGGCTGGCAATGCAGTAGCTTTGTTTACACCAGCATCACCACAAACATGTGAGTAACAACATTATGGTAGCTGTAAGGTCATTAGGCAAAAGGGAATTTTTTCAGCTCCATTATAATCTTATGGCATCACCATTTTATACATGGTCCATCATTGACAGAAATGTCGATATGTGGTGCGTGACTGTACAATAGTCTCTCATGCAAAATGTCATGTTGTATTTCAAATTTAGCATGTTATTCAACAAATACTTATTGAGTCTCTGCTCTTCACTAAGCACTATTTAGACACTGAAGGTATGTTTTGAACTAAACATACATTGTGCTTACGCTGAAGCATTTTAGCTATTCAGAGATTTGACATTCAAGTGCTCTGCCACCTAACCAAACTTGAGAAGCACATTATTCAGGTAAAATGGTGACTCTTCTCAAGTCCAGCCTGTCTGAACTTGATCATGCATGGGCGTAGAAGTGGTAGTTGGAGAAATCTGATAGAGCTGATTATTTAACTAGATGACTTTCCTCTCTAGAGGAGACAGCAGTGACCGCAGTTTTCTCCTTCTCCAAAGATACCTCCTTTTCAGGAGGTATTTCAAAACTTGGCTGGCCCAGCTGGTGTGGCTCAGAGGTTGAGTGTAGACCTATGAACCAGAAGATCATGGTTCGATTCCTGATCAGGGCATATGCCAGGGTTGCTGGGCTCAATCCTCAAAAGGGGGCAGGAATCCCACAGGAGGCAGCCAATCAATGATCCTCTCTCATCATTGATGTTTCTATCTCTCCCTCTCCTTTTCTCTTTTTAAGATTAATAGAACACACATAAAATATTTTTAAAACAACAAAAAAAACTTAACTGATTTTCACTTTGAAAGCCACTTAGGGGATATAGTTGACATTTGCCATTTTGACAATCAAGAAATTGGAATCTCAAGGGAATGTATCCAAAATTCAAGACTCATTAGAAATTATTCTTGGCAGCAGCATCAAGGATCAAGTAGCAAAATCTAGAGTAGGGCATATGGAGTGCTGGGCAGCATCGAGTGCCCTGTGGCAATGATGTTCGATAGGATGGCAGGAGGGGGAGGGGTGCCACCAGGGGCACAATTGGTGCAATATCAATGCTGGTGCCTGCTGAGGGCTCTCTTACTTCCTGACATTTCCCAAGCCTAGTTTCCCACCTGCCTTTCAATTCCTTGAGCAAATCTCAAGTCTTTCTAGTAAATTCCTTTTCTACTTAAATTAGCCAGGGATGATTTCTTTTACTTACAATCAACAATGCTAACTGATACAGGAAGCAAACTGGCATGTTGCTCCCAGATGGGTGGACCCAGATGAATTATTACGCTCTGTTCCTAAACCCAAGTGAGACAAGGCAAGAGCATTTTCTCCTTTTCATGGTTCGGAGGAGCAATTTTTTTATGCATGTCAAGCTTAAAGAACAGGGCGGAACCATTCTCTTTTGGTTGGGATAGATGATGGATTGCAGAGATGGGTCTATCTGACAACTTAAGGGCACCTGGAATTTATTGAAGTCCAACCATAAAACAAGCACTGTGATAGATGTTGTCTCATACCTACTTAATCTCTTACATCCATTTATAAACTAAGCACTTTTATTCCCATTTTAGAGAAGCTCAGAGAAGTTATGGTATTTACACAAAACCATGTAACTAGTGTGTGGTGAAGAATGAATCCGTAGTTCATTCTCCTTCCCTACGTATCAATGGACTTACAGAAAACCAGGTCCGCAGAGTTCAGGATGGATCTGGTCTGGTGCACGGGAGCTGGTGCTCCAAGGTTAATGTTCCATCTGTCCCAGAGCCATGACCTCAGGGAAGGAGAGGTGGGGGTGGGGACTGAGGAGACAGTTCCCACAATCTGCAAAGATCACAGTCCCAAGGTGCAGGAATCATCCCCGGAGCTGGGGCTGCAATCAACCTGGGATTCTCTGCTTCCTAGAACCGAATTTTAGGAAAACCACCTGTTATTCTGAGTCCTCCATTTCCCGGGATGTAAGTCTGTAGTAAGCAAAAGTCCAAATGCTTTCTGGTATGCTTCTGCCTTGATCATTGCTGTCTATTTTCTTTTAGAAATCACTTCAAGGTCTCCTATTCAGTGTTAGTGAGCTGTTGTATTGTTTAGGACAGCTTATGAAATTCTGAAAGTTTCAACATTTTCTTCAGTAATTTGTGGAAATGTGAAAATCTGTGAGAAATACAGAGACATCAATATTAGAAATATAATAGGTCAGATTATTTTCTTTGGGAAGAAGGATGTGTGACATAGATCATTAGAAAAAGAAATTGAACAGAAAACAGATAATCAGTTATATGTTCTATGGATGACTGGTGTGATTTTTGTTTTGATAAGTGAGATAGGAGTGTTATCTTTCCTTGTACTTATTTGAGAATTGCAGAATGATAGCTGACATTGCTTGAAGTTGTGTCCTTCTTCATTAGGGTCACACAACCTGCCCTCTGCTTTGAAACATAAATAGATACATGGACCTTGAGCTGTTAATAAAGGGATAGGCATTGCTTATACTAGGAAATGAAAAGTCAGCATAGATTTGAGGAAGAAATAGATCATCTTCAAGGTCCCTCCTCTTCCTAAGACTCTGTGAGAGGTTGACCATGAAGAGTAAATGATAACTGAATTTTCCTAGAATGGTGTAACTTATATATTTTCAAACTGTTGTACTTAAAAATGGCTCTGACGTGAACTCAATAACTTACACTGAGGTTTATATCTGTTAGGCGTTAGGTCTCAGGGACTATCCTTCTCCCCCACCCCTACCACTTTTTCTTTATGTTGCCTCCATTTTCAACATATAACACTTTCTACAAGTGAGAAGGCATGATTGAATTTATAGGCTACATTTTTATGGCCTTAAAGTCCTGTTTGGAACTGTGGTGATTTAAAAAACATATGTAGACATTAGCTTGAGTTGATACTTGTTAATGTGCTCATCTGTAGTAGTAGATATGTTTGTTCTATGCTAAGTGGGTCAGCTCTACCACCACAGGTGATGGATTTGATAACTGCAAATGTTTATAAAGGCAGAGCAAAGACAGTGCCTCAACAGGACTTTAATATGCACTTACGTTGCTGCAAAACTGATCCTCAAAATCACTCGAGAGTATTTGTAAGTCTGGACATGCCTTTCTGCCCTTGGGTTCTATTTTCAAAATCTCATGTTTATGTTCAACTTGAAATCCAATTTTCATAAATGTCTGGGTTTAAAATAGGCTGTGGGTTTAAATATAAGGACAGGGCTGTTCCTGTAAAATAATAACCAGGCTTTTGACTCCTAAAGTCTTTTATTGAGCTGTCACTTTGTGATAGTTATGTGGTGACATCATTAATTATATTCTGCCATGCGGAGAACCAATAAATTAGAATAATGGATTGTGCTTTCGATTAGACTCCATACAACCTTGTATACCTTAAAAACTGATTAGATGCAAAATGCTTTAAAGGGCAATTCTTTATAACGGCTCTATTTTCCCACTGCACATCTTCATAGGGTTGTAATTGTGATCCCAAGGAAAAGTATGTAACTCCATGACACTCTTCCAGCAAATTTTAAATGTTAGGTTTTAAAATATTTGCTTACTAACAACAATAAAAAATGAAATTGTGAGGGAAAACATCAGAGTTATGTGCTTTTGCTTAACTTTCTCTTAAAGTGTATAAAAATGATAAAACATCACCAGACTTAGAGCTTCATTATTAAGGAAGAATGTACAGAAGTTATTAAACAAGGATATGGTAGTGAGCTTAGCCATTGCCGGATTCTACCCTGTGCCTGTGCATACTGTGGGTGAGTAGCAAAGGGACTACCTTCAGATTCTGTTACCAACCCAGGGCAGAGGAAGGCAGCTTTCCTGTCTCCAGAATCTTAATATTTTTACTCACACATAGGGTGAGACAAAAGTAGGTTTATAGTTGTGAGTACACAAAATACAGTTTATTCTTGTATTGTTATTTATTAATTACTAGTGGCCCAATGCACGAAATTCATGCACAGGGGGAGGGTGTTCCTCAGCCCGGCCTGCATTCTCTCCAATCTGGGACCCCTCTGGGGATGTCCAACTGCCGGTTTAGGCCCAATCCCACTGGCCGTCGGACATCCCTCTCGCAATTTGGGACTGCTGGCTCCTAATTGCTCACCTGCCTGCCTGCCTGATTGCCCCTAACCACTCTGCCTGCTGGCCTGCTCATCCACAACTGCCCCCTGCCAGCCTGCTCACCCCCAACTGCCCCCCTGCTGGCCTGCTTGCCCCACTTGCCCTCCCCACTGGCCTGCTCGCCCCCAACTGGCACCCCCAACTGGCTCACTCACCCCCAACTGTCCCCCCACCAGCCTGATCACCCCCAACGGCCCCCCCCACTGGCCTGATCACCCACAACTGCCCTCCCCTCTTGGCCCCTAACTGCCTCTACCTTGGCCCCGCCACCATGGCTTTGTCCAGAAGAACGTCCAAAAGGTCTCCTGGAAGGTCTCCCTGTCTAATTAGCATATTACCCTTTTATTAGTATCAATGGAGGCCTGATGCATGGGTGGGAGCTGGCTGGTTTGCCCTGAAGGATGTCCTGGATCAGGGTGGGGGTTCCCTTGGGGGGCGGGACAGTCTGGGTGAGGGGCCTGTGGTGGTTTGCAGGCCGACCATGCCCCCATTGGGGTGGGGGTCCCCACTGGGGATGGTGCCGACCTTGGTGAGGGGCTGGGGCAGTTTGCAGGCCAGCCACACCCCCATGGGGTGAGAGTCCCCGCTGGGGGAGCGTGGCCAGCCTGGATGAGGAGCTGATGGCTGTTTGCAGGCTGGCCACACCCCACAGTGGGGACCCTCACCCTGATGGTGGGTGGCCAGCCTGGGTGAGGGGCTGAGGGCCATTTACAGGACCCTCCCTCAGCAGTTGGCCAGGAAGCTTGGCTTCCTCCATCGCGGGGGGCGAGCCAAGCCTCCCGCTGGCTCCGGCCTGCTCTGTGGCCGCCACCCACAGGCCCCTCCTTCAGTGGATGGCCCAGGCAGGCGGGAATCTTGGCTTCCTCCATTGCCAGGGGTGACTCAAGCCTCCCGCCAACTCCAGCTGGCTCTGTGGCCTCCGCCATCTTTGTCCTGCTAATTTGCATATTTCCTCCTGATTGGCTGTGGGCACCATGGAGGTACGGTCAATTTACATATTTGTCTATTATTAATGTAGACTAGAGGCCTGATGCATGAAGATGTGTGCAAGAATGGGCCTTCCTTCCCCTGGCTGCCAGCACCGCTTTCGTTCCGGCTGGAGCCACCTTTCCACCTTCCCACGCTGCCCAGAGGACCAGAGTGGCTGGGGCGTTGTGGAACGCCTGTGTTGTTGCCATGGCAACAACGCAAGTGTCCTGCTCCGTTCCTGGCCGCTCGGTGCCTGCAGATGCAAATTAACCCACAATCTTTGTTGGGTTAATTTGCATACTCACTCCTGATTGGCTGGTGGGCATTGCAAAGGTACGGTCAATTTGCATCTTTCTCTTTTATTAGTGTAGATTATATTATTTTCCATACAAACAACTGTAAACCTACTTTTGCCCCACTTTGTATTTCTTGTTACTCTGTAAAACTTTACCTGTAATTTTTGTTATGTTCACTCTTGTCTATAAAATGAAGTGTATCTATGAGACATCATGTCATTATAAAAGCTATTAGTACTATTTTTGGTAATATTTCAAAGTTCATCATCATCTACTCCCCCTTTTATTTCTAAAATATCTTTATATCTTTGGTACCTCTTTTTGTCAACTTACCCCACTATTTGAAAACTTAGTTTGTATTATTAACAGACCACCTATCTGTATCAAACTTATTCAACACTTACTTAGACTTTTGAAGGTGGAAAGTTTTGTAAAGAATGCATTCTGAATATTTGCACTTTTTATGTAAAGATCAAGAAAAAAAGTAAGTGCAGAACAAAGATGTTATGGTGAAAATTATAAACATACCATTAAGAGACCAGGGAAAATGTCAAAATATATTTTTAAAAGTTTCCAAATTTCTGTATGTTTGGGCTTTAAAATCAGGCATAATATGTGTGATTGTATATGCTATGCTATATAATCACTTATCACATTGGATATGTAGAGATTGGAAAATGGAACTGATGCTAGTGATTCAATGGTAAAGTACTGAAGTATACACAAAGACAGATTTTTGTATATCTTTAAGATGTAGATAGACTGACTAGTTAGATAGATAGATAGATAGATAGATAGATAGATAGATAGATTCAATAGATAGAGATGATAGATCAGTAGATGATGATAGATGATAGATAGATGACAGATAGATAGATAGATAGATAGATGATAGATTCGATAGATGATAGATAGATAGATAGATAGATAGATAAATAGATAGATAAAACCTTCTTCTCTCTCCCACTTCACCCTCTACCCCAATACTTGGCATTAGGCTGGCCATACACTCTAAGTTAGTCTGTACTTATTGATTTTTGAGTCCTTAATTCTCTGTTTACTTTTCTCAGTAACTATAGAATGCATTCAAGAAAGTGCTAATTTATATTTCCCTGAAGGTCATAAACATGTAATTGACTTCATCATCCATTCCTTATGTACCTCAATCTTTTTGAAGATGAAAAGAAACTGGGGGGTAAAGTAGAAAAGGGTTTTGTACATGATGAGCATGCTGGAGCTGCCACAGGGTTCCTGGATTATTAAGTGTTGAGGGTAACGTTTTAGGAATAAAAACCATCTGCTTTTATTCCTTTGGAAGCTCACTCTCCTCCTAACTCTGCTTGATGATAAAAAAGAAATCAACAGAATGTTTATGGTTTAAATGTCAGGTGCACTCTGAAAATCAATTCTTAAGCAATGATAAAATTGCCAAAAAATAAATTTTTTAAACCTTAATTTAGTTAAAAATTAAAATAAAGTTACCATAATTATTGTGTAACTAGAGGCCTGGTGCATGAAATTTGTGCACTGAGGGTGGGTGTCCCTTAGCCCAGCCTGCACTCTCTCCAATCTGGGGCCCCTCGGGGGATGACTGACTGCCCTGTGGGATCAGGCCTAAACCAGCAGTTGGACATCCCTCTCACAATCAGGGACTGCTGCCTCCCAACTGCTCACCTGCCTGCCTGCCTGATTGCCCTACTTCTGCCTGCCAGCCTGATCACCCCCTAACCACTCCCCTGCCAGCCTGATCGATGCCTAACTGTTCCCCTACCAGCCCGATCGCCCCCAACTGCCCTCCCCTGCCGGCCCAGTCACCCCCAACTGCCCTCCCCTACTGGCCTGGTCTCCCTCAACTGCCCTCCCATGCCGGCCTTGTTGCCCACAACTGCCCTCCCCTGCTGGCCATCTTGTGGCTGTGGGCGCCGCCATCTTTGAGGGCATTGCAGTCAATTAGCATATTCCCTTCTTATTGGCTGTGGGCGCCACCATCTTTGTGACGGTGTGAGCGTCAATTAGCATATTCCCTTTTTATTAGATAGGATTACACTAGACTGTGAAAGTTTTTGCATTTTAAGTTAAAATTTAAGCTTTTTTAATGTATTAGGTTAGGTCCCATGTACCATTTGCAGAAAGAGCTGGTCTCAGTACATGGCTCTTAAATAATGCGTTTGAAATGATCTTCACTTAGGTATGCTGGTTTTATCTGTGCTCTGTTTCCTTTACGCCATGTACCTGCAGGTTCTCAATAAATTTTGATTGAATGTGTCAAATTGTTAAAGGCAGCAAGGGATGGAATTAGGGGAGAAATTATCTTCCTATCTTCTTGGTAGAATAGGTGTCATTAGGGTAGGTGCTAGTATGGCAATAAAATAAAATCAGGAGATATCACACCTACCAGTTTGGTTTGGTTCATTCTGATACAAGAAAATTTCCAGTGATTCATCTGAGCAATATTCTCCTTTTCCCCTGATCTGATAAATGACAGTTTCTGTTCATAAATGCATTTGACCCTCTCTTTGAAGCAATGGTGTATTTTCAGATAGCATGTTACCAAAGGTGTACAATTTTACAGTGCAATACATTTATCCACCTGTTAGCTTTATTACAACATCTCCTATTCTTGTTAAAAACTATTAAATGCATGAATGGGGAACGTCTCATTCAGAATCAGAACCCCACAGTGGTCTAAAGAAAGAGTTCTAACTTGATGACAGTTTTAAAAAGAAAAAATAACTCACAGCAGGGAGAATCCATTCATTCATTCAACATAAATCTCACAGAAGTCATGGAGAGCCTAAAACATGTGATCCATTATTCTAATTTAATGTTTCTTGGAGAGCAGAATAAATCAACAGCCAGAGATTGTAGTAGGCCCTGGAGCTACAACAGGAAACAAAACAGACAAACATCTGTCTTTTTCAAGCTTACCTTCACTTGCAAGGAGACAGGCAATAAACAAGTAACCAAAATGCCATAATTTATTTTGAAGATACACATTTTAACACCTCAGAGATTTGTTTGTATCTTGCAGTTGCTGTTGGTCTGGTGTCAATCAAGATATGGCTGTTATTGCTTGTTTATGCACCAAAACTTGTGAAGTCAGCAGTTTGGGATAAATCCTGGAGACTGCCGAGCACTCTTGAAAAATGCTGAATCCCCAAGGTTCCTGATGGCACAAAATAAGGTGAGTGGAGAAGACCATGTGTATGATGTCACGTGTTCTTGTCACATGACCCAGAACGAATGAACCCTGAGTATGATGAAGTTTTAGGACTATCTTAATTTATTTTGCTAGCAATTTTCTCTTAGGTTTACACAATAGTGATATAAAAACCAATGTCTAGATAAGTCTAAAATGGCTTTTTCCTTACTACTTTTAAGGTAATAAAAAAGCAATGGGTCAATCTTATTGACAGCAATTTTTCATTGAATTAATTTCTTAGTAGTACAAAAAATTATACTCCCTTGTAATTTATATTTTCTTATATGTGAGGAAAAATATTTGTATAGTAGATGGTAATATGTGCTTTAGAGAACTCTAAAACATATAAAGGTGAATAAGAAACGCCATGGAGTTGGTAAGTTTGCAGTTTTAATCAGGGTAGGCATGGAAGTCCATCAAGAAAGTGATATTTAATTAAGACTGAAGAGAAACCAAGTTATTCAGAGAGCTGAGAGAAGAGTGTTCCAGGCAGAGTGAACAACCAGTGCAAAAGCCCGAAGCAGGAGCACACTCACATTATTTGAGAAGCAGCAGGGAGGCCATGTGGCTGGAGTGGAATGAACTAGAGGTAAAGGAGTCAATGAATTTGAAAGTTAATGAGGGACCAGCTCACAGAGGACCCTGTAAGAGACTGTAAAAGTTTACTTTGACATTATAAGGATTTTCATGTTACTCTCAGATAGCGATCCATCACAGGATTTGGTGCAGAGGAGTAATATGATCTGGCTTACATATTTCAAGGATCACTGAAATTGCTAAATGGAGAAAAAGACTTCAGGAAGATAAAGGTAGAATCAGAGAGAATGGTTAGGTTATCACCATAAATCAAGTAAAAGGTGATGGTGGCTTGGACTCATGTGGTAGGGTAGCAGGGATTGTGAGGAGTGGTTGGATTTGTGACCAATTTTGAATGTAGATCAAAAAGGTGTTGCTGATCATTTGAATAAGAAATGTGAAAAAATATTCAAAGGATCCCTAGGTTTTTATGTCTTAGCAATTATAAAGATGAAGCTGGCATTAACTACAATGGGGAAGACAACCAGAGGAACAGATTTGGTGGGCCTGGCCATTCATTTTTGAACATATTAAGTTTGAGATGTCTATTGGACATCGAAAGGAAGATGTCAGGTAGACAATCAGATATATAAAATTGGATTTTACCAACAGTCCTTTATCAACATTTCCCCAGTCTTCTAGTCATTGGCTGGGGTGTATTCTCTTGTAGTTTCCTTGAAAAGAGTAATTTTTCCATTGGGTGACATGTTCACATAAACAATATTCCCATGTTCAAACCTATCAGATAATGACAAGTCCTGGAGAGAATGTCTAACAACAGGCTCTATCAATCCCAGGTCACAGTATAAATTGGTGCAATTACTGTAAAAAAAATAGTTTATTAATGTATTTTAAAGTTGAACATTTACAAACTCTATTATATCCAAGAGAAATTCTTGACAAATATATCAGAGGACATGCATAAAAATATTCACAATGGTATATGCAGTAGCAAAAGCTGGAAATGATCCCAAAGCATTTCAACATAAGAATAAATTGTGGTGTATTTCCACAACTCAATGTTATATAGCCATCAATACGAATGATCTACAGCCAAATCTAACCGTATGAACCCATCAGCAATGTACCATATTTCATCTGTTCTAACATGTAAATTTTTCTTAGAACATTTTAGAAATCTTAGCTTACTTGGCATAACTTTTATTAATGGTTGTGCCAGCTATTAAGATATTGCCCCTTAGCTCAAAATTTACTTTTCTGTAATCTGCTTTGTGGTATAGGGCAACTCACACTTGTGCTTTGCCAGCAGGCTATGTTACTAGGGGGCACTAGAGGAGACTTTTGTTCTAGAGGAGGAAGAAGGGACTTGCTCCTCCTGTTGGCTTCCTGTCTTCTGTCCCTGTGACCTCCTTCCCCACCCCAGCAATCTTTCTTCACCGCAGCACTGGAAATTCATTCCTATAGCAACAGCTGAACCCAGGGTATAGTTTTTCCATCACTTGCAGAACCAGTTGGGTAACACCACCTCAGAAGAGGCAGCCACCCCCTCCTCTGAGGTCAGTTGTTTCCTCAGGCATAGGAGATGGTAGGTTCTTTCCACAGTTCCTACCTCCACCACCTCAGAAGAGGCAGCCACCCCCTCCTCTGAGGTCAGTTGTTTCCTCAGGCATAGGAGATGGTAGGTTCTTTCCACAGTTCCTACCTCCATGATACCTAAGAGTTCTCTTTGTACCCTTTCAGTTGAAAACAGCTTTATACCTAGTACTGGTGCTTTTTTTCAAATCCCTCTGGTCAAATGACTGGTGTGGTTTCAGTCTGACTAGTGCAATGCTACATGAAATAATTGTACTCTTTATAATCCATGGGATATTTGATTTGAAGTCTCAAAAGATCATATACAGCAAAATACCTTCTGCACAAAGTTAAAAACAAAGAAAATGATACATTTTAGGAATAGGCACACACATGCATACACACACGATATAGGATAGTTCTTAACTCTAGTATAGGGAGGCGGAGATATGGCATGGTGGAGAAATCCGTAAGTAGGTGTAAGTTACTATAGCATTATAGTTCTTGTAGTTGGTTTCTTGAGTTTATATTTTGTTACATAACTAACCTACTACCTTCACAGACACATACATGCATAATACATTCTTAACCCATATACACACATATGCATGCATGTATTCATACATACATAAAATAAGACAGTGTGCTGAACATTGATGAGAGTATAAAAAGAAGTAATTAATCCAATTCTCTAAAGATAACATCAAAGTAAAATAAAATTATTTCCATTTTTAGGTTTGGCTGAATAGGAGACTGTAGACTCCCCTTCTTTCCTTTAGTGAACTGTGGATGTTTCTTCACTGTCCTTTGGTACAGAATGTTTCTGCACAGAAGTCTGATGCCAGCCTGCTTTTATCTTGCTTAAAAGTGAGTTTATCCCATTGCCTGGCTTCTCAAACGGCAAGGATTCTTTCTACGTCTTTAAAGGATTCCAAAAAAGATTTGTTCTCTAACTTTGAAGACCAAAACTTCACCCAGTGTTGATGGTTCTGTGCCCTGAATTTTCTGTAATTATTTGTTAAAATATTTGATCATTGCTGTCTTTAAGTTCTCTCCTTTGAAGTTCCGATCAAGCATACCAGGGCTATGCTTTGCTTCAGTTCTTCACTCCTGCAGTGTGACTTGCTAATCCTATCCCTTTATTGCTCTTTTGTTTTGTTTGTTTTCCCCATTCCTCCCCTCGATCCCCTTTAGTCTGGTCTCACTTTTGTCAAATCTCTTTTGTGTCCTTTCTAATTTCCTTTTTAATTTTTGTAACTTTTTGTCTTGCCTTTTCCCCTGAGTTCTACCATCACCTTCTGTTGTCTGTCCCTCTCTTCCCTGAGTCTATCTTGGCTTTCATATTTGGGATTCATTTAAATTTTTTTTTGCATTAATGATAAATTGTTTAGTTATAAGTTTTGTCTGCTCTGTGGCAACTTTCACTGGAAACTTTCTTTGTAGACGTGTCTTGCTGTTCTTTCCCACATATTTTCTTAGAGTATTTTGGATGACTACTACACATATCTTTAAAAAATGTTATATTGTCCTAAACCAGCTTTTGCAGGAAGTTAGAGGCAGAGGGATAGATGAGGAGGAGTAAGGGCCAGCATAGCTTCCCTGGCTTAGAAACTCAAGAGCTCTCCCTCCTCGATTAGTATATAATACTAGAGGCCCAGTGCATGAATTCATGCACGAGTGGGGCCCAGCAGGCGCAGCCCCAATTGGGGCAGATTGGGGCTGGGCCTGTCGGGAGGGAGGAGATGGTGGGAGGTTGGCTGGCAGGCCCACCCGGATCAGGGCCCGATCAAGGCCAGGCCAGCTGAGGGGAGAGGCCACGGGTGATCGGGGTGCATACTTTCTGAGTGTGTGTTTTGTGGGTGCTTTCTGAGATATGCCTGGACAGCTTCCACACCTTGCTCCTCATCCTTTTCCAGAACTTCTAACCTCTTTGATCTAATCCCTGCCTGCAGCAGTTCCCTTGTGGGGTGGGACATTCCCCTAAACCTCTGGAGATTACTGAAATGCACCACTCCTAACACCTCTGTGCTCCCCATTCTTACCTGGTGCCTCCCCCGGGGCTTCCTGTAGAGTTTTGCTGGCCTCAGCAAATGCAAATACAGTTAGCAGCTTTTCTCCATCTCCTGGCTTCACTGTAAACAAATTTTGTGACTTAAAAAACACACAAAACTCTGTTTTTCTCTGTGTAGTTTTCAAGAAGAGTTGAGGCAAGATTTAGAATTAAGCTGGCACCTCGACCATACTAAACTTTCCACTACTGCATTTTAAAAAGATTGCTATTGAATCCTCTTGGAAATCTCTTTTCAATCTTTCAAGGAAAGAGGTGAAAAATGAACGTGGCTTAAGGTTTGAGGCAGATATTTTGACTGTGTTCATCTCAGTCAACTGTTTTCTAGGGCTTGGGAGCAGACTGGTGTGGCAGAAGTTGAGTGGTGTGGCTAATTGAATATTGAGAATGAGTGGGCAAATGCTTTCACAAGACTAAATTGGGTGCACGGTTATCATGATTTCTTGGTGATTTCCTTCGATGAACCATGGCGAGAGACATCAAAGGAGCAGAGGGAGAGAAAGCACGCTGGAACTCTGCCACGAAGCCTGTGCCAAGGAAGAGAAGGTGCCAAAGGAGACTGGGTTCTGAGCCTCAAGGCAGCCAGAAAAGAAAATCTCCCGTAGACAAAAACCATTTACCTAAAAGCTGGTTCAGAAATGTAGTTTCAGAGCTGTGCAATCTTAAGAAAAATCTCACCTTAATTTTGGAAGCCGACAATAAATCATATTGCAATTGATAAGACATTTTAAGGTAAAGTAGTATCATGTTATTCATTTCAATCTTGCTGAATGAAGTAGCTCTTACATTTAGCTAGTGTGTCTTTTTTCATTGTCATGTGAATGTGGGGAAAGTGTACCTACCTGGATTGTAACCTCATCACACCTCTCAGTTATCCACATTGAAATCATTGAACTACTTACAGGGGTCCTCAAACTACGGCCCGCGGGCCACATGCAAATACACATATTGTATTTGTTCCCGTTTTGTTTTTTTACTTCAAAATAGGATATGTGCAGTGTGCATAGAAATTTGTTCATAGTTTTTTTTTAAACTATAGTCCGGCCCTCCAACGGTCTGAGGGACAGTGAACTGGCCCCCTGTTTAAAAATTTTGAGGATCCCTGAACATTTAGCCTTGGATGGTGTTATCAGTGGGTAGAGTGTCAGCCCGCGCATGGTAGGGTCTTGGGCCCAATTCCCAATCAAGAGCATGTGTGTGGGTTGCAGGTTCAATCCCCAGCTCCAGTCGGGGCTTGTCAGGGAGACAACCAATCGAAGTGTCTCTCTTACATCAATGTTTCTCTCTCTCTTTCTCTTCCCCTCCGCTTCCGTTCTCCCTTCCATTCACTATATAAAGCAATGGGTTCTAACTGGTGTTGCTCAGTGGTTGCTTGTCCATTCATGAACCAGGAGGTCATTGGTTTGATGGTTTGATTCCCAGTCAGGGCACATGCCCAGGTTGTGAGCTTGATCCCCACTAAGGAACATGCAGGAGGCAGCTGATCAATGTTTCTCTTCATAGATGTTTCTATCTCTCCATCTCTCTCCCTTCCTCCTCTCTTAAAATCAATTAAAAATATATTTAAAATATATTTTTTTTAAAAAGTAATGGAAAAAATATCCTTGGGTGAGGATTTATTTAATTATTTATTAAATATATTTTTACTGATTTTAGAGAGGAAGGGAGAGGGCGAGAGAGATAGAAACATCAATAATGGGAGAGAATCATTGATTGGCTGCCTCCTGTATGCCCCCTCCTGGGGATTGAGCTGGCCACCCAGGCATGTGCCCTTGGCCAGAATCAAACCTGGGACCCCTCAGTCCGCAGGCCGACACTCTATCCACTGAGCCAAATTGGCTAGGGCCTTGGGTGAGGATTTAAAAAAAACACGAAAGAAATACTATGTTTAGCTAAATCACCATCTATTTAGTGACAGATAACCATCAGAACTGTGATTCTTATTTATGCCTTGAAGAAAGAACTAACCAGTCTCTTTAGCAATAGAAATGAGAGAAACCAAAACACAAAACAAAATGAAACAAAAAAATAAACAAACACTATAATTCCTGTGGCTGGATTTCAGACATCTTGACAGAGAGCAGAGGATATTATTTTGGTCAAGAGACTCTTTCCAGAATCCCTCAAATCACAGTTAGGTGGTTGTTCACTCACTTTCTGCCTCTAGGTCTGGCCTCTAATAACTCTGACATCCCTGGCAAGATGCATTATCAACACATTCCTCGGACTGCTATGACTGGACATCAATATGACAGCAGGCCCCTAACCGGTTTGGTTCAGTGGATAGAGTGTCAGCTTTCGGACTGAAGGGTCCCGGGTTCGATTCCAGTTAAGGGCATGTATCTTGGTTGCAGGCTCGATTCCCAGTCGGAGGCAGCTGATTGATGTTTTTCTCTCATCAATGTTTCTAACTCTCCATCTCTCTCCCTTCCTCTCTGTAAACATCAATAAAATATATTTAAAATAAATATATATGACAGCAGGAAAGTGCGCCTGAATGTATCTCCCAGCCCTGGGATCTTGTTCTGCTCTGCAAATGCTGTAATGCTTGACTTTATTACAGGGATTAAGACCTATGATTTCAGTTATGTAACATCAACAGTCCTCTGCTAATCCAATAATGATTCAACAACTGCTCTTTAGATCCTTTGATTTAGTGAAATGTAAGGGAGTAGCTTTTTGATTCCTGAATTTCACCCACATAAATTGCTCTACTTAGAGTGCAGCTGTCGAGCCTTTAATCCCTCTTTACTGCAATGATATTTAATTGAACCAAATTATATTAAATTACCCTGAATGTACTAATGACTGTTCATTTGTTTGTACCATATTAATTTTTTAAAAGTTTTTGAAAGCAATCAAACTTTGAGGTACAGACCAGATTGCTTCCTTGTCTCTCATGTAACCCTAAAATATAGTAACTAAAATAATGCTCTGTGAGGCAAATGGGGGAAGTTATTAACCTTTTTTTTTCAGGGACATTTGTCATTCCTTAATGATAAATGATACATTGATATATGCTGCTTTTCAATTACAACTGTAAGCATTTAAAATTTAATAACATAAATATCTCTCTTCCTTATGAGATGGAATCTGCATCAACACATTGTAAGTCACAAAACACAGGGGCAGACAAATGGAGATAAAGACTAAAAGCAGTGTTGCTTAGAAGGCAACAATGTAAGAGAACAGAAGAGGTAGCGAGTCTCTACTGTGCTTAGGCAAGCACTAAGGTAACACATTTACTTTTTCACAAAGTAACGCACTGTGGCAGGGCTCCTGGGTGCCCATCAGCCTCTGAGTTAGTTTTCCCTTCTCCACACCTCACTGGTGCAGCCCCTAGAGCAGTGGTTCTCAGCCTGTGGGTTGCAACCCCTTTGGGGGTCAAACAACCCTTTCACAGGGGTCGCCTAAGACCATCGGAAAACACATATATAATTACATATTGTTTTTGTGATTAATCACTATGCTTTAATTATATTCAATTTTTAACAATGAAATTGGGGGTCACCACAACATGAGGAACTGTATTAAACGGTCGCGGCATTAGGAAGGTTGAGAACCACTGCCCTAGAGGAAGATCCATTCCGCCATCTGCATGGCACACTCCAAGCTTTCTTCTGAAGGAAACAGCCCCAGGAGTTCTTTGTGCACAAAGTTACTACATCTTGAGCCCAGTTAGGGGAGGGAAACCAACCCTGCTAACCTGGTTACCACTGATGGACCAGGGACTGTTGCCTAAACTAGAGTCACCCATGAGGAAGGTCAAGAATCTCTGCCAGCTTTGGCCAAACTCTGCCCCACAGAGCTCTCCATGTGGAGTAGTGACAAATTGACCCACTGAGGTCTTCTTTCCTTTCTTTTCTTTTCTTTTTTAAAAATATAATTTTATTGACTTCAGAGAGAAAGAGAGAAGGAGAGATAGAAACACCAATGATGACAGAGAATCATTGACCAGCTGTCTCCTGCACTGGGGATAGAGTCTACAGGCCAGTGCCCTATCCACTGAGCCAAACCAACTAAGGCTGAGTTCTTCTTTCTTATAAAGTTGAAATTCCCAGAGTGCACAGGGATGCCAAGTGCATCCCAAAGCTGGTAGTGATGTTGCTCTTCCTCCATGAGGTCTGCCCTCTAGCTAGGTGCTGAGGTGTGTGGGACCAAGAGCAGCCGGACAGCCGAGAAGGAGGTGATAATAGTGCGGCTAATGCGCCTCTACGTCACAACCCTTATCTCAAAGGCAACCTGAGCACCTCCCTTTCTCGTAATCTTAAAAAACTCACCTTATACATCAGAAATTCCATGTCTGCATCAGGGGTTCTGTCTAGTGTTCCATTTTCCCTCCAAACCAGAGAGAGTGTGAGGAAGCAGAAAGGGGATGAGGTTTGCTGCTCCCCAACATGGGGTCGATTTCTAACTCTGCTACTTACTGCCACGGGCAAGCCTTCTCAGATTCCTTAGATTTAAAATGGGCTGCATTTTCATTTTGGCCTTGAATGTGACAGTGTTTTCTCCTTAGGATACATTCATATTTTTAGGCACTATTCACATCAGCTATTATTTGAAATCAAGTTCTCTGTGGATATGCCATGGTCAGTGACCAGAGAAAAGAGAAAGTATGTCTTGTTTAGAAAAATTGCTCTCTAGATATAAATGGTACCCAAGAATCAACAAAAAACTGAGATATGTCTAAAAACATCATGCTACAGGAGCTTAATAATGATAGGGTAATATCTCTAATAATACTAATGAAAATGATAACTGTAAGTAGCATTCTCCATTTTTTCAAGCAATTTCACATGTATTATTGCATCAGATCATTGCAGCAATCTTGTGTTTAGGCATAAAATGTAATTCCTATTTTAAGATGCAGACTCGGAGAGAGGACTTCCTCCTGTTCTCACAGCCAGATCAAGTAGCAAAGTTGGAAAGAGCATCCAGTATTTTTCACCCTGAAGCCACTTCTATTTTCACACAATATAGTATTTTTCATTACTTTATTTATATTCACTAATAACCTTCACTTAAATGAGTCTTAAAAAAAATCCTTTCCAAGTTGGGTTTGATTTTATTGCATCGGATTTTAGCCACATAAACGTCTAAGCAGTGATCTCTCCCTGGAGGTTTAACTGAGTTTTCCACTGGCCAATGCATTTATCCCCAGGGCAACAGAGCTGGGGCCACCCTCAGTTTCTGGGGACTTCTCTCTGGGCCTTGCATGTGGTCCATACAGTTCAGAGCCAGCATACTGGATCTTTCTCATGCTTTCCATCTCTCTGACTTCCCTTCCTGTCCATCTTTTCTGACTTCCTCTTCTTCTAGCACAAGTCTCTTCTCTCCCCTCAAGAGCAGACAATTTCATTGGGTGGGCTGTTCCAAAGTTTCAAAATGAGAACAGGGAGTATTAGCAGATCCAAGCCCTGTTCTCCAATATCAACTTTACAAGTAATATGTTACAGCAATATTTTCATCTCTTTATAGCTTCCATCTGCCTGACTTCTGTATTTAACTTCCAATTGGTTCTGAACTCCAGTGAGGAAAGGATTACTATTTATTGGCTTCTTTCAAATCCCAATGAAAATAAGACACGAAAATAACCATAGCTTCATTAGGATTTTTAGGATGATTTTTTTTACTTGTTTGTTTGCTATGCCCTCTGTCTTAGTTTTCTAGTGCTTAACAAATTAATTCAACCTTGGCAGCTTAAAATAACAAAACTTTGTGGCCTACCTATGATTTTTTTGTCTACTCTGAAGTTATAAATATTTTCTCATATACTTTCTTCTGGAAGTTTTATAGTTTTCACTTTTATATTTAGATCCATGATCCATTTTAAGATGGTATGAGGTAATGGTGTGGTGTGGTAAAGGACAAGGCTCATTTTTATTTTCAAAATGGGTATCTAGTTGTTCTAATACCGTTTGTTAAAGACTAGTCATTTCCTATTGAATTACCCCTAGTAACTTGTCAAAAATTGATTGACCAAAGTACAAATAGTAATCTAGTATGCTCCCTTTGGGTAAGAAGTAAGGAAAAAGGTGGATATGAGAAATTTATCCATGTAATTGCTCACTTATACAACAGACATTCAGGAAGGATAAATCTAAAAAGAATGAGATTACCTACAGAGAAGAAGAAAGAATGCGGTGGGAAGACTGGGAGAATGGAGCAAGGCACAAGGCAGTAGGTATTGGGCGAGGACGGGGGGCGGAGGGTGAAGAGACAACTTTCTGATTATAACATTCTCCATAGCTCTGACTCTTAGAACCATGACAAAGTTTCATATAGTCAATGAATACAAAAGTAATCAAAACTCAAGAATAAAAGGGACTCAAAATGGAATCAAACTTAACTGTATTACAAATGAGTAACATAACTATTCTGAAGGGAATGGGAAAAATACTAACTTAAGCGACTTTGGAAAACAGTATTTTGACTGTTTACCATAAAGCTAAAAGCAAAAAGAACTGGAATTATACACAAATATTGGACTTGAGTTGGTAAATTGGTTTCCCAAAGGAGTGTGGGTTAGCAATTAAGAGCTACTTATGCGTGTATGAGAACTGAAAGAATAAGTAAATATATTGTGGATAATAAGAGCCAAGTTTCTCACTGTCAGAGAAAGAAGTTACAAATTTTTTTTAAAAAGTGACCCTTTGGAGTAGGATTAGGAAGATATCTGTTGAGGTCATGCTTTTTAATACCCATTCAGTGGTTCTCAACCTTCCTAATGCTGTGACCCTTTAATACAGTTCCTCATGTTGTAGTGACCCCCAACCATAAAATTATTTTCATTGCTACTTCATAACTGTAATTTTGCTACTGTTATGAATCATAATGTAAATATCTGATATGCAGGATGTATTTTCATTGTTTGCGACCCACAGGTTGAGAACCGCTGCCATAGATAGACATAGGAATAAATACATGTATGCGTGTGTGTGTGTGTGTGTGTGTGTGTGTGTGTGTGTGTGTGTACACCTCTGGGAAGGGACAGGCTTGGTCTGGGATTTGTACCTGAGTCTCTCTGACTGCAGGCCCCACACTCCCTCCATCACCTGGCACCACCCTGTCGGCCTGTGCCTGCCCTGCTTTGCGTTTTCCCGCACATCCCTGGTGCTGTGAACAAGTCTCCCAGACTCAAATGCTGAAGGAACGAGGGGTGTGGGAATGCTCCTTGGCAATGTTATGAGGAAAAAACTCTTTCTCCTTAGACTGATTAGCTGCAAGTTTAAGGTTTCCAAACGTAATTGCCTTTGAAAATTGGATAAATCTGGGAAGGGGTGGGAGTCTTCAGCCGGCTGGCAGTGTGTGTGGATTGTTTGACTTTCATATATTTATAGAAGTCGTCTCTGTCACCAGGCCTCTGGGAACACTTGTACTATTTCAAATATAAATCAGGAAAATATGCTGATGTAATTGTCTGCCCTGAGGAATTTTCCCCTAATCACAGCCTTCATGCCAATGTAAAAATCCCACTTGGGGCAGATGAAACTTAAAAGTAAGCTTATGCTTAGAATTTAGCCTGAAATGCTTTGCTCTAATACAAGTTCATTTCAGACAACAGTTCCCCATAGACAGCATCTTCAGCCTTTCTTCTCCATCTGCTTTCGCCAACCAGGAGCTTCCCTCCCTGCACCCCCACACCCCCGCACCCCCAACCCTTGCAGGCATTTGTGGCTTTGGGGAGCTAGCCCTTCTTGGACTTCTTCAGTGGCTCCTCCTGCCCATCCCTAGTCATAAGACCCCATCAGTCAGCATCTGCATCCAGGCAACTCCCCTGGCCTCCTGTTGTCCCTGCCTCCTCCCTGTGCCCCCACATTTGCTTCTGTGCTCTTCCTGACCACCGGTTACTCCCTGCTGGTACCAGGACCCACCACTCAGAGCGTTCGCTCAGTGTTGGGAGCTCCTATCAGAAGTGACCTCTTCTGTTTCATGAAGCCAGTGTTACTTTACCTGTATGCTGGGGGGTCCTTTCATAAAGTCCTGCTGTTATTGATGCATGTTGCTTATATTCTCTGCTAACCAAAGGAGGGAATAAGAGCACAGAGATAGCAGAGGTAAAGTGCCTGGCACCCCACCCGGCAGGCACACAAAGGCCCTTGATAAATAGTGGTTTGCACTTCTTTCTCCTTTACATTAAGAAATAGTTACCCACAATGCCTGGCTTTTAGTAGATGATCAATAAATATTTTTAATAAAGACTGTATTTTGGCAGAACTTACAGAGAAATTTGAAATAATTAGGTGTTTTTAAAAGTTTCTGGACTCAGGTTTTCTACTATAGAATTGTATACCTGAAGCCTATTTGATTTTATTAACCAATGGCACCCCTATGAATTCAATTAAAAATAATTATAAATGTTAAAAAGCCACTTTTATTCATTAATTAAAAAATATCTACTGGAGGGTTAAAAATAAAAATATATATATTTACTGAGAGCCCATCATGTCCCAGGCCCAGTTCTGGGAGCTGGAGTCATGGAGGTGAGCATAACAAGCTGGCCTCCTGGGCTTTGTGCACAGACAATGCACCAATAAGCACGTGATTCAGGTTCACGTGAAGCTGGGAATAAAATTAATGGGGTATGAGAAGATTGAGAGTGATGGGATCTACTTACACAGGCTGGGCAGGAAAGGGGGTACAGAGAGAATGTGAGCAGAGATCTTAACAAAGTGAGCAGAAAGTCCTTTGACAGGAAGGGGAGAACATTTTTTGGCTAAAGGAGCAGCAAGTACAAGTTCCTGAGGCAGGAATGAACTTGATGTGTTTTCCAACCTGATCTCCTTCGCTGCTGCTAATGGCTTTGGGAAGTAGGCACAAAAGGATCAGTGGACCTGTCCCTCCCTCTTCAGGGTAGAAATAAAGAAAGGAAGAGGAAATCTGAGCAGGTCTCAGTCCCTTGTCTTTAAAAAAGATGAAATCAGTGCCTGTCTACTGTAGTCCTTGGACTTACAGCAACAGGACCCTGAGAGCTTGTAAAATACAAACTCTTGGGCCACACTCCATCCTTACTGAATCACAAGTTATGATGAGAGAGCTTTAAAAATGGATTTAAGCAAGCCTTCCATGTGATTCTGATGCACAACACTTTGAGAAGTTTGAAATAGGTGATCTCAAGTATCTAAGCTCCAATGTTTTTATTAAAACGGAGCAAAGACGAGGAACTAGATTGAGGTAGCCTCCATGCTTGGATGGCAAAGAGAAAAATCTGAAAGGCTCTGTCAACTCAATCCTCATCTTGCCTCTCTCTGCCCTCCCTCTCAAGAAGCATTCTGGAAAGCTTCTTGATTATCTAACCATAATGCTGTACACCTGGAACTAACACAAGATAATATCCTATATAATAAAAGCCCAGGACCATAATGACTTTTATTGTCCAAAACGACTGCTTGACCAGTCGCCATGAGGTGCATTGACCACCTCTCGGTCCCACGCCCCTGTCCCGCAGGCTCCAATCACAGCATGGCGAACAGGGAACCACGGGGAACCAGGTGGGTGGTGGCGGGGCGGGACTAGGGACTGGCAAGCGGGTGGAAGATGGCCCTGATTGCAGGTTAGGCCTTGGGACCCTAACCATGTATGATTTCATGTGCTGGGCCTCTAGTTGACTATAAAAATAAATAAATATACTTTTGATTTTTAAAAAAGAGAGAGAAAAAAAGAAAACTGGGGGAGGGGGAGGCATTCTTTAAATTATTCATAGCCAAGGACTTCCAGTCCTATCTTTTTAGAAAACCTTTTTAAAATTCACAGATTACACAAAGATCCATAATTACATATGGGCAACTTTAGGAAATAAAAAGAAAATTAAAGGGTCAGAGAAAGTGGTGCCTGTGGGATCAGTGGCCTGTTGAATAGCCCACAGCATACATCATAACCTTTCATGTCCTAGAGTTTTTGTTCATTTGAGTCCATGGTGGTTCAGGTACATGTTAAAATCCTTGAACTTTTATGCAAAAATGGTGTGTGTATCTTCATTTTTCAGAGGAGAGGGTCAGTAGTTTCAATACAATATTCAGAAGGGTCCAGGACTCAAAAAAGTTTATAAGCACTGTATAAAATGGGTGGTTATTAAACACTTGCCAAATGTTAAATACAACTTGAAAGCCAAAAAGATTGACTTTCTTACCCCAGAGATTCTCAGCCTAAATTCAAACATGAAAAAGCATTAGCTCTGTGGGTGGTATTTTTCTTTGTATATACAATATATGCTTTTAGGACATATAACCTCATAAATAGAAATTTCATGCCTGTCAGTGTTGTTTTGGCTTAAGAGGGTGGGATTACAAATTCTGCTGGCCCCACTCCAGACCCATCATTTTTCTTCCATGGCCACACGGGATCACAGAGACTTTAGATTCTATCTTTAAAAAGATCCACATAAGGACACACATGCCCACACAAAGTAGATGTTCCTTTGGTCCTAAATGCTCCTTTCCTTTTTTTTTCCTTCACATACACATCACCTACCTTTTTTTTTTTTCATCAGTTTCCCCTCTGTTCTTATTCTGTTCACAGCATGGCAGTTTTTACCCCCCCCCCCCAAAAAAAAGACAAAACCCAAATATTGTAAGCAGGTTTGGGACTACTATGTGGTCATATAAGAATTCTCTTTAGGTTACAGAGTCAGGAGAGGGAGTTTTGGGGACAGTAGTAGTAAACTTTTAAGGTGATCTGTACTGTTTTTGGTCTGATACAATGCCTCTCATTAATGTCTTACCTGGGTCTATTTCATGTCTCACTCTCATGTCAGGTTCTTCCAGATTGCTGGGAAGAGAGACATGGTCAGGTTCAGTTATGGGGTTTATTGTGGGAATTGATGGAAAGAACAAGGACAAAAATCTAAGTGGCTGAATACTTAGGAGTATAATTTGTAATTGTTTATTTATTTATTTGCAATGGTAGAGCTAATGGTCTATCAGCCACTTTGGGGCAGGGGTTGGGTAGAGAGGAGCTAACTCAGGGTGTAGAATCCACAGTATCTCTGATGAGTTCCTAGGTGTCTAGCTCTCCCTCTCTTGTTTTTTCTTTCTTCTGGACTACTCGTATTTGGCACTCCAATTTCTCCGCAAGTCATGGCTTCTCTTTACTGTCTTCACTCCTTGTATCTCTGCATCTTCATCAGTCTATTAATAGGCCATTGTCTTTGTATGTCTGCAGTTGAAGCACCCTAAAGGACAGGACCTGATTGGTTTGACTTTTTCTCACTCTTGGATATAATAGCTCTGTTGGGAAAAACTCTAAGGAGTCCTTTGGATGGACAACCATTGGGTCAGGAGGCACATCCCTGAGTGAATGAGTCTGGCTACATTTATCATGATTAAGTCTATCTGTAAATACTTTTACAGTCCCAACAAAAAGTTATAAATATGACAACATTTTTCAAAATTGGGCTATGACAGGCTGTGGTGGGCAGAACAATTTCCCTCAAAGATGTACATGTCCTGATTCCTAGAACCTACGAACATGTACCTTCTATGGCAAAGAGGACCTTGTGAATTTGATTAGGTTAAGATCTTGAGATGGGGAGGTTATACTATATTATCTGAGTGAGGCCAATAAGAGAGACACAGAGAAATATTTTTAAATGCTACTCTGTTGGCTTTGAAGATGGAGGAAGGGGCCATGAGCCAAGGAATGCAAGCAACTTCTAGAAGCCAGAAAATACAAGGTAATAGATTCTCTCCTAGGGGCTCTAGAAGGAACACAACCTTGCTGACACCTTGATTTTAACCCAGTGATACTGTGTCAGACTTCTGATCTCCAGAACTATAAGATGATATATTTATGTTATTTTAGCCATTACATTTTTAGTAATTTCTTGCTGAAGCAATAAGAAAGTAATAGAGGGGCCCTCAAAACTTTTTATTTCTATAAAAATATCCCACTTGTAAAAAACAGCTTCAGAAGTAATTATAGATGAATTCATCTTCATCCCATACTGGGCATAAGTTATGTGCTACTTTCCTGCCTATATACACAGACTTTTCCATAATCTACTCTCACTATTGGCTTGGCTCTTGACTAGTCTGGAAACTTGGGTGTCACTTGAAGTGTGATTGGAACTGACACTGCCCATCCCACCCACCCTCCTACTTTTGCAGGGAGTGGACATATGTCAGAGACTTGGCCATCATTGTTGATGCAGGGTTAAATACAGAACATAAACATAATATCCACTGACGGCAGATGAGTGTAGGGCTTTATGTGAGCATCATGTCTTCTATGTGTAATGAGCCAGCTGAAAAACAAAGAGAGATGGTACCCTGACTTTATTATTTCAGCTCCTGGACTGAGCTCTACCTGATGTCTGCCTTATTCCTGGTGTTTCTAATTAAATGGGTTCCATATTTAATCCATCAACACATCCTTTTAGCTTATTTTCAAAATCTATCCAGAATCTAACTACCTGTCATCACTGTGCTGCTATTGTAGTCCCACTACAGTCATCTTACTGTAGTGGCCAATGACCTGGATTTCCTGCTTCCACCATTGCCTCTCTTTACTCCATTCTCAGCCCAACAGCCAGGACAATACCCTCAAAATGTAACTTGGATCACATCCCTGTCTCCCCATTTTACTCAGAGTAAAAGTCACAGTTCTTGCACTGGTCTACAGGACCCTATTTCATTGGCTCTCCCCTGCCTCTTATCTTTCCGACTTCACATTCTTCAGATCTTTACTCAGATTTATCCTTGGTGCCTCATGCTTTAGCTTTTTTTCACAGCACCATATTTTATTCTTTTGTCTTAAAAGACACATTTGGTGCCTTGCTACAAACTACAAAACAATGGCCTTTCCTCCAGGCTAACAGTGCAGCCCACTGAGATTCAAGGCTTAGAGTTCTGATCTGATTTGAACTCCACTTGCCCTCTCACCTGGGTGCTATTGGGCATTGAATCAACTGTACACTGTATATATATGGCAGCCCATATCTTTACTGTCTGTTCCCCCACTAGAATGTACACTTTATGAGATCATCTGTGTGTGTGTGTGAGTGTGTGTGTGTGTGTGTGTGTGTGTGTGGTTAACTACTGTATCCTCAATATTTAGAACAGTGCCTCACATGTGGTAGGAGTTCAAGAGATGTATTCTACAACAATTATGTTTATAAGTTTTCTTTTTTGCATGAACTAGCCTGAATTGGTTTTCTGTCACAACCATAAGAGTCCTAATATACCCATGAAATGCTCAAATATTTATGTAGAACAGCACTAGGGAAATAAATCGCTGCTGTCCCGAACAACTCATTTTATGTTTGGATATTTATGCTTCTTTAAAAGTTCTTTCTAGTATTGTAGTGAAATCTATCTCCCTGAAAATTCCACACATTTCTTACATACAGATTATGCAACACAAAAGAAATTTAATTTTTTTACCATATCATCCCTCAAATATTTGAAGCAGCTATTATTACCTTTATATCTTCTCATTTTTAATTAAAAGCTCCCAATTTCTTCAACTGTTTCTCTTACATTTTTGTTTTAAGAAATCTCATTTTCTTTGTTAGCTCTCTTTCAATGTCTCAGGGTTGTTTTTTTTTTAATGTTTCTTTGAATCAGATTAAATGCAATACTCTGAGTGGGATTCGACCAGTATAGAGTACAACAGAATTATCACCTTACACTTAAGATGCTCACATTATCTTTATGATATTGTACTTTCATTAATGCAATTTATGTTTAAATTAGCATTTTTGGAAAGTCAAAACATAACAATGATTTACATTGAGTTTACCATGAATTAAACTCCAAAGTCTGTATCACACGGCTGTTGTTAAGCAACACTATATTACATAATTGGACAACTGATACTTTGGAACCAAAGTTGCCTTATATCAGTCTCTGTCCTTTGTGGCTTTCTGTAGGCTTCATGTTTTATAGAATTCTGTGTTTTCTTCATCCAAATCTCTCCATCTTCTTTCTTCTGTTCACCTTTCTTTCACCTGATGGGTCTGAGGCAGAGGCACCTAAGCTGTTCCAGCATCACACTCTGGAGCTGGAGGACAAGTCGCTCTTTCCTGTCCTGGGCTCCCATCTCATATCCAATGCCCAGTGTCCTCCATGCACCGGAAGATACTCGTTTTCCTGCCTGGGCTCTATTTCCTCTTCCAAGAATTTGCCTAGACAGAGCCTCAGTTTTTCCCTGCCTCTGTGCCTTGCTATGATCTTTCTGGGATACTAAGAGGCCCCGTGCACAGATTCATGCACATTGAAAGGAAATTAATTAGAAGGTGGCTGGTGGGGTGGGACTGGGTGAGACGGGTCAGACATGCTCTGGATCCAACCTCCTGCAGTCCCTCCCCAGACAGCCACACCTGGGGTGGTGCCAGGGCCCCAAGGATGTCTGTGGAGTGAGCGGGGTCCCTATGGCAGGTGGGGTCCCTCAGCCTGACCTGCAGGGATTGGGCCGAAACAGACAGTTTGACATCCCCCAAGGGGTCCCGGAGTGCCAGAGGGCACTCTGCAAAGTTGCTGTCGCTTGGCAG
Source organism: Myotis lucifugus (assembly GCF_000147115.1). Lineage (NCBI taxonomy): Eukaryota > Metazoa > Chordata > Mammalia > Chiroptera > Vespertilionidae > Myotis > Myotis lucifugus. The sequence continues at coordinate 7,667,386 of NW_005871078.1, forward strand.
CTCCTGCAGTGAGCGTCTGCCCCCTGGTGGTCAGTGTGCATCATACCTAATGGCCAGTCGGCCGGTCAGCTGGTAGGCCAGTGGCTTAGCCTTTTATATGTATAGATTGGCACCTTTCTGCTGACCATCCTTTGGGTGAAAAGAGACCTAATACCCAATGGTAGGATATAAGATGCTGACCTCTGAACATTAGCCAAACCCTGTTTCCACAACAAGATCTGCCTTCCTATTGAAATACTCACTGATAACCATATTCCAGCCATAATTAGAAATTATTTTCTCTTTTACTTAGAGCATGCTAAGTGCATGAATAAGTGGAAAAGACCCAGTCAGAAAGGCAGGATAAAGATAGAATAGGACGGAGAGAAAACAGTTTCAAAGAGAAAATTGTCAGCAATGCCAAATGTTGCAGAGAGATCAAAGAATTTTAGCACCAAGAAAACATGACTGTGCTTGGTAGAGTGTCTCTGATGTCTGCAAAGATAAGCTTTTGATACCTGTCTTCAGTCCATTACGGCACAATCATTGCACATCTTGAGTACAATTCAAAGCTGTCACCTTTGTCAGATTGTGTGGATCTCTCCTTGGTTCACAGTGACATTGCCCCATCCTAAGCCACCACATGCAGGTTTTCTATAGCAGAAGAGTGGAATATAAAACTAAAAATTACTATTTGTACTGACTACCTACAACCGATAGGATGAGTACATTCCATTGCTTGCAGGAGACAGAAAAAATTCAGACTTACTCTTATTCCACAGAACTAGCACAGTCATGGGGTTCTGAGAGATATGCATGGTCCTCAGGACTTTTCAGATCTATGCACAGAGGAAAAGGTAGAGCAGGAGCACCATGATAAGCTCTGCTCTCTGGGAGATGCTTCTAGGAACTACAGCTCTACAAGAAAGGTAGAAATAAAGAAAACCAGTTCATGTTCAGTCATTGTTGTGCTAGACTCCTGGGATTGTCCTGGCTGCTGCCCCTTCATAAAGTTCCCTTTTTACCCACTCTGATTATCCAAGAGCTAACCACTATCCTACTATATTTCCTGCATGATAGTCAGAGTTGGTTCTGTTGCTTACAACCAAAGAACCTGACTGTACCATGGTAAGAAGGTGACCAGCTCCTTTTTCATCCCCCCAACCCATACTTCCTTTACAGAAGCCTGAGCATACCCTCCTTTTTCCTCTGATATTAATAGTAAAGTAATTGCTTCTCCTCTCACACTGATGCTCTTCAAGCCACTACTCACCCTCTTTTCCCACGTGTTGTGGCCTACGCCACAGCAGAAAAGGGAAAGCCTAAAAATCATTTGAATATAAATTGAACTAAATGTATAAATGAGACAAAGTTAGACATAACACACAGGCTACCTACAAAGGTTGGCAATGCAATAAGAATTGAACACATGAGACAAAAATAATATAATGTGTTCCAGAGAGGAATGTGGTAACAGTTTTGCCAGAAACCTCAGCTATAATGAACACCTCTTTATTATCACTTTTCTGGCCATCACAGAAACAACCAAACTCAATGAATGCTGGGATAGATTACATTACTTTCTTTTTGTATTATAGTCAGACGTTGTTTCTGCTTACAATTACATTTTCTGACAAAACCAATCATCTACCCCAAATCTGATCAAGTTACAGTCTGCAATTTCGGTAGGTCCTGGGACATGCTGATTTTCCATCCAAGTTACCCTAAACTTAAATAGCATCTGTTTAATCAGTAAACATCTGGAGGGCAAACCCAATTCCCAAGTTAATTAATGTTTGCATGTTTTATCTTCCCTACAAATGTGTAAGCGTTGAGAAGACAGAAACCATGGTATAGTGGAAAAAGCATACACTTGGGAGGCAGACAGACCTGAGCGTGAGTCCGTCCTCCATGCTCTGCCACTTACCCCCTGTATGTCTAAGTTACCTAACCATCTGATCTCCATTTCTTTATCAGAAAATGGAGAAAATAGTTACAACCTGATTATCAGATATGTTAATGTTTATTAATCTCCATCCCATTTATTCTCTTTCCTTATCATAATGTCTGCATACAAATAAATATCAGGCATCATTCATTCAACAGTTATTGAACACTATTGCTAAGAACTGTTATTGGTTCTGGGGACACAACCAAGAAAATGGCAGCCTTCAATCAGCCTGGATTCTCCATCATTGGGATACATGGCTGCTAATGGCTTGTGACACATGGAATTATGTGATACATCAGAGTCAGAATAGACTAAAACTTGTTCTTTATGGTGAGATTCAAAACTTCCAAAAAGGACTCCAATTGACCAAACTTGAGTAAGGTTTCCATCTGGTTCCAATGATCTGTGGCAGAGATTTAAGATTCTTTACTGTGACTGTCCCAACTTGTATCTATAATGTACCCTAATGGCAATCAGTGGTGGCTATGAAAAAGCAAATTCCATTGGAAATTAGTGCCTCCATTTGATTTAATCAATAAGTACTGGGGCATTTCCCAGAAGAAAGAGGATATTATTTTAAGCAGGCAACATAGTGTCTGTCTAAGTAAGTATTTCTTAAGAGTGAGATCACTGTCTTACTGGTCTTACTCATCTGCATTCAACCAGTGCCCAGTCCAGTGGCACATGTATATGTGGACTTGCAAGTGTAGGTGCAATGGAAGAATACAGAATATCCAGAGAATATTTAATTGCTGAATTATGGGGCTATGGCTATAACTGCAATGCAAATTCAGAGAAAGAAACAACGGTGTGGAATTTAGAGAGATTATGGAAGGGATAGAACTTTAATTGGGCCCTCATGAATGATTTAAGAGTTGATTAAGTGAGTAGGAAAGGAGAAGGCATTAGAGAAATGAGCAGAGCTTATGTGTTTATGTGAGCGGTAGGGGAAGGCAATCAGGGTGCTGATGGGCCTTACTGGATGAGTGATGAAATAGTGGGTGAAGATGAGGAAGTTATTGGAGGCAGACACTACGGGTAGCCCAAGAAACAGGCAGAGGAATCTGTTCTGAATGTATTAGTGGAGAATAGGTTCTTGATTAAGGGAAGGATACAAAAATGAATTCAGGAAGATTGAGAGTTGCAATGGTGAGGAAATTGGTCATGGAAATGCTTTCTTGGGAAGTTAGCAATGGGGCCTTGAGCTGAGGCCCTGAAACAATAGATAAAAATTACTAATTTTGTGACAGGTTTTATATAGAAACTCTATTATTTCACCAAAGGAAAATTCAAAAATAATTTCAAGATGTCTATAAAAATAGTGATACCACTGTAATATATTGGAATATAGGGAAGAGAGCCAGCCTAGTTTGGGTTGATGGAAATAACAAACTTTGTTTTTGACATGCTGAATTCCAGGGGATGACAGAACATCTGGGTCAGTAGACAGCTGGAAATACCATCCTGAAATTCAAGTAAAATCTGAAGGGTTATTTCAGAAACCCAAAATCATTTTGATTATTTTATTTAACAAAGATGTGTTGAGTCTTTACTAAATCAAAGGTCTGGACTAGGTGTTCTGTCAATACAAGAAGAATACAATCTCTGCCTTTTAGTCACTTGCCTTCAATTGGGAGAGGTGACAAGAAAATGCACCACCACAATGTTAATAAGTGTATGACCTTAAGCTTAGGCTGTGTTTCTTCACATTTTTTTAATTGAAAAGTGGGATTCTACATTAAAGACAAGATTAAAAAGTATTTCTAAAAATGATGATGTGCCTGGCTCGCGTGGCTCAGTGGTTGTGTTGACCCATGAACTAGGAGGTCACTGTTTGATTCCTGGTCAGGACACATGGTTGTGAGCTCAACCCCAGTAGGAGGCAGCCAATCAATGTTCTCTCTCATCATTGATGTTTCTATCTCACTGTCCCTCTCCCTTCCTCTCTCTAAAATCAATAAAAATATTTTAAAAATAATGTAAAAATTAAAAAGTAAAAATGATGATGCAACATTTGTTTTCATTGGTTGCCATGGCAATAGAGATTGGCATTTCCTGGAAAAAAATGTGTGCTTAAGATTCTGAGCTAGGGCATTCTGAGGTGGCCGCTGTTTGGCTACACAGCTTCTAAGACTTGCTATTATCTCTCATACCATGGCCCAAGGGGTAAACTACTCTGATAAAGACAGCTCCCATTTATTAAGCTTGTACTTTTTGGAGTTATGCACTCTATGTATGTTAGCTCTTTTAATTATTGGAGTCGCTCACATAAAGTCTCAAAGTGATGCATAACTAGATTTAGATTGCACAACCTTTCATTCATCCATTCACTCAAAAGGTATTTATTCAGCACATACTCCCACCCAGGCCCTAGAGACAGTCCCTACCCTTGTAGTGTTTACAATCTCTAGGGGAAGGAAAACATTAAAGAAATGAGTTACAATATTATACTGGGAATATATATGTTCCAAGGAGCTATAGATATATATATATATATACTAAAAAAGGGTAATATGCTAATTAGACTGGGTCAACCGGACATCTTCTGGTCATCCAGTCCTCCTTCCAGACAAAGCCATGGTAGAGGCAGTTAGGGGTGATCAGGCCGGCAGGGGAGGGCTGTTAGGGGCAATCAGGCCGGCAGGCAGAGGGGTTAGGGGTGATCAGGCCAGCAGGCAGGTGAGCAGTTAGGAGCCAGCAGTCCCAGATTGCGAGTCGGAAATCCCATGAGGGGTCCCAGATTAGAGGGGGTGCAGGCGGGTTGAGGGACCCCTCCCTGCACAAGTTTTGTGCACCAGGCCTCTAATATATATATATCTTGGGAAATTTAGGCCGGTGGGCAGAGAAAGCCTTGCTGAAGAAATAGTGACCTTTGCCCAGCAGGCTTGGCTCAGTGGTTGAGTGTCAACCTATGAATCAGGAGATCACGGTTCGATTTCTAGTCAGGGCACATGCCTGGGTTGTGGGCTTGATCCCCAGTGCAGGAGGCAGCCAATCAATGATTCTCTTTCATTATTGATGTTTCTGTCTCTCTCCCCCTCTTCTTTCCTCTCTGAAATCAATAAAAAATATATTTAAAAAATAGTGACCTTTAAGCTGAGTCTCAAAGGACAAGTGGTATTAGTTCAGCTGAAAGGGGACAGAAAGAGTATTCCAGGCAAATACATTGAAAAACATGTCTGAAAGCTGGAAGTGAGAGAGGACCTGGCTTATTGAAGGAAATAAAAAAAGTTCTGTGTAGTTGATCATAGTATTGGAGGGAGAAAGAGGGCCCAGCTGAGACAACAAGTTACTAAGCCAGGATTAGAATTTAGGTCTGTTGTACTGCAAAACCTGCTCTTGACTCCTCTCTTCAAAGCCTGTTGAAGCTTGTAAAGCATCTGGATTAAAGTGTCATTTTCAGATGTCCCAAAGCCAGAAAAAAAAGTGGATTTCTCATTTCAGGGTGACCATGTAGTCCCATTGCACAGGCCTGTAGTTCTAAATGGCAAGAATGGGTTTTTTTAATAATCCTAACTCTGTTAAGTCAGGACTTTCCACCAGCATCTATGCTTTAAGATCAGAGGAAATTCCAGTGGGTTGTGAGAGAATTCAGAGGAGAAATGTCTGTTGTTTTCTCAGATTGGAAATTTGAAACAGTTTGCTGTCAATATTCACTGTACAAATGACTGTTTTAAGATTGAAGTTCTAGTCTATATTTTTTTCTCTGTGAAAATTATTCTTATTTATAGAGTGACCTCTCTGAGAACTGAAATTACATGTCAGAAAGAGGGTCATATTCTGCCACTGTAGTGCCTTTAATCTAGACAGAGGGTTTAGTCTATGATGTAAATATGATGCTCTTCACAGCAATATTTTTATCTCAACGGTACAGGTGAAAAGTTTGTGTGCCATATAGAAGTGTTCTATGTATTATCAATAAAATGATTAAAGCAGTTAATGATGAATATCTGTGCATTTTAGCAGCAACATTTGAATTGAAGATTTCATTATTTTTCCCTTACAGTAAATTAATAAACCAATACTGTAAATTCTCAAGGCAACAGTGGGGAAGACAAGGAACATGTAGTCATTAATCATATTGTGAAAATAGACATAGCAGAAAAAAAATTGAAACAAAGCTCACTGGACCGAAAACAATCCATATTGGAAAATGTAGATTTGCCTAGTTAGATATGAAGTTCAAGTGATGTTTTTTCTGAGCTGTCCCTGCTCTAAAATAGATAGCCATGGTGAGAAAAAAAAACATTATAGGTTTCCTTTCTGGGACCAGTAACTTGGGAACTAAAAGAATATGTTTCATATATTAGAAGTACTTCTCCAAAAACTCATATAATTCAGCAGTTTAAAATTATGGTAAAATTATGAGGACTCTTATTGGCATAGTTAAATATATTATGAGAAATAAATAAAAGCAAAAATTGTTCCCTTAGGATATCTGTAATAGAAATGTAAAATAATGGATCTAACCTGAGGTTACCCAAACAATTAAACATGTGATAGATTATTTAAAGCTTCTCACTATTAATTAGCTCTAGAAATTTTACCCTTAAAATTTCTTTTGTTTGCTAGAGAGAACTTCTAGGTAAAAGTTTGAGTTATAGCAGAAACATTGTAAATGTGGAAGAGCTGATAAAATCGGGGCTTGCCTCAAGTAGATTTCCTTTGAAATTCCAAATAGTTCAGGTGCTAAAGAAGCAATACACCAAGAACTATTTGTTCCCCCACTGAGGTTTGTCTCTATGACTCACAAAACCATCCTTAATCTTTCTATTTCCCGTTCCTTTCATTCAGACCTTCCCCACGTCCCTGGATTTTTTTTCCTGAGAACATTTCCAGCCTGAGTTCCTCTGTCAAGCTGCAGAGCTCAACCCTGGCTTTGCTCACCAGCCCACCTGGGAAGAAGCACCATCCCTCTGTTCTCATTCTATACACAACTTCTAGAACTACTTCATCCACAGCAGTTTTATCATGCCATTCCTGGCTCAGCCTCCACTGTTCAATCTCATTCTCTCTCACCCCCGGCTGCCTCTTCGCCAACAATCAGTTCTCAGACACGGATGGACTCCACTGTACTTTTCACATATTCATTTATCAAATATTTATCAAAGAACTGACAACATCAGACTCAACTTTTGGGAAAACACTCTGGCTACAGTGTGAAATTGCCCAGGGGTGGGTGTGACCAGAGATCCCACTGGGGTTGTCTGCTGGGAGCTAGTGAAGTAGCCCTGGCAGGAGATGATGAAGGTCTCAGCAGTGGAGATGGAGTGAAATAATCGGTTTTGCGATCTGTTCAACAGTTGTATATTCCCTATTCTAATTGAATGTGACTTTCCAGACAGTCAGTAATTATCTCCCAAAACTTTTACCTCTAAGTTGCACTTTATAAAATCATTACTAGCTATATGACCCATCGCTCTGTGTCTATGGAGGGGACTTTAACCCTCCATGCCTCCATTTATCTGTAAAGAAAGCCTACCAACATAATCTGCTCCACAGAGTTGTTTTAAGGCTTAACTGAGAGATGCTTTAAAGGGTAAAGCTCAGTGCTTGGCCCATAGTAAGACCATAATCCCTGATAGTCACTGTATTGCTGCTACAACTAAATCTACAACCGAGTTTTTCTTGATTAATCCACATCCTGAACACTTGATTCATACGCATAAAAAAAGAATTAAGTAATTTGGGATCTGAAAGAAATTTCAGGAACCATCTTGTCTAATCCCTTTACTTACAGATTTGGAAGTGTGGGTACCACGTGGGGAGGAACTTGTTCAGGCTCACAGAGTTCAGTGCTAAGTTCAAAGCCAGACCCTGATGCCCAACTCCCTGAGTGACAGGCCTTTTGTTGTATCTGTTTAACTGAAATTTAAGCAACTTGGGGATGTGTCCCCTCTTTGTTGGTTGGCCCAGTGCTCAGCCAGAAGCCTTGCACCTATCTACTGCCACATGGTAAGGTGGAAATAAACTCTGATGCTTTTTGCTGCAAATTAGGTTAAACAGATTTATGGGCTAAACCAGTGGTCGGCAAACTCATTAGTCAACAGAGCCAAATATCAACAATACAATGATTGAAATTTCTTTTGAGAGCCAAATTTTTTAAACTTAAACTATATAGGTATGTACATTGTTATTAACTTAATTAGGGTACTCCTAAGGCTTAGGAAGAGCCACACTCAAGGGGCCAAAGGGCCGCATGTGGCTCGCGAGCTGCAGTTTGCCGATCACGGGGCTAAACCATTTTCAGTTCTTGCTCACCATATAATGAGACAGAAATTCTGCAATCTAAACAATTAATAGTTTATCTAATGACCATCTGGCCTACAGTTCAAAGTCTTTTTAAAGAAATCATCTAACAGTCTCAATATCAAACTCTTCCTTGGGTGAATCTAAGACCACGATAATATGGTTAGGGTACCACTGAGTGCACGCAGATAAACACGTATAAGTGGGCTCTTCCAGCTCACGGGGGCTCCAAGGGAGAATCAGGTTTCTGGTTTCCTTACTTGGCACAGCCCCTGTGAAACCAGCACCACCAAAAGCACATCACACTGGTGGAGAGGCTGCTGCCAAAGCATTTCACAGTTCATCTTCTCCCAACCTGGGAGGCGTGTCATTTCAGAAGGAACCTGGTGGAGGGATTCTCTCCTCTGGAACTTTAAAAACACACACAACATACTGTGTTATTCTTTGCTTTTTTTATCACACAAAACTAAGCATCCCTCTTAAGTGGCCTAATTGGAATCTTAGAATGTTTACTTTCCCACTGACCCTAGAGGAGGAGGTGAACTTCACTGGCTCAGTTACTTAGGACTCAGCAACATTGAATTGATGGTTTGAGACTCTCAGTGAGAAAATAAATATAATCACAGTGTTTTCTTGGAACACAGTTCACTACATGCTTTTCTTTGTATTATCCATCTGTCTGTTTTACCCCTTGACCCATCTGTCTTTCTTGTATTCAGTTTTTAACTTAATTCTTTGTTTACTTTTTTCTCACCTACTTTTAAGTAATTTTTCCTGATAAAACTTGGTTGTTAAAATATTTCCCACAACCCCGTAAGTTATAATGCCAATGAAAATAGGAAAATAAAAGTACTGTCATCTTATTCTTATAATAATTGAACTCAGGGAATATCCATTCTATTAAAATCATAGGATTTTAGAATAGAAAGGGGCCTTAGGAAATTTGACAAAGTTAAAGTACAATTGGAGTAACTAGAATGTTTTATGAATGGCTCATTTTAATTCAGTAAAGATGTTTTATTTCCTTTGTCAGGAACAGTTACCCAAGTCTTGGAAATGGGCAAGAGAGATTACCAAGTCAGATATGAGGTTCAAGTGATATTTGTTTTTCACTTGAACCTCATGAAGTGAGTATGGGAAGGTCTGGCAGAATTTCCAGGGTGTGGAAATTTGGTTGTCTTTGACAAGGCTATTCACAAATCTGTAGTGATAGTTTTATTCATGTAGAAAACTGATGATAATACAAATAATTCTTGTCCATAGCAAAAGATCCCTGTTCATAGTGATACAAATGAGTTTTATCCAGTAGACAATATAAATATCTCTAAGTCAGTTTCTCATTTGACTCAATTTTAATATCGTGCTGGTTTCCTCATTAATCAATCCATTAAATAAAGTATTTAACAGGTGTTCATTTTGTATTTGCCTGAGAATTATAATTTGGATATTTTGAAAATTATACTTTAACACAACTTTGTTCTGGATGAGATTTTTAAAATCTATTCACTATTTTTTATCTTTAGTAAATAAAGTATACTTCTTTAGATTTTTAAGGGTTTTGCATTGTTTCCAAGTGTGGATGAGAGACGCTGATTTTCAGCTACATGGGTGTCTAGGAGCAACAAGTACAGCATGATGATTAAGCACATGGGGTTAAAGCCCAGCGCTCAGGTTGAAATCCCGACTCTGCCTTTAACAGCCACTTCCTGGCCAGTTACTTAGCCCCTTTGTAGTTCAATTTCTTCATTTTTTATGCAAATGGAATGTGATATTTAAATAAATAAATGTATGTAAAGCACTTGGAACAATCACACACTTTAAAAAAAATATATTTTATTGATTTTTTTTTGCTCAATAAATATTTTTTAATTGATTAAGTTATTACATATGTGTCCTTATCCCCACATTATCCCCCATCACCCCCACTCATGTCCTCACCCCCCTGTTGTCTGTGTCCATTGGTTAGGCCTTTATGCTTGCATATAAGTCCTTTGGTTGATCTCTTCCCCTTACCCCCACCCTCTCTTACCTTCCCTCTAAGGTTTGACGGTCTGATTGATGCTTCTCTGTCTCTGGATCTGTTTTTATTCATCAGCTTATGTTTTTTTGTTTTGTTTTGTTTTTTGTTTTTGTTTTTACAGAGAGGAAGGGAGAGGGATAGAGAGTTAGAAACATTGATGAGAGAGAAACATCGATCAGCTGCCTCCTGCACACCCCCTACTGGGGATATGCCCGCAACCAAGGTACATTCCCTTGACTGGAATTGAACCTGGGACCCTTCAGTCTGCAGGTTGACTCTCTATCCAGTGAGCCAAACCAGTTAGGGCAATCACACACTCTTATTGTTATTTGCCTTAAGTTGTTCTCAAGCACAGTGAAGTCTTATGGAGCATCACAGATGTTTCTAGCTTCTGAAGGCTCCTGCTATGGGAAGAGAGAAACCATTTAAACTATGTGGACAACTCTTCGCTACCCAGTGTGCCTGAATCAGAGGTTCAGTGAGCAGGCAGCACTTGGGTTCCCCCTCTGAGCTACATTCCATCTTGGCCTCTGCAGTGGTTTTGCAGTGTGTCAACTTGGCTAGTCTGAACTGCATAGCCAAGGATTGTTCTTACAATTTCTGAATAGGGAAGGTCACAAGTGAGATTCTTACAGGATTGTTATAGGCAGAGGGAGCACGTAGTTGACACATTGCTGCTGATTGACTGACTCCCCTCATTTGAGCGAGGCAGCTGCTAGGCCTGTAGAGGTTCTGTCTTCCCCTGAATCCCCCTCTAGTTTTTCTGAAGGTGTGTGTGTGTGTGTGTGTGTGTGTGTGTGTTTGTGTGTGTGTGTGTTTGTGTGTGTGTGTGTGTTCAGTTTCATGACAAAAGACTCTAGCTTCTGCAGGAGAGCCTTGTCACCAAGGACAGAAGCAACAAGAACAGACACAGGTTGCAGTTCATCCTTGTGGAACTCCGGCCGTCTTGTGGCTTTCTCTTCCTGAGTGTCTGTCATGCACTCAGCTCCAGCAGCAGACATGGGTACAGCCTTACCAGAGACTGCTTACACAGCCCCCAGAATTGCAAAGACCAAACCCCTGCAATAAATCCCTATATTTATAGCTAGCTAGCTAGATAGACAGATGGATAATAGATAGACAGGTAGATATCAATACTGGTATAGATATATCCTACTGATTCTATTTCTCTTGTTGAACTGGGACTCATGCAGAATTTGGTACCAGGAGGGGGGAAGCTAAGAAGTGCTTATTCAATTATTTATCCATCTACTAAACAATGGACTCAAGCTAGACATACGATTATATAATCTACTTTTATCACCTAAAATGTATTATGAACATCCTGTTCTATGTCCCTCATCCATTTTTAATGGTTAGATAATCCTTGTAAATATGTATCATAATTTATTTCATAAGAGACATCATGTGAGTATTCAGGTTGCTTCCAATGACAATACCACAATAAATTCTCCACATAAATATTCACATGCTTTTCTCATTACACTCTTAAAATAAAGTCCCAGGAGAGTGATTATTTAGTCCAATGATATGCACAATTAAATTTTTTATTTTATTAGAATGGTTGTTCCAATTTATCCTCCTACCAACTGTGTATGGAATGACCTATTTCTTTAGAAATTCCTTGGTATTTTAAATCAGGGCATTCTGATTTAAACTAGTGGGTTTAACTAGTTTGTTTTGTGAACTGAACTGGATTTACTATTGCTTTTAGAGCTGTCTAATCACCAAAACTTTCTAGTAAGCCAATTAGCTGCTCTCCTGTTGAGGTGGAATCTCTAATCTTTGACCTCTTAGGGTCAGTGACTGAAGCCAGAATCCCTCTGTTCCAGTTTTCCTGCCCAACTCCCAGAACCTCCATCAGGGTCATCTCTGACCCTTCAAGACTGTGCTCATAGGGAGCCCTTTAAATAGCTCAGTGCTAGCTGAGGAAGTTTGCCGAAAGCAGCTTGCTTGTGGGTAGTGCTGATGAGCTTTCATTCACCAGTGTTTGCAAAGTACCAAATTAACTGGAGATCTTTAGCAGAAAATTCTTGCTGACTGAAAGAGGAAGAACTGGTGAAATTCTTTGAACTCCTACAGCATTTACTCAGAACCATCTGAATGCATTTAAAGTATCTTTTAGAGGATGCTAAGAGGAGTTTGAAAGTTATCACCAAAGCCTACCCAGATGGCAATGCTCACATAACTGTTTATTTTCCATCATGTTTAAAAGAATGTGCTCCCACTGCAGGTTTAGAGGTGATGCGGGGTCTCAATACGACATAATCCATTGTAACTATAAAACATAAACACCCATTAAAATCTTATCCCACCCATTCTCTCTCTCTTTTTTTTTCAAATGCAAAAAAAAAAAATCACTGTGAAAGCTAATCCACTGTAAGTACAGCAGTTGAAATGGCTTTGAGCTATAATTCCTGGCCTTTTCTCCTCAATCTTTCTTCCCTGGTTCTTAGATCAGGTGAAGAAACTCCATATCCTTTCTACAGATATTCACAAAAGAACTTCACATCGGATGAGGAACCAAGATAGTGGCATAAGGTAAACACCTGTACATGCTGCCTCTCACAACCACATCAAAACTACAACTAAAAGACAAAACAGCTATCATCCAGAACCATGGGAAAGCTGGTTGAGTGGAAGTTCTACAACTAAAGGAAAGAAAAAAGCGCATTGAGATTGGGTAGGAGGTGCAGAGGTGCAGAAGAGCGGAGGTATGAAGTCTCACAAAACAGGCTGGCAACTGGGTGCACTGTTTTGTTTTTGTTTTTTTAATTGGAAGGGAGATACAAGCTCCCGACAGCTCTGAACTCCAGTTCCCAGCGAGACTCCCAGACTGCAACGGGGAGAAACTGGACTCTCTGGCATCTGGTCGGAAAGCGAGGGTGGCTTTCTCGCAGAGGTGCTCACAGGGATCATTGTTACTGTGTGGGGGCGCGGGACGCAGAGACGCGGAGACACGGAGATGTGGAGACACAGAGACGGCTGACTGGCAGCCATCGCTGTTTTTTCTGCCCTGGTGATTCCCTGAGACCCCGCCCCACCCAATTTACAACCCCACCCAAGTTGTGTGCAGTGACTTTTGCATATGAATGGCCTGTCCTTTCTCAACCTAACCTAACAAACTGCAACTGGGTCAGAGAGCTCCAAAACTTCCAAACCCCAAACAAAGAGAAGAAATCTGCAGATCTCGCTGTAGCTCCTGCTGGGTGGCTTCAGTCAGTGGCTGACTTTGCACCTCCTTGGAGATCCAAGAGCCTTGGAGATCTTGTACCCAGTGGTCAATGTGAGATGATACCAGATTTCAACTCCTCACATCCATAAGCGATACACTCAAGAGACAGACTGAGTGAGCACAAAAGCCCCACTGAAGCAAGTCCTGCCCCATAAGGGTGTCTCCAGCACAACAGTACTTCCATTGTAGACACAGCGGGCCCTCACAGCCAATTGGCCTGGAGGTCAATTCCTCCCAGTGATACCAACAGCAATCAAGGCTTAACTAAAACAAGACTGTGCACAAAGCCCACAAAGGGGTGCACCAAGTGTGTCCACCTCAGGTGATTGGGGAGGCTGAGCCATTGGAACCTATAGGACACCTAGCACACAAAGCCACTCTATCAACACAGGGAAGCAGCCAAAATGCAGAGACAAAGAAACATGTCACAAATAAAAGAAATAAAGGAAAGCAAACTACTGGATATAGAGTTCAAAACCACAGTTAAAAGGTTACTCAAGAATCTTCTACAAACCTCTGAGGAACTTAGTGAGACCTCTGAGGAACTTAATGAGACCTTCAAGGATCTTAGTGAAAATGCCAAAAAAAAAAATGGAAAAGGATCAGTCAGAAATTAAGCATACACTGACTGAAATAAAGAATATACAGAAATTCAACAGTAGACTAGAGGATCCCAAGAATAAAATCAAAGAGTTGAAATACGAGGAAGCATAAAACACTCAACTGAAGATAAAAAAAAAAAAGAATCCAAAAATATGAAGATAGTGCAAGGAGCCTCTGGGACAACTTCAAATGTACCAACATCCAAATTATGGGGGTGCCAGAAGAAGAGAGAGAGCAAGATATTGAAAACCTATTTGAAGAAATAATGACAGAAAACTTCCCTTACCTGGGGAAAGAATTAGACTTACAAGTCCAGAAAGCGCAGAGAACCCCAAACAAGAGGAATCCAAATAGGACCACACCAAGACACATCATGATTAAAATGCCAAGGGCAAAAGACAAAAAGAGAATCTTAAAAGCAGCAAGAGAAAAACAGTTAATTACCTACAAGGGAGTACCCATACAACGGTCAGCTGATTTCTCAACAGAAACTATGTAGGCCAGAAGGGAGTGGCAAGAAATATTCAAAGTGATGAATAGCAAAAACCTACAACCAAGATTACTCTACCCAGAAAAGCTATCATTTAGAATTGTAGATCAGATAAAGAGTTTCACAGACAAGAAAAAGCTAAAGGAGTTCATCATCACCAATCCAGGATTATATGAAATGCTGAAGGGTATTCTTTAAGAAGAGGAAGAAGAAGAAAAAGGTAAAGATAAAAATTATGAACAACAAATACATATCTATCAACAGGTGAATCTAAAAATCAAGTGAATAAAAAATCTGATGAACAGAATAAACTGGTGAATATAATAGAATCAGGGACATAGAAAGGGAGTGGACTGACAATCCTTGGGGACACGGGGGTTTGTGGGGTGCAGGCAGAGATTGGACAAAAATCTTACACCTATGGATGAGGACAGTCGGGGGGTAAGGGCATGGGGTGGGGTGGGAACCGGGTGGAGGGTAGCTATGGGGGGAAAAAAGAGGAACATCTGTAATAATCTGAACAATAAAGATTTATTTTTTTTAAAAAGAACTTCACATGGGCAATTACACTGTTTCAATGAGTAAAGGATTAAGGAAGGACTAGTCAACCCATGAGTACATTGAAGTAAGTGATCACCAATATCAGTGTTGATATTAGATGAATAGATTTAAGAGGTTTTATACCTGGCTTGGAGATCAGGAAGCCTATTAAACTGGTGGACTAGGAGACTAAAAACTAATTCATGTAATGGATCCGTGACAAACACATAGTAGCATTCTTTATTTCAGAAATGTGAAACAGGAGGAGTTTTTGCAAGTGAGATTTATTGAAAAGACTTGGGACGTGTCCCACTTCTGAGTAGCTTCTTGGATGTAAGATTGCAGCCTAATTAGTGAGATAAATGTGTGGATGTGTTTGTGTCCTGGCAACCACCTAGGTGAATGTGCCTCTTCTTATCAACAAGAAAAGCTCCTTTATCACTTAGGGTCATCTGAAACAGTTTTTGGTGCACCTAAAAATGTCTGGTCTCTATTATCTAAACAATCTATAAATGAAGTGCTCCCCCCCCGCCCCCCGGCAAAAGCTTTCCTATTGAGCAGTGTCTTTACAAGTGGCAGTCTGTCTGCAATATCAATTATTTGTAAGAGGGGAAAATGTTGTCTATAGAAACAAAAGGGGCCCTTCATCTTCAGACATGCTGTGCCAGGCAGCTGCTGGGCAGCTATGGAGACAGAGCAGCTTCTCATTGTCTTGGTGGTTAATAGGTAATGATCATTAGAACATTTCAGGATTTGGATCCAGTAACATTTTAATCTTCAACTAAGGATATGTCTTTATTGATCTGAGGGAGCTGAGAAGAGAAAGAGGGAGGGAGGGAGGGAGGAAGGGAAAGAGGGATGGAGGAAGAAGAGGTAAGAGAGAAACATCAATCAGTTGCCTCTGATTACTACCCACTGATCAAATCTGCAACCTGGGTATGTGCCCTGACTAGGACTCGAACCCGCTCCTTTTGGTGCACAGGACAATGCTCCGATCAACTGAGCCACACCAGTCAGGGCTGGATCCAGTAACATTTTTAAAAGGAGATTTAGGCAGGAAAAGAGAATAGGTTGAGTGAAAGTGAATTTAGATTTTTATTTTGTTTTGGAGATTAGCTAACCTGATCAATCTGAAGGCAACTTAGGAGGCCTAGGATGAATATTTGATGCAGATATCTACTCTGTTAGAGAATTTTAGAGGTTAACTCTAGTTCAGATTCCACATTTTATAGATAATATAAGTGAGAATTTTGACATTTTCTTCATCTATAAGCTTTGTCTGTTCAGTAAATATAGTTGCAGTGAGTGAGGACATGGATGGAGAAACTGAATGGATGATAGAACAAAAGAAATACAGAAAATTTGTCAGGCTTGGCTAGAGGAAGTACTGAAGTTAATGATTCCAAGAGAGTGCTACAGGGTTCCAAGAATACACAAGACTGAGCAATGTAAGTGCTTTGAAGCCTCCTGGTTTGATTGAGAGGCAGAGTATGTGTATAATCCTTCCAGACCTTTGTGAACACCAGGCATCACTGTACTGGTGGAGCTCTTAAGCATCATCTGTAGACCCATCTGCTAGATATTAACTCTTACTGGTGGGAGTAAGAGTTAATATCAACAAACTAGATCCCTGCCCTCTAGGAGCTTACCAACTAAGTTGGTAACCTCAATAAACCCATTTATTCAGGATATATAAGCACTGGCCCTCAGATCATGTGCCAATGATGTGGACTCATTGTTTAAGCAGGAAAGGTATGTTTAAATAAGGCATCTTCAATATCTAACCTGGTGCCATGGGTAGGATGGTACTGAATGGAGAGTGAGTAGGCCCTGTGACTTTGGAATAGAGTGTCTTTATTTGCAAAACTAAGTAGCACACATAGGGAACAAAGCTATATTCCTGATTTCTAAACCATTATGCTCTAACTTTGTGACTCTAAACTTTTTTGAATCATGTACCCTTATCATGCTTTTCAGCATGTACCCCTGATGTAAAAGTAGATATATTTATGTTATCTGTGTATTGTTTCACTAACACATAATATGTTAACATAAAAATGTGCAAGGATAACATAAATATAGTCATCTAATGGTTTCTTCCTGCACACATGGGGTAGGTAAAACCCATACTGTAAATAATTTCTAGTCATCTCTGGAGCACATTAATTATACTTCACTTTCAATTCCAGTCCCAGCCACATATCATTTCCTAAATATTAAAACCATAGAGTTAACCTTCAATAAAATATGTTAAATAACAAGTAAAGGGAAGAGAGAAGAATGAAGCAGTTAATATTTGCATGCACAGCCCAAGCAGAGAAGAAACTATGGGAAGCTGCTGCCATACGCATTCTATTACTCAGCACAGGGCTGCGGCTGTAGCTACATTTGCCTTCTTCCACTGCATATTCCATGTTTCTTTTTCCAATAGCCAGGACCTCAACTGGTCGGGGTTCTTCCTAAAAATCTAGATATTCAGTGGCTCTTTTTTTAATTGGTGTATGTGGTTTTCAGTTCACTTTTACTATTGGAAATGATGGTAAGTAATAAAAGACATCACAGATAATCCCCTAGGTTCCAGGAATAGGCCTCCTTGTTCACATTTTCTGGCATCGATTCAATTTCCTCTTGGTAATTAGGATCAACCACCCAGGAGAGCAATCCTTTTCTTCGCTTGTTGATGTTGTGGTATGAAGAACTCAAAATGATCCAACTGTGGTCTCGAACTCCAGTTTCATGTAACCATTGTTCTAAGGATTTCTCTCTTAGAAACCAAGACCTCCAAATAGCAGAACTTAAAGTTGTAGGTATGGTTGTAAAAACTCTGCAGGTGGGTCATTTGGTATGATAGTAAGAGGAATCATCCCCACTTAGACCCACTGATTCCTAGACAAACCATGTATTCTAGCTATAGGACAGGCATTGTCATCTATTATTACCTGATCAAAAGTATTACCAAATCCTGGATGACAGAATCATATCTTCTCAGGATTTTGTAGGTTTTGATGCTGTTGTATATGGAAGTTTTAAAATTTAATTTACATGTTGTTTGCTGTTGTATATAAAATACAACTGATTTTAGTATAGCAACCTTGGTCCTGTGACTTTGACAAATTCATTTATTAGTTCTAACAGTTGTTTTATAGGTCCTTAGCAATTTCTATAGAAATAATCCTATAATCTACAAAGAGAGTTTTACTTTTCTCTTTCTGATCACTTTTCTTTTGTATTACTTTTATTTCTTTTGTCTTCTTTTTGCCTTAATGCAATGGTGAGACCTCCAGTATGATGTTGAAGAGCAGCGGTGAGTGTATGCATCCTTCGAGGAGGGTACACTCTACACTGTTGAGTTGTAGTGTCTCTGAGGGGGTATCATGAGTCTGGATCTGAAATTGTTATAGGTATTACAAGAAGAAACTTCCCTGCAAAGGTGATATAGGAACAGAAAAATAGGCAGGAAGCCCACAGGCAACAAAAAGAAAGGAGCAACTATTCCTCCTTAACTTTCCAGTCTCTGTCAGTGCCCCCTATTGGCAAAAAGAGCCTAACATAGAATCAGTTGGCAAAACAGAGGTGGGTTGCAGAGTGCGAGATCCAACATCACAAGGCTGACTATAGACTCTATAGACCGGTGGGTTTGGAGCCAAGAGACAATAGCTTACTAACAGCACTCAGGAAGTACCTGTGGTTGTTTAGACTCAAGCATGTCTTCTCTTCAATCCCAGAGTGAGTCCCAAGAGTCATTAGAACTTTACCTCTGTTTTATTTTGTTTTCCTAATTCTGAGATTTGTTTAAAAAGACTATCATGCTTCTGTCTAAGGGAGTTTCATTCTGCACTGAGGTCTTTCTCCCTCTGGGATTCTGGGAGCTCAAGGCTGTAGATTTGAACTGCCTACCTGAAACCTCTTTTCAGGTTCACTTCTAGTCTAAACTGAGCCCATCCCAGCTTATTCCTTTTCCCACTTTCTCATTGTAACTCTCTTCCACAAAAGTATTTTATTCTCATTCCTGATCACCTCTTGTGTTGTAGCATCTCCTGTGTTAAACAGTATGCTTCCATTCAATATATTATTAGTGCAGCAACTTCATCTCTTTCTTCTTACACATCCATGAATACAGATTCACACACTTACTCCTAAGTATACACACACCTCAAACTTCAACACAGAAAGCCTGACATTTTTTTTTGCTCAAAAAGGTTAAGAGGAATTCTCACAGTCACACAAGTAGAGAGAAGCAGAACTGACATTCAGCCTCCAGATTGGCTGATTCTAAAGCTCCTACCCTCTCCATTTCCCAGTTTCTCTTCTTTTTAATACTAAAAATAATAACTCCACTTACATCCTTTTGTTTTTCAATGTGAGTTCACATAATTGCTGTCTGTGGCGACCACAACTCCTTTGGAAAGTAGGACAGGTCATATTATTTTCTCTATGTTACAAGAAAGAAAACTCAGCTTAATAAATTTCCCAACAGAAAAAGTTTTTAAAAGGAAACATCCAAGCAATTGTTGTTTCTCTCTCCATTTCATTAAAGCTCAATTATAATTTTTTTAAAAATTAATACTCCGTTGATAACAACTGGAGTCTCTTTGACTTCCATTGCTGTGTACTACTCGCCATTGTTTGTACTTTTATGGATGGTTTTATTTACTGGTGGTAGTGGTGGGTTCATGTGTAGTATGCAAATATCTTTGCTAAGTTCTTCTAAGTCTGACACATATCAGATCCAAGGAAGGTCAATATCAGTAGTGCTGAGACTTCTCACACGGGGCACCACTTTGCCAGGGCTGACCAGCAGCCCCTGAATGACGGATGAACAGATTACTCCCACACAGATTCACTGTGAAAGAGAGGGCTAAGGGGTTGTCTGGCTCAAGGGTCCAAGCAGCCTCGATTGCCTGCCTTGTTAGCTTTTTATTGTAACAGCAGTTTGAAATAAAGTTTATCTTTAAGATACAATCAGTAGGAGAAGTAATCTTGGGAGGACACATGTGTTTGTAGTGTCTTTTAAGCAAGGACACCCAAAAGATTAAGCATAAGGATTCCAGTAAACACCCGGGGGTCTGCACGTGTGTAGACTTGTTTAGAAAGATCAAGGAATAATTAGGGGCGCCACCTTCAACACTCCCCTAAGTCTCCCCTAAGTCGGAATTCCTATAGGACACACACTTCCCTTTTCTCAGAATGTCCTCCTTACAACTTTCCAATCAAGTCTCTTGTGCTCCCCAACAAGTAGTCAAATCAGAACAAAATTTGTGTTGAATTTACTAGTATAAAACTTCAATGGCTTAAAAGTGTGTTCCCCACAGTATTAATCAGTGCATTTACATTTTTATTCTAGCACTATCTATTCTCTACTTACACTATATTGGTTAGAACATCTGGTTCTTCACTTTGTGTATGGTTTGAAAGATAAAAATACAAAATGAAAAGTACGCACTTATTTTTCACTATAGTGTTGGCCTTGCATTACCCCAGAACTAGGAGAGTACAGCTATTTATCATTGATGACTCATCATAAAGATCTTCTCTTGTGTTTTACATTAGTGGTGTGAGAGTTTGTAGTTCCACATCCTTTCAGTGTCTTCTTCTTTTTGTGTGAAATACAGTAGCCAATATGCAGGGTCACAAACAACTCTAGTCCTAAACAGTGAACTGGCAATCACTCTACCTCTCAGCCATGTATCAGTTGATCCTTACCAGAAACTTTCAGCAAAGACCTTCTCTTAAAACCAACAACTTCATCCTTATCTTAGGTCACTGGGATACATAAGTTTTATTGAATGCTTACTACTGTTTGTTTCTCCCTCTTCACAAACCTTACCCTACTGTGCAATTTCATTTTTTTAAATATATTTTATTGATTTTTTTACTGAGAGGAAGGGAGAGAGATAGAGAGTTAGAAACATCGATGAGAGAAAAATATCGATTCAGTTGCCTTCTGCACACTCCCTTCTGGGGATGTGCCAGCAACCAAGGTACATGCCCTTGACTGAAATCGAACCTGGGACCCTTCAGTCTGCAGGCCGACGCTCTATCCACTGAGTCAAACCGATTAGGGCATGCAGTTTCATTTTAATATGTCAGCTTGTCTAAGCCACAGTGCCTAGATATTTGTTCTGTCTTCTGGATGTTCCTATGATGGTGTGGTTTTTTTTTGGATGAAACTAACATTTACATCTGTAGACTTTGAATAAAGCAAATTACCCTCCATAATGTAGGTGAGCCTCATCCAATCCATTGGAAGCTTTAATAGAACAATGATTGACCTCTCCTAGACTGTCTTTTGATTCAAATTGCATCTCTTCTGAGTATCTAACCTGCAAGCCTGCCCTATCAGATTTGGGATGCTACAAGCCTCCACAATCATGTGAGCCAGTCCCTTCAACTAAATCTCTCTCCCTCTCCCTTACCTATACCTGTATCTGTATAATCTATATCTACATACAGTAAATTCTGTTTCTTTGGAGAATCCTAATATACACCCTCACTCAGTCATCATAATTGGAATGTATAATTACCACATTTTCATATGGTGAAAGTAGGGCTCAAAGAGATCCTATAGTTAATATGTAGCAGGAACAGAATTTGAACTTATGCTATTTCTAAAGTCAATGCTCTAATATTATGCTGTATATTTGTTTTAAAATGCTATGTTATGCTATATCACTGTCCATTATCAAATAATCCTCATTAAAACTTGGAAGTGCATCCAAAGATGCAATGACATTGCACCTTACAGAATAATTTTTGTGTTACAGGATACAACCTTCATGTGATTTGGCATAAAGTGATTAAAGGGTAATATCCGATATCCTGTTTCCTGGAAAATGTTCAGTGTTGTTACTCAGGAAATGCGACATCACATGGCTAATGGGAGCTCCATTTTCAGCCTGGACTCTAAGCACAAAGAAACTATTTCCCCAAAGTTTTTAAGCATTGCTCCTCTTTACAGCTTTGAAAAAAACCCACTTATTATCTGACTGTTTAAGAGTATATTGCACATTATATCATACTAACCAAAATTATAATAAAATAATGACAAAATTATCTTTAATTTTGCCACTCCAACAAACATTTCATTTTATAGTTTTCAGTGTACCTCCATAAGCATTTTTGCAACTTGTAATGATAGTAGAGATAAAATTTTATATCCTTTCATCAAAAGAGTATTTTAATAGAAAGAAAAATGCTCTTTTTTAATTTCAGAAGGAAATTTCAAGAAAAAAAAGTAGGTGTTGAAACTTGAATTATCTGCATAACCAAGCAGCTAGGAATAAAAATAAAAGCAAATTAATCTCATCTACTAGATTTTTTAAAAAATTTAGTTCACGTATTTGAACCCAATTTATAGAAATGCCCAGGAAGCAATACCTGCTTTCAAGCTTTTGAGCACAACAATTCTATAAACTTAAATTTTAGCCACCTATGTAAGCTACAAGCCCTCCAAAAACATGCTAATTTGCATAAAACACCCCAAGAGTAACCAAGTAACCACAAAGATGGACTGAAATCAGAAGCTTCTGTCAAACAGGAAAGGCAAATTGATAGAAAAATGTGATGTGGAAAGGATCAAGAAGTAGATAGCAACAAATGTAAACCTTCTAGTTTTCCAGAGACAAAAATGAATGGATAAATGAGCCTACACTGTGTGCTTAGTGGGGTGCTGATGTTTCATGAGTGCAGCATGTGGCCATCTGTCGGATTCTATGAAAATTAAGAGTTCCTTGGGAAAGCATTAATTTTTATAACATCTAAGTGTTTCTTGCAAAATAGATTACAATTGGTTTGGGATAATGAAGGCGCATATATGAGAGTGATGAATGCCTCCCCGGGGAACTCTCAGGGAAGCCAGCGTTGAGTCATGGGAATTGGTATTAGGTCCAGTCAGAATTTGACATCTTCACTAATGATCTGGAAGAGGGAGTCAATGGCTCATTAATGAAATCCACAGATGAAGTGGAATGATTGATTGGATGCAAGAAAGCAGAGAAATTAGTGATGTTAGTAAAATGAGATGCGTCTTAGGGAAATGCCCACTCATTCTTTAAACAAAAAAGCACCATCTGACTCATTTAATGGGACCGATCAGTCTGAAAAGCAGGCTGACAGCAGCGGCCTGGAGGTGAAGGTTAGACAGGAGCTGGGAGGCTGAGCGAGTACAATCTGAGCTTCTCTTTGGAAAGACCTCATGATTGGTGGCCAGTGTTCACTCACATGCCTCTCACAGGTCCTGACCCCAAGCCAGAGCCTCTGATGTCCACTCTGCTTCTGCCTGGTGCCCAGCTTGCCCTCTGACTCCTAGCTCTGGCTGAAAAAGATGGTGCCAGCAGGGCTTCCCATTATCACTCTGCACAACGAGAAGGTGACAGCTTTCAACACTTTGTTCCTTTGAGGGCAACGACTGAGCCAAGGCCAGAGGTGTAGGTCCAGGATCAGCATGGAAATTGGATAGTGTTCCAGTCTGAATCATGAAATATTGTCTTCATCTCTGGCCCGTACCTGCATTATAAGGTGGGTGTGTCTTCCAGTCACAGTCCTGCTGCCTGTGGCACCTGCTGCTTCTGTCACCTTGTGACTTGGCCACAGGACCTGCTGGGGCTTCCAAGGTTACAACACAGTGAGTTCACGTTCCTGGCATCCATGTGGACCAGTCACTGCCCTGTGACCTTCTGAGGCACCCTGCGGGCTTGAAGAATGTGAGTGTCCACCAGGGAAAACCTATGGTTTGAAAAGGCCTGGTTTCAATCATCTGATCTTTTGTCTCAGAAGAGCCCAACTCTTTCCTCAAGGTCTGGCTGTACTTCTCCCTCTTATCCCCTCCCCCTTCTCCAGCTTAATGGGTTCCTACCTTTGCCCTGAGGTCAAGGGAGCTCAGTCCTCCTGGATTAATAACCTTTTCTCTCTTTATAATGTTCACATCTTCTGCCGGGCAGTAAGGTACAGCCAGCTTCTCTATCTTAACACATCATGTAAGTTAACCTCACATTAGGATTTTAAATCCTGAAAATATAGGTTGTTTTCAAGTGAGAGCCAAAAAGACCATTAAAAGAGAATTTTCCAACATTATTTTGTAGGCCATCCAGAGACCTTATTTTAAGTTTATAGTTCTTAGACATTTGGAATAGTTTTGGGTTGCTGGGTAAACCAGGAAGTAAACTATTGCATGATTGTTAAATTGCCATATAAGAAACAGCCATGGTCATAATTCAATCCATTTTAGATCAGAAACTATTCAATGGACTGTGGATTGGGATGGGGGACCCTGAATATGGACTTCTTCAGGGTGGTTAATTGATTACTTTTACAAAACAAACTGACTTATGGGACAAAGACCCCATGGATAGCACCACCCATCTCTTTTGTCCAGACCTCCTTATGCTGAATGTCTCTTTAGGGCACTGAGTCCAGGACACACACCCCTTCTTTTCTTGTCATATTAAAAGACCCTGTTTGAAGGCACAGCCCTCTGAGAATGCAGTGTGTGTGTGTGAATGATGCCCAAGATGAATTTTACACAGTTTCATGGACTTCACTGGGAAGGGGCCAGAACCATTTGCTTGCCAAATCATGACTAGATGCCTCCAATCAAGTTGTCATGAGAAGAGACCAGACACTTCTGAACCCCTGCAGCCTTGGCTTCTGCTTTCCTGACAGGAAGACTCCACTGAGGCCGGACCGGAGCCCAGCTCTTCTGACTCCTGCTCCAGTGGTCCTTCCCTTGGAGCCCATACAGCCGCTGCTGCTGAGAGTACATTGACTGTCACCCTCAATTAACCTGACAGGATACAGTCCTCCCAAGCCCTCCTGGGACCGAGAGAAGAAGAAGAGGCTTAGGGTGGGAAAGTAAAAAAGGCTTTTATGTTTCTGGCTTTTCCTACAGGCAAATCTCTTAGAAAATTGCTGTTTTATTGTTTCCAGGCGCTGAGCTCATATTATACCAACTGAAACCTGGAAGGCTCTGTCAGCCCATCCATCAGCTTTTATGGGGTGAAGACCTCTGAGAATCATGGAAACCACTCAACTGGTTGGAAATGATAATGACATAGTCCATGTAAACACCACATCTTCATGCCTAGATGTTACCTTCCAATTTCTCATTTCACTTAAAAGTAACATAGAACTCAACTGCAACAGAAACAAACAGAAAGTGTATGTGTGAGTGTGTGAGTGTGTGTGTGTGTGAGTGTGTGCGTGTGTGTGTGTGTGTGTGTGTGTGTGTGTGTGTGTGCATACACACACAGGATAGTGTCAGAGCCAAATGCATGGGGAATTTTCCAAAGGAAATTAAAATATAGTTCCTGTCAACCTTTCTCAGAGAAGCCATTATTTCATCTCTGGAAATATTTTTCTGACTATATGCAGTTCAGAATCATTGCAGTCTTTTCTGAAGTGATGAGGTATTCGATATTTCTCCACATGCAAATATGTTTTTTATTACTTAATTACTTGCTTTTTATTCATACAACAACTCAATAACATTTGTTATCTACAACTTAACTGAAAGATAAGAAAGAAACCCTGTTAGTTTGTTCAATGCCCTTTTAATTTAGGTATTTATCACATTTATTTTGCAAAGTCCCTAATGGGTTATGAACTATTATTTCATTGAGTTGTATTAATCATTACAAGAGCAAGAACAAGATAGACAGATTAAATAAATAAAAATTCAGGATACCCAGTTAATTTGGATTTTCAAAAAATAACAAATAATTTGTAGTATAATCAGCAATGTTGCATGGGGCATACAGTAAATTTTTTTATCTGAAATACAAATGTAAATGGCCATATTGTATTTTATCTAAAATACAAATTTAAATGGCTATGCTGTATTTTATCTGGAAATTCTACCAAGAGATAAATTTTACCCAGAATGCTTCTGGAGTATGTTTCACATCAGTATGTATCGAACACCCTGGCTTGCCCTTTAGAAACTAACCACTCCTTGATCTAACCGCTTGGATGTCAGCAAAAAAAATATTAAGGAGGAACCGGAGAACAGCGAAGCCTGACTATGTTGTCATTGCTTCTCCAGGTTGTCACACTCAATTTGCTGCTCTTTATTCTTTATTCTATTTCTAAAATAATGAACATTGACAGGTGTTTTGTTTTGTTTTCTCAGAAAGACTTCTGGACCACAGTAAATTTCTTAATTATTCTGAAGGATAAACATGAGCATGTACATAGGTCAAACAGTGTAAGAAAAAAAACAATTCATGCTGATATTTGAAATTGTTATAATTGTGTCTGAAATTTTTAAAAAATATTTCTGGGAGAAAGGGGGACATCTGTACCCCTTTTAGTGTCAATAATAAAAAATATGATTTCTAAATTAGGCAAAGGACATTTAGTATCAAAGGGGTATTTTGAATTTGATATTTAAATGCTTTTCATTAACTCTTGGTAAGAAGTTTTCTGACGATTGTCTTCATCTCCAGAAATTAGTATTTCTAGTTTTCTACTATGAAAAATGTAAGAATATAAAAATGTGCTTTTTAAATTACCATTATTTTAAACATCTTTTTGTGGCAAGAATTCATGCAGGCAAGATGAGGTTCTGAGTGAAGAAGGAAGTGTGATGTCAGTCACAGACAACCTGAGATTGCAACTGCATAACTAATACGGATGGCATTACAGTCCTGGAAGCCTCCGTTTTAGCCATCCTCTGACCAGTCCCAAGTTTGGCCACAAAAGCAATCTTGCTGCAGATCTATATGGCTAGAGATCTATAATCTCTAGATGATTCTGTTATCTCAAAATGAGAGTTTGGAGATAGAACAGAATCTGGCTTTGTTGCTTCTTTAATCAAATGTCAGTGGCAGCATGGTAGCACTTGAAATTGTGGGAATCCACATTATACAATTGCAATACACGTGAAGAAGAAGGGCAGGAGAATGGTTAGCCTTTGTAGAATGCTTTGAGGATATAATCCTAAACTAGTGGACCTAATCCAAGGACAATTCTCCCAGCGTCCATTTGGGTATCACCTCGGAGAGATCCAGACATCACCTCCTTTAGGTTAGAGATGGATTGGTCTACCTGACCCATGCATCACAAGTTGTTAACAATGGCACAGGCACTACCTAGGTTAACTCTGAAGAAATTGAAAGAATTACATTGTCTAATACTATCTGTTTTGCAGCAGAAGTTATCTTTTAATATATTTTTATTGATTTCAGAGAGGAAGGAAGAGGGAGAGAGATAGAAACATCAATGATGAAAGAGAATCATTGATCGGCTGCCTCTTGCATACCCCCTACTGGGGATTGAGTCCACAACTTGGGCATGTGCCCTGACCAGGAATCAAACCATGACCTCCAGGTTCATAGGTTGATGCTCAACCACTGAGCCAAGCTGGCCAGGCTGAAAGTATCTTTTATAACTTTGGCCAAGTTAAATAATATATTTCCAACAATTTTCCAAATTTTATAATCTCCACTATAGGGTGGTGAGTATAAAATGTGGATAAATCTCCAGAGTATAGTTCATTCTTCATTTTCTAAGTTGCTGGACACACATTTCAATGAAATATGGCCCATAGATTGTAGAAGGTTCTGAAATATATGAAAGTCTCCAAAAATTACCCAATGGTCATAAATCAGGTTTGTGGTGGTAAACAAGTAAAGACTAATGTCCACATGTGAAATAGTACTCAAGAAGGGTATAGACACTGTTAGGGATACAGGGTTGTTTAACATGACCAGAGAATGCGAGGTGTCTTTTCCTGGCAGAATTGGGCAGAATTCACAGTGAAGTTGAGAAATTCTCTGAGGATAACAAGTGCCAAAAAGAGAGTCCCAATATTTATTCCTACTTCTGTGTTATCGCTAGCTATAGGAAAGGTACTGTAATTATTTTTGCAGTATTTTTCTGTTTGGGGTAAGGGTCCAGTGTTTATATGACTGGAGGGAAGGGGTAAAAATATGAAAGAGTAGGGTGTCTGAGGGCATTAAATTTACCTACCATTTGGGTCTTTGGTTGATTTTGAGAGAGACAAATAAACACAAGCAGTAAAATTTATTATCAACTTTGTAGTACTCATTGCTATAAGAAAACTGAATTTGCCCTTAACAGTTAATAATAATTCTTGTAAGTTTAAGAGAAAAAAAAGTCAGGTGCTACTTTACTTAACTTGCAAAACCATTACCTCATTTCTCTTTTGTTCTAAGATTATCACAAAATGTTTGGCCCAATCCAGTGGTGTATTAAGGAAGCCATTTCCAATTCTCGCCCTTGCTTGTAAAGCCAACCCTCTGTTCCCAGCTTAAGGCCATGCACAAAAATGAGGGTAATGCGCAGTAGCAACTGCCTGTGGATCTACACAGAATGTTGTCAGGAGGAATTGAACAGATGATTTTCCAAATCTCCTGTGGATGTACCTTTTCTTTGCTTATAAATTCGATTAATATCAACTTAGTCATTACTGAAAATGCAGCAGAGATGACCCCAGTGAATAAGTCTTGCCCCCACCTCCAAAGTCTTCTATTGTCCCTTTTCTGTTTGAAGGAATCATGAATAGTAGACCCTTTTCTGAACCTTCCACTCGTCATTTTAGAGCCAGATGTTAGCTTCTAAAGAACCTACTATGTTCAAGCTGATTTTGTTCAGGAAAGCTGGGATTCCTAGCTCCTACTAGTATTTTGAATTCTTGGTAAATTTTCATGTGGTTTTTTTTTCCGTCTGGGGACTTAGGAATATCCTTTTGCTTAAAATTTATCTGCTCCTCATCCTACTTTGGTGGACTTATTTTTAGAAGAACTTATATTTAGTGTTGGGAGCAGAGCAGAAGGATGTGTCAGGATAGGGGACTTTGGGGGAAAGGGAAAAGGATCCTAAAGAGAGTGAGAAATAGAAGGAGTTGGCAGCTGGAGGCAAAGGAAGAGGGGTGTGGTGTGGGAAATGACAAGATTTTAGTGGAACCAAAAGGTCTTAAGTTTTTTCACATTTTTCATTAGCTTTTGACATACACACACACACACACACACACACACACACACCACAACAACCTTTAGTGAACGTTTTTTTTGTTGTTGTTGTTTGTTTGTTTAAATATATTTTATTGATTTTTTACAGAGAGGAAGGGAGAGGGACAGAGAGTTAGAAACATCGATGAGAGAGAAACATTGACCAGCTGCCTCCTGCACACCCCCGACTGGGGATGTGCCCGCAACCAAGGTACATGCCCTTGACTGGAATCGAACCTGGGACCCTTGAGTCCACAGGCCGATGCTCTATCCACCAAGCCAAACTGGTTAGGGCAATGAACGTTTTTAGAAGTCAGAATTTTTGTTAAATGCTTCTTCCCACTAAAACAAAGCATTGAATATTAGAAATTGTTTTTGCCCTTTTGCTCTAAGCTATCTCTAAGGTGAATAATTTTAATCGTATTAAAACTTCATCAAACTGGCCATTTACATTCCAAATGAACTTTAGTGAAATCATATCATTTTGTTAGATACACGGAAGAATTTAGCTTATACTGAGGACATCAGATGAAGGTAATTGGCAGGGAGGTGTTAATATGGTATGAGATGGTCCCATTAGAGTTGACAAGTAAGTCACAGGTGTTGCTTTTATAACTCTTTTCTCAGGCCCCCACTCAGAATTCAACCATCTCTGACTTCAGGCCTGTCTCTCCAGCAGATGGAGATATTGGAAATGTCACCTCCCAGACCAACCCTCAGGAACACAAAGATGGGACAGAGGAAAAAATAGAATGTGTGAGTTTTCCAAGTGGTGATCCAAAATACAGGTTGTTTTGAGGGACGTTGTCCTGATAAGGCTTTATAATTGTCAGTGGTTAGGACCAGTATTGAAATACAGTGACTGGTGTTTACATAAGTGATTTTTAGATTGGACTTAACTAAAGGGGTTTATAAGGGTCTCCCCCCCCTTTTTATTTTTAAATTACTGATGTACTGATGGTGGTGATAAGAAATATTGCCAGCACACCTCTGTAAGGTGGGGTTTTAGGGTGGGACTAGAGCAGAGTTGTCAAACCCATGGCACTTAGCATTGCCACTAACCTTTCCCTAGCCTGTGGAATGTGTTGATAATCATTATCATTTTTTGAGCTCTATTTTTTGTTTTATTCCATATAAGCACTATCAATAGATAATATTGGTTTCTGAGCATTTACTATGTGCCAGACACTTTTTTCAATGCTTTATAGAAATTAAGTCCTGCAGTCCTTGTATCATTGCCCAAGGATTCACAGCAGTCCCGCTACAAAGCCCTGGGCTTCATCACTGTGCTTTCAGGCCTCTGGTCATAGTTAGCACATGAGCTGTAACAAAGCAGGTTGTTGAAATGCTGAAATACTTTGTAAGATACTGGTAAAGTTGGGTCCCTCTGTGCTTTAGCCTGGCCTCTCCCTGGGGACCACCTTTCCTAACTCCCTAACAATAAAGAGTTCATGCCCAACACAGAGGAGAGTTTCCAGAAGCAAAGGGAGCTCTGTTCTAGTCAGTGTTGGCCAATGCCCAGGACTCACAAGTCGTTAAATGTGGAACTTTAAATATCATCTCTGGATGTGACCTTTTTTGATCTTGGCTCTATGAATATTCACTATCAATATTATTTACATAACATGTTACCTATAATTAAAAGGGTAATATGCTAATTAGACCAGACATCTTCCGGACCTCATTCCGGACTTCCTTCCTGACGAAGCCAAGGCCTGAGGGAAGCCAGCTGGGTCCTGGGTGCCTGGGGGAAGGCAGCCCGGGTCCCAGGTGCCT
Organism: Myotis lucifugus; assembly: GCF_000147115.1. Taxonomy (NCBI): domain Eukaryota; kingdom Metazoa; phylum Chordata; class Mammalia; order Chiroptera; family Vespertilionidae; genus Myotis; species Myotis lucifugus. The sequence goes on from NW_005871078.1 coordinate 7,698,196, forward strand.
GCTGGTGGCTGAAGGAGGGAAGCCCAGGTTCCGGGTGCCAGAGGGAAGTCAGTGCCAGCAGCCAGGGATAGGAAGGCCTACTCTTGCATGAATTTTTGTGCATCGGGCCTCTAGTTTTAAATAACTTTAATTCACACTTTGTACTATAATAAAACCGTATCAAAATATAGAAAAATATTTTTAAAAAGTAAACACTTGACAACATTACTCTTTTCTAGTGAACTCATATTTTTCTAAACCCCTTTCTCATCACTAGCCAAAGCTAATTTTCCATTGATAATATCATTCTAATGTTGCTTTCTTAATCACTTTCTAAGAATACTAAAATTGGGCATTTTTCTATCTTTTTTTTTAAATATCAACTATCTGATTCTAAATTTCTCAGTGGAATGAAATTTCACTTTTATACCTCTAGTTTCTGGTTCACACTTTCCTGTTTGGATCAATTTCCCAGTCCATCTCTGAGCTGTCTTATTATCAGAAGCTGCTGGGTATCTTTGAGATACCCCAGAACCAGAGACCTTGCACAGAGTAGGCAGTCAGCGAAGGCTGGTCCCACCACAGCCCAGGGAAGGTGAGGCTTGTCCGGGGAGTGGGTGCTGGAGCCCCCTCTGCTCTTATCTTTCTGCACAAACACCCAACTCCCCTTATACTCCAAAACTCTGTTTCATTCCAGGACTTGGATTTTCTGGCTCTTGTATTTGAATAACCCCTGGCTTTTCCTCTTAGAACTCTGGCTGCTGATCCATTCTCTGCCTTAGTTCCTCCATTCCTCTTTCTGCTGCAGACCCCGCCTCCTGATGGCTGCCATCACTGACCCAACCAGGCCTGAGCTCCATTTTTGCCAAGCCCCATGGGGCAGACCTGGCATGTTCTGAGCTAGTTTCTTCTGAGATGTAAATGAAACCTTGTAAAGTTTCCACTGAGTTCAAACTCCTCAACGGAAGCAGGACCAACAGTGTGGTGAATTGAATATGAAAAAGACTAAGTTCATGATGACATTCAAGCATTTATATAAAGAGAACCACTTAACAGTAGTTAGGAAAACAACAAAACATTTGTTTTAAAATTGGTTGTCTAGCCACACTGTAAGAGTGAAGAGAAATGATCTCAAATTGTAGCTATTGAATAATGTGAGATAGAGGAGAAACTCAGGGAGGAGAAACTATAGAGTAAGAAATTGTGGGCTTTCCTCCTCGGAGGGTATGCAGGATCTGCAGTAGTTTTAGACCAAGCTGTCTGGAGGAAGAGCTCTGACCTTCTGCCTTCCAGAAGGAAAGCAGCTGGAAAATGGCTCTGAATCAGAAATCAGAATTAGCATCACTCAGTAGAAGTAACAATGTAGAAAACAAATCCTGTATCTAGGATAACTATTGCCTGCCTCCAGAGTGTGAATGTGTTCAATTTCAGAGGTTTATAAAATGCTGTAAATGTGTTACTTTCTATTTTGAAGCTTCGAACATACTTGTAATACACATTGTCATAGGCAAAGGAAAAAAAGAAATTTGCCTCCAGGACATCCTTACATACAGCTTTTAGAAATCCTGTCTTCTTTCCATTTATGAATGCATTCAAACGTTTATTCATTCCATCGATTAATCAATATCTGATTTGTTGCTGTGAGCAGGCAGTCAGCTAAGCTCTGGGGACAGACAGATCAGTGCTGGGCCTGCTCTTGGTAATTTAAAGCCCAGTGAACATGGTTGCTGGGGTCCAATCCCAGCGGGTCCAGGGGTCCCCAAAGGTGTGGACGGAGTCGGCGAAGAAGGAATGACACGAAGACAGCCTTCAGTTGATCAGCAGCCTAGTCAGGACCTCTAGCCAGGATCTCCAGCCAAAGTTCTGGTCGGAGTTCTGGTTAGGAACTGATCAGGATCTGATGTTTATTGTCTTGTTACATTCGTATTTATACCAGCCGATTTTAATCCTGTCAATTTCTATTACAAAGGTTAGGGCGTTTCTTATCTCCATTCCAGGGAGTAAAGATTATGGAGCTTAACTACCCGCCTGGCACTTAACTAAGGGGTTGTATCCCCTCCCTAACCTCAGGGAAAAATCCCCACCTGGGGAAACAACCTTTCTTAGAGAGGTGACCTTGGTTAAAACACATGGCATTAAGGAGAGCAAACATATTAAGAACAATATGCTATATATGCCAGGTCCCTTGAAACATATGCTGTGCAGATGTTTCTTTCCTGCAGCGACTGTGTCAAGCAGCAAGGATGGACCGGCTTCCGGCAAATTCCCCCTTTTTTATTTTTTAAATGATAGCGCATGCAAATCAGTGGCCACCTCTCAGATTGGGCTGTTTAAGACTTGGAAGAAGACTGGCAAGCAATGACAATAAGCATAGCTATAAACATAGTGGATGAAGCGCACAAGGAGCCTTGTTTCTGTAGAAGGTTACTGGTCTCTTCAGTCAAGGGATTTCAGCTGTCCTCAAGTCGGTGGTTTGGTTGTCCTTGTTGGTCTGGCTAGCGGGCGGCGTCATTGGCGACGGGCTTCCCGAAGTGTCAGCGAGTTGAAGGGCTGGATCATGGGTCCACCAGGGCTGTGCTTGATGGTGATGTCGGTGTCCAGGGAGGAGTCAGCTGTGCCCTCTGGGTTGGACAATGTGGATGATACCGGGGAGGAGGATGAGGAGGAGATGGAGGGTGGTGTGACATAAGGTTGGATTAGACAGTCTGGAATCCACACAGGTGAGTCTGCATCCTGTGGAAATATACAAGCATCTCCTCTACCCCAGGTTAAAAGTACATCAGGTCTCTTCCAGGCTCCTGTAAGTCTTTCCATTTGACGAAATAAGTGAGTTTCTGCTAAATGAAAGTTTCTTTTGCTGATTTACTCAGAGTCCTCGGACTTGGCTGAGAGAGTAGCTTCCACTTCTTGCTTTTCTACCATCTGTTGGGCCTCAGTTGTTAACTTCTTCAGCTGACCCCATGTTGGCATCTCAGTCCCTTGCATAGCCTTCCTTTTCTTCTTTTTTCCGCTTTTCTGTCATGGGGCAACTCCAAGTCTTTGGAACGATGAGACAAGGAGCTTCTCTGGATCCATTGTGGTGACGCACATAATGCATTTACTCAATCCAAGGCAGGCATTAAAAAGAAAAAAAACCCAAATGCTCTCTTGTATCCATTTTAAGAGTAGAATTGGCGCTTTCCGCTATTACCTGAGTCCTGATCTATCACCCCAGGGAGAGCTTTCCAATCCTGCACTTTTCCGGGGTGGAAAGGCTGCAGTGGGGTTAAGGATAAGGCTCCGTGGGCCTACCTTCTCCCATGCATCTACATTTACCTTTCCGGCACCTTTCCTTCCTCAGAAAAGCATGGACATACTTCTTGTATAAAACATTCCGTCTGACTGGACGTAACCTTAACTCCTCTGCTAGCAAGCATATGTGTTAAAAGATCAATACAGAGTCTTTTTTCTTTAGACTCAGTATGGCACATCTTCTCAATCTAAAGATCAATACAGAGTCTTCTTTCTTTGGACTCAGTATGGCACATCTTCTCAATCTAAGTTCTGTACTATCCACCTTCTTACCCTACTTATCCTCTATAGGGGGGTCTGTAGCACCCTGGTGGAGTCCTATCCATCCCGAGTGTGGGGGTTCTCAATGGGGGGGCTTACCTAGGGGAATCCTTTTCCAGGGGTTCCCAAAGGTGTGGACGGAGTCAGCGAAGACTATCCACCTTCTTCCTATGGTGGAGTCCTATCCGTCCCGAGAGTGGGGCTTACCTAGGGGAATGGGGGGCTTACCTAAGGGTCCCTGTTCGGGCGCCAATTGTTGGGGTCCAACCCCAACGGGTCCAGGGATCCCCAAAGGTGTGGACGGAGTCGGCGAAGAATGAATGACATGGAAACTGGGTTCAGTTCATCAGCATAGCGAGGTTCTCCCTCCAGAATCTCCAGCGAAGTTCTGGTCAGGATCTCCAACCAAGTTCTGGTGCCATGTTCTCTCGCTAGGTTCTCCAGTTCTGGCTAGGATCTCCAGTGAAGTTCTGTAGCCAGGTTCTGTCCAGGATCTTTTGCCATGTTCTCTGGCTAGGTTCTTGTTAGGAGCTGATGAGGATCTGATGAGGATCTGATGATGAGCTGATGAGGAGCTGATGAGGAGCTGATGAGGAGCTGATGTGGATCTGATGAGGATCTGATGAGGATCTGATGTTTATTGTCTTGTTACATCCATATTTATACCAGCCGATTTTAATCCTGTCAATTTCTATTACAAAGGTTAGGGCGTTTCTTATCTCCATTCCAGGGAGTAAAGATTATGTAGCTTAACTACCCGCCTGGCACTTAATTAAGGGGTTGTATCCCCTCCCTAACCTCAGGGAAAGATCCCCACCTGGGGAAACAACCTTTCTCGGAGAGGTGACCTTGGTTAAAACACATGGCGCTAAAGAGAGCAAACATATTAAGAACAATATGCTATATATGCCAGGTCCCTTGAAACATATGCTGTGCAGATGTTTCTTTCCTGCAGCGACTGTGTCAAGCAGCAAGGATGGACCGGCTCCCGGCAAATGGCTTACAGAAAAATATTATAAAAGCTGTAGCCTTCCTATTGTAGGTCAGAGGTATTACTTAAAACTTTCTATTTTCATTGTCTGAGGTGATTTGTGTCTATTGTGTCCACTAAGAATATTGTATCCATATTCTTTACTCCACTGTTGCCTTACACATACCATTTTTGGAAGAAAACAAGAGCTAAGTTTTATCTTTCTACTCTGTCTACTTGGAAACCACACCACTGTACTGTTAGGGGTTCCTTAAGAAGGAACTGGCTGGTCCGGCTGGCATGGCTCAGTGGTTGAGGGTCAACCAGGAGAACATGGTTCGATTCCAAGTCAGGTCACATGCCAGGGTTGTGGGCTCAATCCCCAGTAGGGAGTGTGCAAGAGGCAGCCAACCAATGATTCTCTCTCATCATTGATGTTTCTATTTCTCTCTCTCTCTCCCTTCCTCTCTGAAATCAATAAAGATATGTTTTTAAAAAATGTGTTACTAAAGAAAAAAAAGAAAGAAACTGGCTGGAAAAATGGAGTGTGTTAGTATTAACCCCTTTGGCTTAGTTACTTTTCTTTTTAAAAAATGTGTGTGTGAAAGTGTGTGGGTGAGTGACAACATGACACACCTATAGAATGTGCATCAGACATCATTGTAAAGCCTAATGACTAATTCCTAATTTGTGCTCTTCCCAGACAATTTCATGATCCAGAACACTTCCAATCCATGGAACCTTTCTTCATTTACATGCTATTGAGATCATATATTTTTCTCTCCTCTCTTTTATTTTTTTAAAAAAGGCTTCATTGAGAGGTCATTTACATACCATAAAAATCGCCCTTTTAAAGTGTACAATTCAATGGATTTTAGTGTGCTCTCAGAGTTATGCAACCACAGCCACAATCTAATTGTAGAACGTTTATTTAAGTGACTCTAAAAAGAAATCCTGTATTCATTAGCAGTCACTCGCCATTACCCCTTTCCCCAGGCCTTGGCAAGCAGTCTCTACTTTCTGTCTCTGTATATTAGAAAGCAGGTAGTTTTCAACTAGATGTAATCACATATGACCATATTTGCCACTTAAATTGCATCCTCTTTTCTTCCTCTATCTCTGTGCTTTCATCTGAAATCCTCTCATTCTGTTGGAAGACCCCCCATTAGCATTTCCTTGTAACGATCTTCTGGTGATAAGCTCTTTTCATTTTTGTTTGTAAGTCTTCAGCTTTACTGAGATGAAGCTCCCTGGAAACTGGGTTGGAGTCAGAAGCACTGGCTGACTTCCAGTTCCTCTGTATTTCTAGGATGTCTTCTGTGGGGTCCCCTCACCATGCACAGGGTGGGTTACCAGGGTACCCTGGATTGCAAGTGTTTTAACCTTCTTCTTCCCTGGACCGAGTCAACGCTCAGCTCAGCCTCTCACTCATTCTGAGGGCACAAAGGCCTCCAAATGCTGTGCTAAGCCTTTATCTTTTCCTGCCCTGGTACTTTTCTACTGTTAATCAACATGAGGCAAATGTTGTTTAATCTGGATTTCTATGCATGGGGAGAGAGAGAGAGAGAGAGAGAGAGAGCGAGAGAGTTGATTGGAATCACCTAGTGCCTCATTATAGGGTGAGAAAGTCCTTCTCGTTTTTTCATACCATGACATTCCTATTTTCCCCAGGGTTAGTTAACATTACAAGGATATTAGTTCGCTATCTTCTACCTTAGAGTTACAAGTAGAGCTTAGGAGCCTAAGCTCCAGACCTGCACCTTTAAAGGAAAGAAACAAACCCCAGATTTCCTTGAAAATCCTGGGAAAAGAAATCTTTAGAAAAATATCTTTTAATCACCTTTCTATATTTTTCTTAATTTCCACCATAGACTCTGCTTCACAAGAAAACATAAAAGTTTTTAATGCAGAGTGAGGAAAGGGATTAACATTAGTGATAAAATAGCTGAATAACTTTGCTTGTAATTTCTTTCACAACCATGGGGAAATATGAGCATTTTCCTATGAAGTGATTGTTAAAAACTTATGTCATGTAATGTTAAAGGTTAAAGTTTTGGAAAGAAAAATTATTACAGTGTGAGGGATTAGGATAATGGCTTTCTTTGAGAAGCGATTTGATTCTGCAGTCAAAATAGACACAACAGAGCAGCTGGTGACTCGTGGGCGATGGGGGCGTTCTCTGGAGCCAGGAATGGGGACGGTTTATAATCTTGGTGCCATAACTGCAGGGAGGCAACAGTAAGCAAAATGGACTATGGTTGTCCAGAGTAAATCCAGGGTAGGCTGATAGCCACAATTCTCATTATAAATGAATAATCAATCAAGAATTGGGAAGTAGATATCTAATAGTTGTTTGATAACATCTTTTCTATTTTTCAATAATGGAGAGAAATAGGAGTAGCAAAAAATTATTGAGAGCAAAGAAAGAAAGATCATCATCATCACCTTTATCATAGCTACTTTTACTGAGCACACTTACATGTGTCAGGCACTCTTCAAAGCTCTTGACTTCGCTCATTTAATATCCACAGTTGCTTTCTGAGATAGTTTCACAGTTGAGGGAACTGGAACCCAGTCTAGTGGTGACTTGGCAGAGAAAGGCCCCGTCCTCTGTGAACATCTGGACTATAAACCATTTGAAGCAAAATAGAGGCATCAGTTCAGGAATTAATGAGTAGCTGGAGTGTCAAAATTCTGCTACTTCTAAGGAACACAGATGAAATAGAATCTTCCTTTATTCATCAACAAGTAATTTTCAATTTTGGAGAAGATCAAAAACTCAGGATTAGATTTAGTGATGATGAGTTACAGCTAAAACTGTATTAGTCATCAGGGCACTTATTTGTGCCTACATTATTGACTGTCTTATTGACTGTCTTTATAAATGGCTCCTTTAGCATCTTAAATGGATTTTTTAAAATATTTTCTAGGCATATAAATATTCATGTAAATACTCTAATATGGCAATGATCCTGAGATGGTGATTTTCATGTGTCTTATATATTTGCAGAATAGAATACTTATGGAAAACTATGATAACACCTCTTTATAACTGTTCTATGAATTTTAGGCCAAGTATGAAGGAAAAAAAAATTGAACATGTCTATAAATACAAATAGGTCAGCAATGATGTATTATAGGACACTCTTTCTTAGAAGGTAGGTATAATGCTCATTCTCTTTAAAAAGGTTGTCAGGTAAATAAAATGCTGTCCTAATCCCTCACACTGTTTAAGAGGGAAAGAATGAAATCACTGAATGCATGGGAAATGAAAGAGACAGAGTAGGTGAAACAGACTGTGAAGCAAGAGTCTGGTTCTACTTTGTCTTCTGTACAACTGGAAAGGCCACAGTATTCAGCACTTACCCAAGATGTGCAAAGAAGACTTACAATTATTTATAAACAACACTACCACCACCACAACAGAAAACCCTGGCTGTCTCATTCAGAGAAACAGGGCCAAAAATAAAATCCAAAAGACAGCTTTCATTTGTTGCTAAGTCACAGTAGGGCCTGAAAAGTTTCACATGTATCCCTCACATATGGAAAAACAGTCCAAGAAATAAGACTTAGCAGCACAGTGAGAAAAGATGAGCAATAGTTATTTCTTAAGGGTAATTATTTATTTCCAGATATAATCTTTACTTGGCAAAGAAAAACTGGCATGGTATGCCACATCCAGCATGGCTAGGGTTCAGGATCTGAAGAAGGGGCCATGCACAAATGAAAAAACTAGACAAGAAATAAGAATTTAGAAGGCATGGGGGGCTTCTTCTTCTCTAGAGGAGAAGCTCGCCAACTTCAGGTCAGTCTGCTTTTTTTTTTTATTAATATATTTTATTGATTTTTTACAGAAAGGAAGGGAGAGGGATAGAGAGTTAGAAACATCTATGAGAGAGAAAAACATTGATCAGCTGCCTCCTACACACCCCCTATTGGGGATGTGCCCACAACCAAGGTACATGCCCTTTACTGGAATTGAACCCAGGACCCTTCAGTCCACAGGCCCATGCTCTATCCACTGAGCCAAACCAGTTAGGGTCAGTCTGCTTTTTATTCACTTGAGTACACATTTGCCCTTTAGGAATGCATACAGGCATATCAAAGGTAAAGTTTGGTAAAGAGTAAAAGGATTATTAGGTTAAGGAATTGTCTTCAACCATTGAGCCCACAGCAATGCAATATTATGCTGATTTTCATCCCTGCTGAATATCAAAGTCCATTGGCCTTCCAATGGGTCTTTTTGCATTAATATGCTAATTAATGTTGATTTTTGCCTCCAGCAATGGTAGGTTATCCAACTTTTTATAACATAGGATGCCAGTGATGTCATTGGCTTATGGCAAGTATTTCATTAGGTCTCTTGTGCCCTAAGCCCCCTAATTTTGGCTGTCTTCAGACCATTGTTTGCAACAAGTACTCAAACTAGCTTGGAAGAATTATATGAACAGGACTACTCTCAGAAGCAGGTCTTATTTCATGGATGTGCAACCTGCACAGTCACACAAGAACCTGCTCTTAGAAGGACTCCACTCCTAGTTTAATTCTCCACAATCACTGTCTTGAACACAATTCTTTAACAGGAGGCCTCTTCATTTTACAGTTTTCATTTTACATTGGGCCCTCCAAATTGTGTAGCTGGGCCTGCTAAAGAGAGGGGGGAAGTGGACCTCAGGACCATCTGCAAGGTTGATGAATTCCTTAACAAAATAATTTTTATAATCTCACTAAACAAAAATAAATGTGACACATTAAATTAAATACATTAAAACAAAATGTTTCTGCCCTAACCGGTTTGGCTCAGTGGATAGAGTGTCGGCCTGCAGACTGAAAGGTCTCAGGTTCGATTCTGGTCAAGGGCATGTACCTTGGTTGCGGGCACATCCCCAGCAGGAGTTGTGCAGGAGGCAGCTGATCGATGTTTCTCTCTCATCGATGTTTCTACTATCCCTCTCCCTTCCTCTCTGTAAAAAATCAATAAACTATATTAAAAAACAAACAAACAAAATGTTTCTGTATTGGCATAGAACATCAAAACTTAATATTGGTGACTGTAATAAATATTTTATATAGTCTGATCAAACTTTTCAGCTTTTCTCATTATTTGTTCTCTCTTTTCTAAAACAGTCATTAGTTTTGAGCTTCATCATCTACAGACTGACAACCACACAGAGTTCCTGAAGATCACTTTCCAGCAGTTCGCATGCAGTGGCTCCAGGTTTTCATGGTTTCCTCTCTCTCTCTCTCTCTCTCTCTCTCTCTCTCTCTCTCTCTCTCTCTCTCCCTCCCTCCTCTTTCCTCTCCTCCTTGCTTCTTTCCTTTTCTTTCTTATTTTGTTTTACTTTTGTAGTCTTCCCCAAAGATTTTCAATGGGAAAAATGAAGAGAATTTAACATTATAATTTTGGGGGTATCTATTATTTCTTCCATTCTTCTTGGAGGGGGTAGCTATCCAGTTTTTTGTTGTTGTTTTATTTTGTCTTGTTTTGTTTTGTGTGTGTGTGTGTGTGTGTGTGTGTGTGTGTGTGTGTTTTATTTTAAAAGTAGGAAATCATTTGAGCACAATTTCCACAAAAGAGTCCTCACTTTTGACACCAAATGCAAATTTGGGGGGTTCCCGAAACCACCCTCAGTTTAGATAATCTGCTAGAAGGAGTCACAGACTCACTGAAAGCTGTTATTATAGGATGGTTACAGGGGAAGGATACAGGTGAGAAACAGCCAAGGAAAGAAGCACACGGGGCAGAGTCCAGAAGACGTACCAAACACAGAGCTCATGAAGTCAGCACGTATCACCTTCCTGGCATTTATGAGTGACAATATGCACAGAATATTGCCAACCAGGGAAGGGCACACTAGCCTTTGGTGTCCAGAGGTTTTACTGGGGCTCATCACATACTTCCTTTATGTCTGACCTTTAGTCATTAGCCCCTCCCACAAGTCAGGCTAATAACTGCAGTCTCTAGTTCTCCTGGAGGTCAGAACTGAGATGTCAACATAAACCACACTGTTAGACTGTCCAGTGGCCAGAGCCCCTAGCGAACAAAGACACTTCTGTCAGGCAGTACATTCCAGAGGCTTAGATATTATCTCCTGGTAGCCAAGGGCAATGACCAGACCTCTCTTAAGATAAGGTTAATTGTTCACTACACAAGTATAATGACTCCCCCTCCCTTACCCTTCTTGCCCCTTACTTATCACTCAAATTCAAAATTATCCTATATAATAAAAGCCCAGAGACCAAAATGGTGGAATGACCAGAACAACCAGAGACCAGAATGACCACGGCCCCTTGCCCCAACTAGCCCTGCCCCTCAGGGAGTGGTTAGGGGTGATAAGGCAGGCAGGCGAGTGGTTAGGGGTGATCAGGCAGGCAGGCGAGCAGTTAAGAGCCAGCAGTTCCGGATTGCGAGAGGGTGTCTGACTGCCGGTTTAGGCCATATCCCGCAGAGTTCCCTGCGGATCAGGCCTAAACTGGCAGTCAGACATCCCACAAAAGATCCCAGATTGTGAGAGGGTGCTGGCCAGGCTGAGGGACACCCCCCCCCTCCGTGCATGAATTTCATGCACTGAGCCTTTAGTAATACCAATAATAGCCAATCTTATTTCATCTGATAGTGTGCTAGAGTCCACTCATAACCAGTTCACAAAAACTGATTGTTAAATATTTAGGAATTTTGTAAGCTTGTGTTAAACACAGCCATTATTAAAAATAAGTTATATAAACTTATAATTATATAAATTAGATTAAACAAAGATAATAAATGCTCAAAACTCATCATTTTCTAATTATGTATTATATTTTACCATTAATATACTCTTAATCTAATTTACAGCTACTATGTCTGTATGATGAAATATTGTAGAATGATGCTACTGTGCATCTCTTCCTCTCTGTGTTAAGTGACATTAGAGTGGTAGTGTTGTAGGTGGCAGGAACGCACCAGGCGTTAGCTTGGTGGGGTCAGACCGGACCTGAGCTCAGTAACCTAGGTACTTGAGTTCTGGCTAGAAAGAATTCAGAGCCAAGACCCAAACTATAAGAGAACATTTATTTGGTGAATCACAAAGGTAGAAAAAGTAATTCCTAGAAGAAATGGGCTTAGGAAATACGTTATAGAAGTAAAGGAAGGGCCCTTGGAGCTTGGGAGTGAGGGAGCTAATGGTAATGCGCCTGGAGGGTGGGGGTAGGGAAAGGCACTGGGAGAGATTTTAGGGGAAGTCCCAGGGGAAGGTCTTAATAGAATATTCAGCAGCTTTCCAGGTGTATCCTTTTACTCTTGTCTGTCTAACTGCCTACCACAGTAGCATGAAATTGACCATGGTAAGAATATTTACACAATGAAATTCAGGAAATGCTATTAATCAGGGCTTATGTTACTACTCTTTAATCAGCATCTTTCTGCTGATCTGATCCTGAAGCTGTTAAGAGTAGACTGTGACAACCCTAGGGTAAATTTCTGTTAAGTTATTTAAAAATATAAATCATAGTACTTCTAGAGCTGATGATTCTGATGGAAAATTTTTCTTAAAAAAATTAACTTTATACAAATCAGTTTAGTGTAAGTCTGCTTTAATTTTAATTTATACAATGGAATTTTAGTGTTTCCTCTGACATTTTCTATAAGTTGTGGAGGCTGTACTAACACCAGAAGTGGCATTTTGATTTGTATATAACTAAAATGTAAAACAAAGATGTATATAATTAAAATTTCATTTCTATGAAAATACTCTTTTTTTCTGATGTATACAATAATCTTAAATTTTAATTTCTGTTTCTAAGAGTGTAGACATTTGCTTTGCAATGCAGCTGCAGTTTTCCAAACCAGAGACTTTAAACTCTTTGAAGAAATCTAGTAAGTATTTGATTTGCTTTATTGCAATGCACATGTGTATGCATTTATCTTATAGTAATTTGCTGACCAAGTCTATTGCCTGTGAGCCAGAAATAATAAGATCACAGTGAGTTTTTGCTAGCCTTTTATTTAATTCTGTGCAGATGCCACAGAGATGGGTTCTGAGGATGGAAGGGGAAGCCAGTTTACCTCCATGAGGGGCCCCTCTTCTTTCCTGTGGCTGCTGCAACCAGACTGAGTCTATGGCTGGGCACAGCCATCCCTCAGACCATATGACACCCCAGACTGTCCCTCACTTCTGCAATAGGTGCTGGGCCAGCTTCTTCTTTTTTTCAAAATATATTTGATTTATTTATTTATTTTTAAAATATTTTTATTGATGTCAGAGAGGAAGAGAGAGAGAGAGAGAGAGAGAGAGAGAGAGAGAGAGAGGAAGAGAAACATCATTGATCAGCTGTGTCCTGCACATCCCCCACTGGGGATTGAACTGTGATCTCCTGGTTCATAGGTTGATGCTCAGCCATTGAGCCATGACAGCCAGGTTGGGCCAGATTCTTAAAGTACAGGTTGACTGACCTACAATAGATCCCATGAGTGGTGGGGATAAGGTATTTTAATTTTCTTGTTTTTCTAGTTTTCTGTATTTTATTTAACAATTGGTAATAGTTAAATAACTAAACAACAAAAAATATTGTTAATATAAATTATGTTATCAGCTTTTTTCCTGAATTTTTGCCTTTGTAACATTGCATTTGTTCCTTTATATAGGGTGTATCTGAACAGGTATATAAGACTAAAAAGGTATAGTGTAGTAATTTTAAATTGGTTTTTTTAAAATAGCTATTTGCCCTTGATTTATTTTTAGTTGTGTCCTCATTTCTTTCAGGAATCTGGTCCATTTTAATCTGTACAAGTGACTTAATCTGTATGAGCCTCAGAGAGGCACTTTGGTGATAATTTGTGTTAAATTGCTTTGAGTGGACAAAAGGTGTCTTAGAAGGGAGTATTGCTCTAATTATAAACCCTTTAAAAATAATCAGAGACTAAATAACAAGAATTCAATCTAATTTCCTTTTGGGCCCCTTGATTAGTCAAGACGAGTGCTTTACACCTTATGAGAGAAGCAGAAGGGATGATGGGCCGACAGCAATGTAAATACTTTTACGGTATTTTCCTGTAGCACAGAGCAGTATTGAGTCAGAAATGATGGAGCTGCAAAGGATATGTCAAATATCAAAAAGTATTTACTTATTGGTTTGTCCTTAAAGGGACTTTGAAGTACCTCACTGTTTTTAAGTAAATTAATCCAAACTTCATCATCTGTACTAACTAGAATTGAGATGCCACTGAACTTAGAGGGAAGCTTAATGAACTCTCTGTGCTCAGAAATCTGGAATCCCTCTTAGAGGTTTCCCTTATGTCTTCCTTCCCCTATTTCTTTTTGGAGTCCCAGCTGTGATCCTTATTCTCTTCTTCCCATTGTCATAGAGAACTCTGATACCATTTCATCTTAAACAAACAAACAAGCAAGCAAACAAGAAGTGGGTGGGTAGAGCGGTGCCTCTTACAAGGGTGAATTGAGGATGATCTGAGGGAGAAAAGTTCTGCTGTCTATAAAAATAAAGTATTAGAGTTACTCTTTGAGAATAAGACATTGTCTCTAGAAAGGCCTTATTAATTATAGGTAAGGATTGATACATTGGCCTATTGTGACTGCTATCATTTCAGCAAGGACAGCTTCCCTGTCCAACTCAGCTGTTAACTTAGAATGTTAGACTTTGCCGCTTGAACTTGAGTCTCGGCTTCTCACCTTCCTCTCTGAACAACATGAGCTTCAGTATCTGCTCCAGTTTCTCCTCAAACTACTAGACGTTGGGCTCCTGCAGTCACTCAGCTACTGGGCCAGGCCAGCCAGCAGCGTGGCCAGCATCTATGCAGATACCTGGGGCTTGGGCTCCCAGATCTCTGTGTCCCACTCCACCAATGTGCGGAGTGGTTGGGGATACAGGGGCCTGGCTGTGGGGATGGCTGGGCGTCTGTCGGATATAGGGGACATTCAGAGCTAGAAGGAGACTATACAATGCCTGAATGACTGCCTGGCCTCCTTTCTAGAGAGGGTGAGAAGCCTGGAGGCTGATAATCGGAAACTGGAGATCAAAATTCGGGAACACCTGGACAAGAAGGGACCCCAGGTTAGAGACTGGGGGCATTATTTCATGACCATCAAAGGCTCAGATCTTTGCAAGTTCTGTGGACAATGCCTGCATCGTTCTACAGACTGACAAGGCCTGCCTTGCTGCTGATGACTTCAGGGTCAAGTATGAGACAGAATTAGCCATGCACCAATCTGTGGAGAGTGACATCAATGGGCTCCGAAAGGTCACTGATGACATCAATATCACTCGGCTGCAGCTTCAGACAGAGATCAAGGCTCTCAAGGAGGAGCTGATCTTCATGAAGATCCACGAGGAGGAAGTAAATGGTCTACAAAACCAGATTGCCAACTCTGGGTTGACTGTGGAGTTGGCTGCCCTCAAATCTCAGGACCTCAGCAAGAACATGGTGGTCATCCAGGCCCAATATGATGAGCTGGCTTGGAAGAGCCGAGAGGAGCTAGACAAGTACTGGTCCCAACAGATTGAGGAGAGCACCACAGTGGTTACCTCACAGACTGTTGAGATAGGAGCTGCTGAGATAATATGGACCTGAGACATACAGTCCAGTCCTTGGAGATCGACCTGAACTCAATGAGAAATCTGAAGGCCAGCTTGGAAAACAGCCTGTGGGAGGTAGAGACCCGCTATGCCATGCAGATAGAGCAGCTCAACAGGATCCTAATGCACCTGGAGTCAGAGCTGGCCCAGGAGTAGGAGGCCCTGATGAACATCAAGGTCACACTGGAGGCTGAGAGTGCCACCTACTGCTGCCTGCAAGAAGGAGGTGTGAACTTTAATCATAATGATGCCCTGGACAGCAGCACTGCATGCAACCCATCCAAAAGACCACCACCTGCAAGATTGTGGACACCAAAGTCCTGAGGTGGTAAAGGCAGCAGAAGTGTGGCACCCCTTGGGCAGGAGGCCAAAAAGAAGTTCAGAGATCATTGAGCATTAAAAAAGAAGTTAGACTTTTATGGTATTAACCTTACACACACACACACACACACACACACACACACACACACACACACACACACACAATTTGAGCAGCTTTGGTCATCCAGCCCAGTACTTAGCACATTGTAGCATAAGATTTCTCCCTCTCCCCTCCCCTCCCCTCCCCTCTCATCTCTCTTTTTCTCTCTCAGCCTGTGTGTGTGTGTGTGTGTGTGTGTGTGTGTGTGTGTGAGAGAGAGAGAGAGAGAGAGGAACATTGATGTGAGAAAGAACCATTGATCAGTTGCTTTCCCTAAGTTCCCTGACTGGGGATCAAACCCATCACCCAGGTATGTGCCTTGATGGGCAATGAACTGGCAACCTTTTGGTGCTCAGGATTACACTCAACCAACTGAGCCACTCCTGCGGGGCTACCTACCCTTCATATATTTTTATTAAATTAATGGCAGGCAAAGAGGAAAGGCTGTGGTGTGTTCAGGTGTGTGTGGAGTCTGGATATTAAAGCTACCAAGGTTCAAAATGCTTTGATGCAAGGATGAAAACATTACTCAGTCACTAACTTTCAAGTCACCAAAAAACAAAGTGTAATGGATGAAATGCACCCTGCCTTGGGATATTTGTCTTAATTCATTGAGTTTTCAACTATTCAGATAGACCTTTAAGTTAAAAAAAAATTAGTGAAGTAAAGAGTCACACAAATGCTGAGTCAGTATAAGAACAGTATCTTTTATTTTACTTTTTTTTTTAGGTTCAGGAAACTTTTAAAAAAGTTTGAAAAGATGGGAATAAAATGGCACGTTTTGTATTTTAAGTTATATTTTATTTGAATTATAAAATTCCAGGTAATCTCATTAACCACAGCAATAAAAATTTACAAGGAGCCTCAAAGAGTTAACAGGTTTTTCAAACCTGGTGAACTTCTAGTACTCATCACCTAACTTATTTACATATTAAAATTAGTAATTTTTAAGAAGAAAACCGTTCATTAAACAGGAAGATTGGGAGCCAAAGCCAGAGGCCTTAACACAGGGGTTTGTTTTGTTTTAAATCTATTGATTTAGCAGGAACAGAACAAACATGCCCCACAGCCCAGAATATAATAATCAGACCCAAGTGATAAGCCTAGATGGGAGGAAACCGTAGTTTGCTCAGTACCTCCCGTATTACCTCAAGAGTTTCAGTTAAAAAAAAAACCAACAACAAACTACGAGGAAAAATGTTTCAAAAGCCAACTCAGCGTCCAGACCCACACCAAAAATCGAACCTGGGACTTTTATAAGTGCGAGCAGACTGATGCAGGGCAAAGGAAAACAGCCGGTGGCGCCTCTGGACAGCCCGGGCAGGGCGGGCAGGCAGCCCACAGCCAGGGAGACGCTTTCTCCTGCTTTTCGGAAAGGGGCTTGGGACACTCATTTCCCCGGGGTCCCCTCCACCCACGGCTGCAGCGCCGGGTGGGGGACAGAAGGGGATGCGGACAGGGCGACCGGACGCGAGCGCGGTGCGGGCGGGAGAGCGTGTCCCGCGTCCCTGGCTCCGGCGCTGCTGTTGTCCGGGGTGCTGAAACCCGGGGACTTCCCGGGAGGCAGCGGCCACTTTTCTCTCGGGGGGATGGGGGGTGGGGGAGAGGTGGGGGGCGCGGGGAATTCGGGCCCCAGCTAAGCCCACCTTGGCCCGAGGTGCCTTCAGATGAGGTCCTCCCCAGCCGGTTAGGGGAAGGAGAGAAAGGGGATGGAGTGAGCAGAGCCGGGCAGGGCAGGCGGGAACCCGCCTCTCCGGGCGGCTCAGCGCCGCGAGCCCCGCTCCACCTGCGCGCGAACTCTGGCCGCCCGGGGACGCCGCGCCCGGGGGACCGACCGCGGCGGCGAGCCTGGCGCGGGCGGCGGGCGCCGGGGTGTGTGTGGGTGAGCGGCTCCAGTCCCGGGATGGGGGGGTGGTGGCGGCTAGAGCGAGCGGGGCATGCGCAGTGGTGCGGAGGAGGTAGCGATGGCCGAGGGAGGCGGGGGGACTGCTGTTTATTTGCAGC
>NW_005871078.1:7715995-7772553 GCF_000147115.1 Myotis lucifugus
CTCCCTGCAGGCGAGTTCGTGCACGACGACGTGTGGGCGATCGTGAACAACCCCGACCTGCGGCCCGGCACCCCGCTCCGCTGGAGCATCTTCACGAACGACTTCTGGGGCAAGGGCATGGCCGAGAACACCAGCCACAAGTCCTACCGGCCGCTCTGGTCCTCACCTTCAAGTGAGTCCCCGCCTCGCGCTCGCCGGGTTCCAATCTCTTCACTCCCCCCACGCGGGCTGGGCGAAGTTGCGGGACCGGGTTGGGGGGCATTTCTGTTCTTGCCGCCCCTTCCCCTCCACGCCTCGCTCCTCTCCAGACTCTCCACGCCGCTCTGCTCCGCCGACCTCCGTCCCGCTTCTCTGGGCTCCGGGGCGGTTCGGGAGGCGCGGGCTGGGGAGTTGGGATCGAGTTTCTCAAGAGTCTGCGCTCCGGGCGGGTTCGTCTGTCGGAACAAGACTGGGAGAGGGGCTGGGGGAGCTGTCTCCGCACCCCCCACCCCTGCTGGAACGTGGTCAGGGGAGACCAGTGCGGGGCCCCAGGAGTTCCGAATGGGTGGCTGTGGTGGCGATGCTTCCAAGTTGGGAATTTCTCCGAGGCGTTTAGGCAGCTTTGCAGATGGGGACTGTCAGTGCCTGAGGGGTCGCGTTCCGAGGAGATGAGGCGGGACCCCTGAGTTGCTAGGGCTGCCTGAGTTTGGGGGAGGAGCAGGGGAGCGCGCAGAGGATCTTTCCCGGCCCCCAGCCTGGGCTGCTCCCGGAACCTCTCCAGACTGCGGAAAGAACCCCGATGTCGACTTTAAAAGGTGCAAAGCAAAGGAATGCAGAAGCGTGGGAGCCACTGGGGATCCTGGCGTCCCAGTCGAAATAGTTTTTCTTTTACAACCTCGGAGTCATGATTCAGCATTTCTGATGTGAATAACGTGTAAAAGGGGACCCGAGGGAACGCCAGTGTTTTGTAGGGTGGAGATTTTCTTGAATTTCAAAGAGAGCTAGCTTCAGACGGAAGGGGCGAAAGGCTGCTGTGAGGGAAGTGCTATTTCATACATCATGAGCTTGACTCCACCGCTTCTAATTTGACTCAGCATTGAAGCTGGTAATGTGTCGGATAAAACTGTTGAAATCAGGTTGGTTCTGTATCATCAGCGTTCTGAGACTTTTCCAACGGGTGTAATCTGAACCCGTCTTTATGGTAACGATTATTTGAGACGGGATCCGCAGTTTGAAAAGCCTGCCCGGGCCTGGCGGCGAGGGTCCCTTGACAGGTGTCTCTGAAGACTTAGAAAAGGAAACCATAGCAATTGGCAACAACCCATGGGTTTTTGACTTAATTATTTCCACTGCAAGTTTAATGTTTTAAGGGGGGTGAGGAAATTGCACATTTGACTCTGAAGAGAATATTTCATAAACATTTGTCCTCTTGGAAAGTGGTTTTGGTTTTCAGCTGAAAGTCAAAAGCCCATGAATTGTTGCCAATTGCTATGGTTTCCTTTTCTCAGTCATCAGACACCTGTCAAGAGACCTCACCCTGGCCTCCAGCTCGAGTTGCTCAGTACTTTCAGTTTTCTGAGTGTTTCTTTAAAATCTGCTAAGATGACACAAATATAAATGTTTAACTTCCAGACTGACCTGATTTTTAATTTGTTACACTGAGGGCTGGTGGTTAATTTAAGGTGTGGAAGCTCACAGCATGAGGTGTGCGGGACTTACAACTGCCATGGAGACCTTCTATGTCCCTGGTCTGTGCATTTTCCATTTAGAAAAGGTCAGTGCCAAATGCTTCTGCCCAGTTGGTGGAGGGTGAGGAAGAGTGTTTTCACTTCTTGACTTTGTAAAAAGTTTTTATTTATTTTTTAATTCATGCAGGAGATGGCAGGGGCAGAAGAGAGGAGTGTGGGAATGGAGTAGACCATGAGGCAAGGCCTTTGATGAAGAGGAAAGTTAGTAGGGATATGGCAGAACAGAGGCAAAGGAGAAGAAGGGTTGGGGGTGGGGTGGGCAGAGAACATCTCTTGGAATCACTGGTTTTAAGAAGCAGCTTGGTGTCTAAGGTGCATTGCTCTTTGTATAGTGCATCTTACTGGCTATGTAATGTATACTTTTAAAAACAATTATTTTTGAGAAGATCGAGTTGCAAATCTGGGGTGCAACTGAGCACTAATTGGAACGGGATGGGTGCCTCTTCAGAAACAGAAAGTGAACTAAACTTTCTGTACTCATAGGTGTTGATTTAAATAAGACCTGGAGCCCAGGTTGTGGGCCTGATCCCCAGTAGGGGGTGTGCAGCAGGCAGCAGATCAATGATTCCCTCTCATGGATGTTTCTATTCTTCTCCCTTCCTCTCTTTCTAAAATCAATAATAACACACTTAAATAAATAAATAAATAAATAAATAAATAAATAAATAAGACCTGGACGTTTCCTTTACACAGTCATCTGAGGTGAAACTGATGCAATAGCCTAAAGCCAGGCATGTATAAAGGATGACATAAACCGTCCTAGACCCACACAGCTCTAAAGATTGTTGCAAGGAAGGGCATAAAACATCACACTTATTAAGCTGTTCAGTGTGAACCAAGTAGGTAGTTGGTAAAAACACAGAGTAGCCTTTTACATATTTTCAAACTACTATAACTATATCTAAGTTAGGCCTGTGTGAACAAAGATCTTAGAGAATTTAAAACCACTGTACAAATTTTTTTTATTTATTTATTTATTTATTTATTTATTTATTTATTTATTTATTTATTTTTATTGTGGTAAGAACACTTAATATGAAATCTACCACCATAAGTTTTTAAGTGTACAGCACAGCATTGTTAACTGTAGACACAATGCTGTGCAATAGATCGCTAACACATTTCTCTTGAGTAATTGAAACTATGCACCTGTTGAACAGCAACTGCTGTCTCTCCCAACCCTACTGTTGGCAACTACCATTTTCCAAGCTGTTTCTGTAAGTTAGACTGTTTTAGATACCTCATAAGTGGATGTCTGCAAATGGCAGATTTTACTTAGCATAATGTCCTCCAGGTTCATTTATGTTGTGACAGATGGCAGGATTTCCTTCTGCTTTTTAAAGGCTGAATAACCCATTGTATGCACACACCACTTCTCTTTATCCATTCATTTGACATTGGACACTTCAGTTGTTTCCATATCTCGATTATTGTGAATAATGCTGCAATGAACATGGAAGTGCATATATCTCTTTAAGACCCTGACTTCAGTACCTTTGGATATATACTCAGAAGTAGGATTGCTGGGTCATATCATAATTGTATTTTTAATTTTTTAAGGAACTTCTATCCTGTTTTCTATAGTGGCTGTACCATTTTACATACCTACCAATAGTGTACAGCAAGCATGTCAAACTCACGGGCCGCATGCCTCATTTATTTGGCCCATGTTAGCCTTTGAGTTTAACATGCTTGGTGTACAGGGTTCCAATTTCTCCACATCTTTGCCAACACTTATCCCCTCCATCCTAACAGGTGTGAGGTGATATCTCATTGTGGTTCTGATTTGCATGATTAAGTTTTGATATTAGTGATGTTTAGCATTTTTTCATATATCTGTTGGCCATTTGTTTGTGTTCTTTGGAGAAATATCTATGTCCACCCATTTTTAAATCAGATTATTTGTTTTTTGTTCTTGCTTTGAATTATAAGACTTTCTTACATATTAATAACATGACAGGTATATGGCTTACAAATATTTCTCTCCTATCCCATAGGTTGCCTTTTCATTCTGTGGTTGTTTCTTGTGCTATGCAGAGGCCTTTTTGTTTGGGTAGTCTCATTTGTCTAATTTTGCTTTTATTGCTTGTGTTTTTTGATGGCATATCTAAAAAACCATTGCCAAGCTTAATATCATGAAGTTTTCCCCTATGTTTTTCTTCCAGAAGTTTCAGAGTTCCAGGGCTTACATTTAAATTTTTAAGACATTTTGAGTTGGTTCTTGTGTGTGGTGTAAGATATGGGTCCAATTTTATTCTTTTCCATATGGACATTCAATTTTACCAGTTCCATTTTTTAAAGACTATCCTTTCTCCATTGTGTATTCTTGGCACCCTTATTGAAGATCATTTGACCCTATAGGCCTGGGTTGATTTCTGGGCTCTCTGTTCTTTTCCTTTGGTCTATATGTCTGTTTTTATGCAAGTACCATACTGTTTTAATTATTGTATCTTTGAAGTATATTTTGAAATCAGAATGCTATATTTCCTAGCATTGTTCTTCTTTGTATATTCAGTATATTTGTGGTTCAGTATGAAATTCATGATTTTTTTCAATTTTTGTAAAAAAAACTATGGGATTTTGATAAGGATTACATTGAATCTATAGATGACTTTGGGTAGTATGGGCATTTTAACAATATTAAGTCCTCTCATCCATGAACATGTGATGTCTTTCCATTTATTTATGTATTCTTTAATTTTTTCATCAATGATTTGTGGTTTTAAGTGTACAAGTTTTTCACCTCTTTGGCTAAGTTTATTTTTATGTATATGTTATTCTTTTTGATACTATAGTAAGTGGAATTGTTTTTTTTAAATATGTTTTTATTGACTTTAGAGATAGAGGAAGGGAGAGGGGGAGACAAAGAGAAAAACATCTATGTGAAAGCTGAACAGTAATTGGTTGCCTCCTGCATACCCCCTACCTGATATCGGATATAGAATCTGCAACCCGGGCATGTACCCTGACCAGGAATCAAACCAGCAATTTTTTGGTGCCCAGGACAATGCCCAACCAAATGAACCACACCAGCCAGGGTGAAGCTGATTTTTTTAATTTGAATTTGTATCCTGCAACTGAATTCATGTATGATTTCTAATCACTTTTTGGTGGAGGCTTTAGAATTTTCTAAATATAAGATTATACCATCTGTCAACAGACATAATTTTATTTCTTCCTTTCTGATTTAGGTGCTTTTATTTCTTTTTTCTTGCCCATTGCTCTGTTTAGGACTAGTAGTACTATGATGAATAGAAGTGACACAAGTGGGCGTTCTTAACTTGCTCTTGGTCTTAGAGGAAAAGCTTTCAGTTTTTCACTAATGAGTATGATAAGCTGTGAGCTTTTCATACATGTTCTTTATTATGTTGCAGTAAATTCTCTCAAAACCTAGTTGTTGAAAGTTTTTTGTTATTAAAGGGTGTTGAATTTTGTCTTTTATTCTGCATCTATATATGATGAGCATGTGATTTTTATTGTTTGTTAGTGTGGCATATCACCTTAATTGATTTGTGTATGATGAACCATCTTTGTGAACTAGTGACATGATTCACATGTTCTTAATATAGTGTAAGTCCTTTGGTAGTTAAGATCTTGGCAAATATTTTCTCCCACTCCATAGATTGTCTTTTCATCCTCTTCACAGGGTCTTTCCTAGTGCAAAACTCAAATCTTTTTTTAAAATTAAAAGTACTATATTACCTTTGATTCAATAAATCAATGTTACACATATGGAGAGCTGGAAATTCCCATAAGAATAAACAATAAATAAAGAGGCATAATGCTTGTAATTACAAAGGTGCTTGCTTGTATACAAAGATACTATTCGCAGTTTTTTCTCAAATAAGAAATGGGCTGAATTTGAAATGGGTTTATCAGAGTGCCTATTTTTTACCAGTTTGCAGGGCAGGGCACAATGGAAAATGAAGGCAGCTTATCAAGATGTGGTGGCTTTGTTTTAGCTATCCTGGAACTAAATTCCTTTCCTGAACTGTACTGGGTTAGAGATTTAGAAAGTGAAAGTGAAATGGCCCTGTTTCCATTCAGAAGGTTGGTGTAGGTTTCAGTGCTACTGCAGCCTTAGAAGCTCTGGATACTCTGCCGCTGGTGTGAGCGGTTAAAGCTGGGTCCACAGCTCCTCCAGAATGCTCCAGATCTCCTTTACTGGGAAACCTGGTGCAGGTGAGTGTGCAGCTCTGGGGGGAAGGGTATTAATCTGTTTGCAAGCCATTTGCATCATTAAAGTTAGAGCCTCAGAGGTTGTGAGAAGTGGAAGTATATTCCAGCTCATGTTCATGGGTTCCCCTCACCCTCCCTTTCCCTTACTTCAAGTGCATCCATCCTCCCTTCCCAAATGCCTGCTGGCTTTCCATTTGTCTTATAGACACAGAGCAGCCGCCTTCCAGAGGCCATCGAACCAGCTTCCACATTATAAAAGGTCAAGTCTCTATAGTAAATCCCTTCTGCTCTATCATTTCTGGTGGTTCCACTTCTCTGGTCAAGCCTTAACTGATACAAATGGTCATCTTTTTGTGCTCCTTGAAGTGAATTTAGAATTCTAATGAATTTCTGTTTCTGGTCAAATTTTCCATTCAGTCTTTTGATAAGATCATTTCCAAGGGCACATAGGAATATTTTTGGACCATTGTAGAGCAAAGTCAAAACATCTGTGAAAACTTAATCTGCAGCAGTAACCTTTTTTTATTTTGCTTCTTTATCCTTCACTGGCCATGACCTGGTTTTAACTCTGGAATCAGGAGAAATGCATTATGTCACTCTGTATATCAGGCGTGGGGAAACTTTTTTCTGCCAAGGGCCATTTGGATATTTATAACATTATCCATGGGCCATACAAAATCATCAACTTAAAAATTAGCCTGCTATATTTGGTCCAACATTTAATTAACTCACCCCTAATGCCTTGGCAGGGCCAGACACTGAATTGACACAACACCCCTCCCCAACCCCCCCACTTTGAAAAATGGCCTTGATTGATTTAAAAGGTGCTTAGCTTGTTAGTTTTATTTCCTCCCTAGCCCCTTGCTCTTGAAAAGAAGCTCCTGCTGGCTGGTTGGCAGTGACATTCAATATCAAGAAGCAACCAAAGCTTCCTCAACAAGAAGGAACCAATGGTTTTTCTGGTTTTTTTTTTTTTTTTTTTTTTTTTTTTTTTTTTTTTTTTTTTTTTTTTTAATATATTTTATTGATTTTTTACAGAGAGGAAGGGAGAGGGATAGAGAGTTAGAAACATCGATGAGAGAGAAACATCGATCAGCTGCCTCCTGCACACTCCCCACTGGGCATGTGCCCGCAACCAAGGTACATGCCCTTGACCGGAATCGAACCTGGGACCCTTGAGTCCGCAGGCCGACGCTCTATCCACTGAGCCAAACCGGTTAGGGCAAGGTTTTTCTGTTTTAAAGATGGGGAAATGAAGGCAAATTAAAGGACCTTAAACTCATTCTCTCTCTGTGTTTAGGCTATTAGATCCTAGTGTTCTACTAGGTTGCTATAAAGTTTTATTTTATTGAAGGCTTCATATGGAAATGTAAGCCATAAGAGTGAAAGTGGGTGGCTTAAAATGTCAGAGTTAAAAAATAGAATATCTTAATATGTGCAGCTGTAAGGATTTGCAGCACTTTAATGTTTGCATCTGGAGAGTTGTTTTTGCATAAGTTTGCATCTTTTAGTCACAAATGATATGGCAACCATGAAAATCAGCTTTATCCTCTATGCTCAAAACCAAAAGGAAATGGTGGCATGTTCCCTTTGTCCCTGTTCCTTTTGATTTGACTTGTATGGGAATTCATTTTGAGATAGGTTACTGCTATAAGACTGGTAAGTTTGCTTTCTAAATCTGTGATAGGAGATAAGTAAAGATTATTCAGGATGTTTGATTAGGTTGTCTAGGATGTTCAGTGGTGGCTATAGCCAAGGAAATATGATTGAAGGCAAAAAAGATTTTGTAGAGAAAATTTTTAAAAATGGCTTCTGAAAATTCCATGCTGAACTAAGTTTATTGCAGAAATTTCAGGAGTGGGAGGAGGTTGATCATTGCCTGTGAGCACATGCTTTAGATGTAAGATAGGCTTTACACTACAGTCTAGACAGCCGTGGGCAAACTAAGGCCCGCGGGCCGGATCCGGCCCATTTGAAATGAATAAAACTAAAAAAAAAAAGACCGTACCCTTTTATGTAATGATGTTTACTTTGAATTTATATTAGTTCACACAAACACTCCATCCATGCTTTTGTTCCGGCCCTCCAGTCCAGTTTAAGAACCCATTGTGGCCCTCGAGTCAAAAAGTTTGCCCACCCCTGGTAGTAGTATAGGAGGGATGGAAAATGAGAGGAATATCTATATTTTGTTAATCCTCACCCACCTGAGGATATTTTTCTATTGATTATTTTTTAGAGAGAGTGGAAGTGAGAGGGAGAGACAGAGAGAAAGAAACATGGATATGAGAGAGACAGAAACATCTATGTGAGAGAGAGATATCGATTTGTTGCCTCCCACACTTGCCCCTACCAGAGCCGGGGGATTGAGCCTGCAACTGCAGTACGTGCCCTTGACTGGAATGGAACCCATGACCCTTCAGTCCAGGGATGGAGCTCTATCCACTGAGAAAAACTGGCTAGGGTGAGAGGAATATATTTTTGATTCCTGAAGGTTTTTTTTAAAAGGCTAGTTCTTTATTTTTTATGTCTCGGTTGTCTGACAACCCTTTCTTTTTCTTTTTCTAAATATATTTTTATTGATTTGAGAGGAAGGGAGGAGAGAGAGAGATAGAAACATCAATGATGAGAGAGAATCATTGATCAGCTGCCTCCTGCACACTCCTCACCGAGGATCGAGCCTGCAACCTGGCATATGCCCTTGACCGGAATCAAACCTGGGACCCTTCAGTCCGCAGCTTGATGCTCTATCCACTGAGCCAAACCAGCTAGGGCGATTCCTGAGGGTTTTTATACGTGAATTTCCGAATGAAGGTTTGGAGAACATCTTCTGAAGTAGTTTTTCCCCCCCTTCCATTCAACAACTGTCTTTTCTATCTTCCTTTGTAGCTACATTCATATTTTTCCTAACTTTGAATATGTGGTCATTCCACTTAAAAAAGAGGTGAGGAATGTTTGATCAAGCCAAAATGATGGCAGTGATCCTTTTCCAAATGATAACAATGGTTTCTGTTCTACAAGGCCCTGTTGGATCTGATTCCTGGTCACTTCTCAGACCTCTAGTCTATCAACCTCATTCTGTTTACATCAACATTCTATGAAGAGCATTACTTTTCCTTATATGGGCCCAACCTGCTGCTACCAGGCCTTTGCACTTGTGTCTTCTTCCTGGAATGCCTTCCCTAGATCTCTGCAGTTTTGCTCTCAGCTTCTTCTCACCTTCAGCTTCTTCTCACATGTCACTTCATCACAGAGCCCTTCTCTGGCTACCGATCTAAAATAGCAGACATTCATTCCTCCAAGTTTCAGCCTTACTCTCTTACCTTCTTTGCCTTACTTAGTAGCCCTCACTGCTACCTGGCATCCTATATTTATTGTTAGTTTTAATCTCCTCTCACGACCCTGTGAGCTCCAACAGCTGTATCGTTAGCACCCAGAATGGTTTCTAGCATGCAAAGTAGGGGCTCAATAAATTACTGTTAATAGAATGAATTCATCATTTTCGTGAATACTTGACTTCTTCAGGTAAATATTTAGGTAGGACTACACCTTTATAATGTAGAGGGAAAAGTCTGCTTGACTTATTTCTTGGCTTATTTACTTTATTTATCTTCCTCTTTCAAAGGGAAAGGTGGAGGCAGGCAAGGAACCACAAGTGGTTCCAGTGGGGTCTGCTTACTGGGTGGTGAAGAGGCAGCTTTGATTCTGAATGGGGAAGTGTGGCTCTCTATTGTAATCTTCTGGGAATGTGACATTTTAGAATAAGGGTCTTTAGCACTTTTGTATCAAACTCCTCTTGCCTGGTGTACTGCAGTGTGATGGTAGTTGGATGCTTACCCTGAAGTTTAAGGCTGGACACAGCAGTTATACCTTCTGAGGCAATTCCCAGAATTACACTGAGTTCTTTCCCTGCTCTGCTTTCCATGCCCTGCTCTCAGGGGACTAACGGTCATCCATGCCAGTGTCTATTGTCTAGAAAGAATGGTCATTTTCCCCCCAGTCAATGAGGTTGACATGAATTATCATTTCCGATTGTGTCAAATGGAGTCTAAAGACCCAAAAGTACTTTCTCAAAGGAATTATGACGACTATGACTTCCTCTCACTGAGTGTACAATAAAGAGTGTCTCTGGTCTTTGACCCAGGTTCCTGGGAAGGAGATTCTAAACCTTGGAATTTCCGGAGTGATAGGTGAACATTCATTGTTCATGGTGGGCCCCTGGGGCTGCACCTGAGTTTATGCTAAAGAAGAGGTCACTCATGGTGGGCCTCCAGAGAGTTTCAGAATGGGGGCTGGCCATGCTGGAAAGACCAATCATGTGATTAGAGAGTTGGGACTTAGAGTCACATGATATCAGCCCTACCTTCTAATCTCCTGAAGGGGAAAAGGGTGCTGGAGACTGAGTTTACTCATGTGGCCAATGGGTCCATCAGCCTACCTGGTATGTAATGAAATCTCAGTTTAAAACTCAACATTGAAACTTGGTTGAGCTTCCCTGGTGGGTAATCTTATATCTGTACACAGAGAGGGTGATGTGTCTGAAGACATGGAAGGTTTTTCTCTAGGACTCTCTCAGATCTCACTCTATGAGTCTTTTCTTGAGACTGATTTTTATTTGTGTTTTTTATAGTAACACTATATAATCCTAAACATAGTGTTTTCCTTAATTCTGTGAGTTGTTCTTGCAAATTATTGAATCTGAGGGAGTTGTGGGAATCCCCAAATTTGTGGCCAGTTTGTCAGACATGCCAGTGGCTTGGAGACCATTGAAGTTGCATCTGGTGTCTGAAGTGAGAGGACTCTTGTGCAGGACTTTGTCATCAACTGTGAAATCTGTATATACTCTGGGTAGTGAGTGTCAGTATTTCATGACATCCAGGAACTCCTGTAAACACGTACCTTTAAAAAAATTTGCTCAAAATTGACAACTCAGTTAGAGTTATAACTAAGTATATCATACTTAGTGTTGATCTGTTAATTTTCATTATTTGCTGCCTCTCTTTTTGAAGATTTTCTTCAGGAACTTGTCTAGATATGGTTATTGCTCTTCCTATCCTCAGTTTTCTCACTCTTTCTTTGATGCACTGAGTACTTATGAGATAACTAGGGACTCAATGCACGAATTCATGCACCTTGAAAGGAACTGTGGATCACGAGGCTGCAGTGGGCACAGGGGTGGGTCTCAGCCCAAATCTGTGCCCCTGCCTGGCCCCTCCCGCCACCCCCTCCGTCCCCTTGCTCCCATGTGCTGGCCCCACATGCACCTGCTGGCAGCGGCTGCTCCCCCAATCGCCCCTCAGGAGCAGGAGGAGGTGGAGAAGCCTTCAGGGGTGATCAGGGCTGCCAGCTGCCCCTCACACCCGCTGATGGTGCCGAGCAATCAGGGCCAGCGCTGGCAGCAAGTGCAAGTGCCTGGCAGGACCGCCATGCATGGGAGCAAAGAATTTTCAGTAACCCCCAGAGGCTTGCCCCGATGACAGTGACCAGCACCCCACCTTGGTCTGACGTCCCCACTCACCTGCTCCACCATCCTGCCATGGCCGATGCCTACCATGTTCCGCATGTCCCCTGGTGGTCAGCACACGTCATAGTGACCAGTTGTTCAGTTGTTCCACCGTTTGGTCTATTTGCATATCAGGGTTTATATATATATATAGATAGTGACAGTAACTGCCCATTGGGGTATGGTCTCCTCCTGACCAGCTCCCCTTCCTCTGTTCTCTCCCTATAACTTCCTCACAGTGAGGTGAAGATGTGATGTCTTGAGCTCAAACAAACATCATGAATTTTGCTTTTGCCTCAGAGCACCAATCTCTCCTCTGTCCTGCTGCTTATATTGGTACCTTTCAGTAACATCTTTTGGTTCTTTAGATATATTAACTGATGATGATTTACTGATTTGTTCCTGGTACTGAGGGAAATGCAGAGAAGAGCAACCAAAATGATTAAGGGCCAAAGGGATTGCCTTAGAGGAAAAATGAGAAGAACCAGATGTTGTTATTTATTGGTTGAATGATCTAAGAGGACTATAGAAACCACTTGCAAGCATTTGAGAGCAGTGATGATAGCAAGAGATGGGAAGAAGAAAAATGATGATAGAGGAAGACAGGAGAATACACTGTGTGTTTAATATTGAGCTGTGGAAACTCACCAGGCAAGTGTTGGAGAACCCATCATTTGAGACAGTAGAAACAGATGATAAGGGGTACATTTAATTTTTTTTCTTTTCCCTGATTTGTAGTTCTTATTGGAAAAGAATGTATGTTGTGTTATTCCTGAGAAAACTGGATTTTTCTGGTAAGCATGGCAACCATCTGTAGTCTTCCCTTAAGCTTTGAGAACTCTGTCTCTGTTCCGAGTATCACCTGTCTTGAATCACTGGGTTGCTTGGGGCAGATCTCTGGGCCCCATTTTAGATCTCCTGACCAAGAATATCTTGGGAATCAGCAATAATAGCTATCATACCAGGTGGTTCAGAATCCTGGGAACCACTGAGACTCAATGGGAACCTATATTCAAATAGGTTGAGATGCCAAAGTCTCTCTAGCATAATGTAGAGAAAGAAATCCAAAGCTCTTTAACATAGGAATATTAGGATGCTTTCAGACACTTCCCACCCTTTTCTCTACTTTATCCTCTGAGAGGGCCAGGCGATTTCCCTTCACCAGGACACTGGGAAATGCATTGGTGAGGGAGCATCTGCAGCTTTGAGAAGCTCCGTGTTGGCTCTTTTCTGAAGGTGAAGGAAGTGTAATGTGGGAGATGCTGCCAGTGAGGTGGGCTTTCTGGTTTCGGTGGGAGTGATGGAACCCTGGAGTTCCAGAAGGCAAGAGCTTAGCTGCATTTACTGTGAAGGCAGCAGGGGCAAGTGGAAATCAGAATGTTTGGACCCACAGGCATCATTGGTGGTGGCTTATTAATTATGTTGTCCCAGGGAATGAAGTAGATGGTCCTCTTAAGTGTTGCTGGCTCTGTAGACCAGAAAAACTTCAGGTTCAGGGCCAAAAAGCAGACTCGAGTCACTGCAATGGAGAGTCATGGCCTCTTGTGCCTTTTCCAGACTTCTGACAGTTTCTGAGGGTAGACCTGTCTGACTGAGGAAGGACCCTAGCGCAGTCCCTAGTACAGTGGTTCTCAACCTTCCTAATGCTGCGACCCTTTAATACAGTTCCTCATGTTGTGACCCCCAACCATAAAATTATTTTTGTTGCTACTTTATAACTCTAATTTTGCTACTGTTATGAATCATAATATAAATATCTGATATGCAGGATGTATTATCATTGTTACAAATTGAACATAATTAAAGCACAGTGATTAATAACAAAAACAATATGTAATTATATATGTGTTTCCTGATGGTCTTAGGCGACTCCTGTGAAAGGGTCGTTCGAACCCCAAGGGAGTCACAACCCACAGGTTGAGAACCACTGCCCTAGTAGAAGTCTGTTCCCAAGATACAGCTTGTTTTTGTTTTTCTGAACCAGAGCTATTTTTTCAAAAAAGAAAATTGAAAGAGAGGCATGGGCTTTATCTAAAAGAGAGCTTTGGGCTGTAATAGTGTGAGGAGATGGGGTGGGGCAGCCAAAGGTTTTTCTTCTCCCCTCCCTACCCCTCTTCCTGAGACTTCTTGGTGCCAAACTGTGTGAGCCTGTGACCTTTCCTGAGGACTGGTACCCTCTGATTGCTGTGTGCTCATTATGACCCAATCTTTCTGGGCAGTTGTGCAAGGAGGCAGAGGAGTTCAGATGAAGGAGGGATGCTGTGCATTCATATTTGCCAAAATCTGGAAGGCTTTCAACCACTCAAACATGATTATTAAGATTATTTCAGAAAAATATTTTATTTCCCATTGCTTGCCTAGCTTTAAATGAGAAGTGAAGGCTAAATCAAATAAAAATTAGAGATTGTAGCATTGGAAGGGAAAGGTGATCTTTTCCAATTCTCAGTTATTGTAAGTTTTATTTGTTCATTTAGTAAACTTTCATTTAGACTCTACTGTGTGCTAAGTTCGATGGATACAATGATGAAAAGAAATCAATTTCTCGCAATGTCTGAAAAATGCTTTTAATATTTTAAGAATATAATAAAAGAGCTTAAGAAAATCGAGTACATGCTGTAAAGGAATACATTCAGGGTGATGTGGAATAGGAGAGACTGTTCTTTTTAGATGGTATTTAAGGTGGACTGTTGTCATGCTTCTGTGTGGACCTATTCTACTTTTAAATATTCTTTCTTTGAGCTGAAGTCTGCCTCCTAGTAGTTGACAGGCACTATGGCAAATTGTGAGTACTTGTGCCATCCAAATGGGCACCCAAATATTTCCATGCCATCTCGGTGGGCACTCAAATATTTCCCTGCAGCCAAGTAGGCCCAGAGTTGCCAGGTCTTCTAATATTAGAAGAGAAGCTGAAATTTTTTTAAACTTTTTTTCCTTTATTGATTAAGGTATTACGTATGTGTCCTTTTCCCCCCATTGCCCTCCCACCCCAAAACCGTTCATGCTTTCACCCCCCTGGTGTCTATGTCCATTGATAATGCTTATATGCATGCATACAAGTCCTTTGGTTGATCTCTCCCCCTTACCCCCACCCTCCCCTACCTTCCCTCTGAGGTTTGAGCATCTCTGATCGATGCTTCTCTGTCTCTGGATCTGCTTTTGTTCATCAGTTTATGTTGTTCATTATAATCCACAAATGAGTGAGATCATCTGATATTTATCTTTCTCTGACTGACTTATTTTGCTTAGCATAAAGAGAAGCTGGAAATTTTTATATGAAAAGCACCTGTTTTAAAATATTGTGGGGTTTTTTAAGTGTATACAGGTGAAACAAAACAATTTGCAGGCTAAACCTAGCTCTTGGGTAGTGTGTTTGGAACATTGTAATTGGATCATAGTTTCCCCTTTGGGAGCTACTTAGGATAAGTGCATTGCTTCAGTATCTCACTCACTCATTCATTCATTCACTCATGCTTCCATCCATTCATTTATTTATTGTGTGACAACCATGCACCACACATTGTGCTAGACACTGGGCATATAACCATAAATATAGCAAAGATCCTTTCCTCTGGAAAACTTGGTATCATTTCTGTCATCTTTCTCTAGTCTGAGCATCCCAATTTCCTCAAATCTACTTTCCTGAGATATCACTTTGAGATCCTTCCACCCCCCTAGCATCATGGAACTCTCTTGTAAAAGGGCCTCCATTTTTAAATAGCACTCTAAGGAGCTGCTGTCTCACATTGGATACCGGTCACTTTCCCACACCCGCCTGCAGGTAGAATACCTCCCTCTTCCCTATCTCTGCTCCTGGTAGGTTCTTCCATTGCTAGAATTTTTTAAACTAGCCATTAATTATCTGTTTAAGTGCCCCTCTTTCTTTTACTATGCTGCTACCTCGTTGGTAGCAAATGCCATGTCTTCTCTTTGTATCTCCGGGCCCTACATCATACCTGACATGTAGTAGGTGCTCAATAAACATCTGTTGGAGTGAATTGAAATGAAAAATAGTTTGACTTACATAGTTCCCTGTCTGTCTGTTGGTGGATTGGTCTTTCTGGATATCCAAGACACAATAACTCTTGAGTTTAGGGCAAACTAACAGCCCTCAGACAATACCATGTGTACAGTTTTAGTGTGATCACACGTATTTTGTTCTCTTTTATGTCTAAATGTGGATCTTTACTCTTGCCCATATTCTGAGTTAGAATTAATGAACAATTTTAGGCATTTAAACTCCTTGTGAATCTCCATCAGTCAGTTTCCCAGGACAGCAGTTCTCCTGCCCAGTTACAGACTGCCTGCGAGCTTAGCCAGCATACACCATAGATTCATTTAAGTCTTTGATAAAAATATTGGACAGACCAGAGATTATATCAGAATCCTGTGACATACACTAGAGGTCTCCATCCATGGAGACATTGATTTATTATTCACCACTCTTCATATGAGCTACAAATCTATCTTACTCCATCTTGTACGCAAGGAGATTCTGAGAGATTTTGTACATGCCTTCGTTAAAATAAAGACACGCTGTGTCTTCCACATCCCCTGTCCTACTAAAATATGAGTTTGATCAGTGAAAGCTCCTTTTCATAATTCCACATGGGCTCCCCAAATCAGAGATTCTGCCCCCTCCCTCCCCCGCGCCCAGTGCTCACAAATAGGATAAGTTCTAAAATTTTGTTTCTCATTTTGTTTCATGGTTACTTGTCTATAGTTTGGAGAGTTCACTCCCTATCTTTTTAGACATTTGAGGAGCTCTACAAACCCTAGATTCTAGGTGATTTCTCAAAGCTGAGATTCACCAATGTTAGGTACCATGTTGAGAGGCTCGTACTTTTACTTTATTAATGCAGTGATTCCCCATTCAGTGATTTATTTTTATATTTTGGAATCTATTTAAATTCACTTAAAATACCAGGCACTCTGTCCTAACCCATTTACAGAAATAACAGCCTATACAGTTGTTACCTGCACATTTTCAGATATGATACATATGGACCACAAAGGTGACTCATGTCTACCATTTTACGTCATTTTTAGAAGGACAAAGGAATATATGTGCCTCATAAAAGTGTGGTGATCTATAATAATAAAAGTGAAATATGCTAATTAGACCAGATATCCTTCCAGACGTCCTTCCAGATGACCTTCCGGATAAAGCCGGGGTTGTGAGGGAAGCCTGGGTCCTGGGTGCCAGAGGGAAGTCCGTGCCAGCAGCCGGGGTAAGGAAGGCCTACTCCTGCATGAATTTTGTGCATTGGGCCTCTAATGTAGTAATAATAACACTATCTTTAATTATGCTTTTGTACTTTTCAAATAGTTGAATAATGGATACATTAGGAAAATATTGCCTGATATTGTCCACTTGTTAAAACCAATGCTGTTATTTGTAATCCCAAATTATTCTCTATAGCATCATATCTGTGGGAATAGTCAAATACATCAGTGATTGGGCTTACTAGATGTCTTGCTTTCTCTTTATTGCCATTTTTATAACTAACAGAGTAAGATGCATTCTTGTACATTGAAAAGAATACTCCCATGTATTCTCCTCTACACACACTCACAATACCTCTGACACCAGATATGTGGGTTTGCTCCAAACAACTGACCAATTCTCTGACACCAGCTGGATGTCCGACATTTCAATTTAATTCTGGCACTGTCTGCCTGGAGTTAGCATCCGACCCCCCAGGTTAACAGCTCAGTCTCATAAGACTGCTCCCACTTCAGATGTCAGTCAATCATAAGTAGTGGATCCCTACGTTACCTACATTTTGTCCAACTTGACTACAAATTGGGAGTTCCCAAGGCCATGCCTCAGGTTCAATAAATAATTCATGATAGTGGCTTGCAGAACTCAGGGAAACACATATGTTTAGTGTTAATTATATAATAGAGGTAAAAAGAGACTGGAGGGTTCTGAGCACAAGTGCTTCTGTCCGCTTCAAGTTGGGGTGCTCAACCCTCTTGTCACTTGGATGGGTTCACCAACCTGGAAGCTCTCTGAACCCCATAGTTTGGGGATTTTTATGGAGGCTTCATCATGTATACATGATTTATTATTAACTCAATCTCCAACCCCTCTTTCAACCTTGGAGGTTGGGGGTGGAGCTGAAATTTCCATTCTTCTAATCAAGGCTTGGTCTTTCTGGGGACAAGCTTCTACCTTGAAGCCAGCCCACCAAAAGTCACTTCATTAGGACAAAAGACACCTCTATCACCCAAGGAATTCCAAGGGACTTAGGAATCAGGGCAAAGGCCAAATATTACAACAAAATATGCTCCTAGTGCTCTTGTCACTTGGGAAGTTACAAGGGATTTTGGAGTTCTGTGCTAGGAACCAGGGACAGAGACCAAATATTAGAACAATAGATGCTCCTAGCACCTTCATTGTTTAGGAAATGATGAAGGTTTTATAGAATCTCTGACCAGGAGTCAGGATGAAGACTAAAATATGTATTTCTTACCATATCACATATATGTATGTTTATTTAAATACCTTTGTGGTTATTTCCTTATGGGAAGTTTTTAGAAGTGGAATTTTTGGTCCACAGGTATGTATTTTTTAAAGCCTTTGATACATAGTGACAGCCTCAAGACTTTCCAATTTGGACATCCCCTAACCGGATTTGAGATTGCCTATTTCTCTTAAAATCCCAGGTCTGATTGAATTTTAAATTAATGGCTTAGTTAGTTGATTTGTCAAGCTCAGCCTGATGATGCGGAAAACAGTGTAAAATCAACCTCAGGGGATGGGCCCTTAGGGAATTGCACCTGAGTAGTTCGAGGATGGGGACTTGCCTTGCCCTTCTCACAGCTTCACCATCCCCAGCTTTCTGATTTCCAGTAGCTCTCACCGTATGTGGGATCTCTCACACTGGAATGGGACACTGTTCTCCCTTTAGTTGGATCTGCCAGTCCCCTAGTTCCTTGTGGTTCCTCCTTCTCTTGGGTGAGTTATTTCACACCAGGCTCTCGTCTTGAGGATGCTTAGGTGTGCACAGACTCATGGGTCTGCCAACACAGCTGGCTTCAGAGCCCTGAAGTTGGATCCCACACAGTAATTCATTTTTCTAAGCTTAGTTAGGACCATGATGACTTCAATGGGAATGAAAGTGGAGGCAATTAGTAACTATGACATTTAGATTCATGTGTCCAAATAAATCTTGAGATGTTTAAAATTCTGTAGGTTAAAGCTGTGCATGAATCAAAGTCAGATACTGAGAATATGTATATGTCATCACTAAAGTTGACTTTTACATTCTCGATTGTTTTGGCAAAGAGGAGATGTTTCTATAAGAAGCAGATAAAAGACATGAGAATAAAGATGTGGGATTATTATTTTGGATAAGTTGGCTGGAGTTTAGACAATTATGGGTAATACCACTTAGGGTGTATAGGTTCCCCCAAACAACCATACCCCATGTGACAGAACTTTTTCTATAACCCCATAAACTCAATTGGGAACATAATGTCCTATTATTAAATTTAAGGCAACCTTTTGAAGTCTCTCTGTCCTGCATTTCTATCTCAGGAAAGTATTTTTTAAGATGTTGAACAATACATTTCCTTTTTCTTTGTGGTTCTCTTTTTAGTTTTTTTTCGTAATGATCTTAGCATTCAGAGATCTGTGGGAATTTATGTTAGGAAACATTTAATACAAATTCTGAAATGCTATGCTTTTGCTCATCCTTTTAAACTCAACTGAAGATGGTACCAGGATGTAGGTGCCCTGAAGCTTGCTTGTGGGCTGGTAATTAACAATGATTTCTGGTGCATAATCTGGAAATTTCCTGGTGGCACCATGGGTGAGAGAATACCTTTATGCCTTTTTTGTCCCAACAGTGACCACAGTCACAGTCCTGTGGTTTCTTTCTCATCTCCATCGGCTGTGGCTCTGACCCACAGCCCTGTGGACTTGCCTTTGAACACTTACTCGCCCTGGTAGAATCAGCAGTGAAGCAAGAGTGTTGTTGGGGTGTTTGCATTAGCCATGAAGAGAGGGAAAGGTTCAGCACCTATCTGTCTACCTTCTCAGTGAGACCACATAGTTTTCTGAAATAATATTGTATTGCATTTGCAGTGATTTCTGCAGAGAGGAAAAATCCGAGATAGGAAAAAGTGATACTCATATGTAGAGTAGCCTGGTGTTGGGAGTCATCCTATATAATAAAAAGCTAATATGCAAATTGTCCCCTTGACCGGAAGTTTGACCCGGAGTTCAACTGAGAGGTCAACTAGGGGGCCAGGCTGGCCGGCCAACTGCCCATGGCCTCCCCCCCCCCGGAATCCCCCCTGGGCCGGCCCGATTGGCCCCAATTGGGGTGGGTGGCTGGACCCCACCAGTGCATGAATTCGTGTACCAGGCCTCTAGTTTAAAAATAATCACTTGAACAGCTTACTTTTTTAAATGATGGATTCCCTCTGATTTCCTGTGCTTATGTTCTGTTGCTAGCTAATCATTTTTGTTTTTGTCTTCTTTGTTCCAGGCTAAACATATTTTTGACTGGCATGAACCCATTTTACTTTCATGCAGTGAATGTAATTTTGCATTGCCTGGTGACTCTTGTGCTGATGTACACCTGTGATAAAACTGTCTTCAAGAATCGTGGACTCGCTTTTGTTACGGCATTGCTCTTTGCTGTGCATCCTATTCACACAGAGGCGGTGAGTGTAATTGGAACCCAATGAAATAAGAACCAAAAAACCCACTAAACTGATCTTTTTTTTTCCGTTTCAAAACCCTGTTAATTTAAAGCTCTACTAAAGTGTTTATATATAAATCATACTGCTTGGCAACTTCTCTTTTTGAATGTTCAAATGGTCTTTATTGTACCTCCAGGATTTAATTGCTTTTCTGAATAACCACTGTTATTATTACAGGTAGTAATAAATGGCCACCGTTCTTTATTTGCAGGAAATGTAAGTCCTAATGCGTTTTTAACAACAAGGGGAATTCTGAGATACTTATCATGCTGGCTCATTGTTCCCACTCTGCATTTATATTTTACCTTTTCTCACTCTGCTTTATATTTAAAATATTTACAATGCAGAACTGTAAGTGCTGGGAGGAGGGCTATAAAAAGTTAAATTGACATTCAAGTTAGAAAGACAGAGTTAGGAAACTAAAACATCGTTTTTCAAATTATCTAATATGAAGTGTTGTTATTTTGTGAAAGATGAGTATCCTTCCTTATATAATAAAACCCTAATATGCAAATCGACTGCACAGCAGAATGACTGGTTGCTATGACATGTACTGACCACCAGGGTGCAGATGCTTAACACAGGAGCTGCCCCCTGGTGGTCAGTGCACTCCCACAGGGGAAGTGCCACTCAGCCAGAAGCTCTGAGCTGGGTTCATGGCTGGTGAGTGCAGTGGCGGTGGCGGGAATCTCTTCCGCCTCCACGTGCTAAGGACCCCTGGGGGGATGTCTGCCTAAGCAGCAGGCGGACATCCCCCCAGGGGTCCCGGACTGTGAGAGGGCACAGGCCAGGCTGAGGGACTCCCTTCCCCCAGTGCACGAATGTCGTGCACCAGGCCTCTAGTTTACTTATAAAGTTAGATAGTTTAGATCTCTGGTCCCCTTTAAAATGTGACTTAGCCCTGGCCAGGCAGCTCAGTTGGTTGGAGCATTGACCATACACCAGAAGGTTGAGGGTTCTATTTCCTGTTAGGGTATATACCTAGGTTGAGGGTAGGGAACCTGTTATCCTCCCATATTTGTCCTTGTCACTCAACAGAGTGCCTGCATCAAGCCCAGTACTCATGAATTATTTGTTGATTATGTAATTAATAAAACAAATTTTTAACCATGGCAACATGTTTAAATGTAATCTCAACATGTTTAAATTGAACCTCCTCCCCCCAAAATTTAAATTTTCAGTCCTTCCTGAGAAAATTTATGGTCTTGTTTTTGCTTTTGTTTAACAAAGGAGAGCTATATGTCCTACTAACCCCCTCTCCCACCCACTACATTCTATTTTTCTTTTTAAAAATAATGTATTACTATGTCTTCTAAAAAGCACATCTCTTTTGTCTAGTTCTCTGTCCTCCTCCTTAGGAACCTGAACTATTATCTATAATTAAATAATAGTCTCTTGATTTTACTTCCTAGTATAGATTGTTATGTAGACCAAATTTCTCTGCCTCCTTTATCTCCTTGTGAATGCAGATAGTTTTTCTAACACTTTTTCCTAAATAAATGTCTAACTCTTAGACTCTTTCCCCCTTATAATTGTGTTACCATGGATTTTTTTTCCCGATTACAACAAAAGCCTGTTAAAACCCTTTCTTAAAGGTCAATTTGCTAACAGGATTTTTCTATTTTTTATTTAGAATTCAACCTAACTTTATCAGCTCATGATCACACTGCCAAAGGCTACCTAAGTTTTATGTTCTCCTACTCTGCAAGAATAGAATTAGGACTGTTATCATCCTACGCATTGTTCTTTCCTGAAGAAAATTTCTCCCTAACATTCTAAACACAGATTTTCAACTGTATTTTAAAAATTATGTCAGAAACATAATATGGTCTATAATTTAAAAAATTGGCTTTGAGGACTGGCTGGCATTGCTTAATGGTTAGAGCATCAGCCCATATACCAGAGGGTCATGGGTTTGATTCCCAGTCAAGGACAGTAACAGGGCTTGCAGGTTTGATCCCTGCCCGCAGTTGGGGTGCGTGTGGGAGGCAACCAATCGATTTGTTTCTCTCACATTGATATTTCTGTCTCTCTCTATGTCTTCCTCTTTCTCCCTTTCCCCTTCCCTTCCATTTTCTCTAAAAATCAAAGGAAAAATTATCCTCACTAGAAAAGCTAAAGCACATACCCATAAATACATAGAAAACCCAGCAATATCCTAATATATAAAAAGCCAGGGGCCATCACGACGGGAACAATCAGATGGATGACCAAACAGCAGGCTGCATGGGGTGACCAGGCCGGCAAGGGGTTAGTGAGGGATGACCAAACCACTGAACAGCAGGCTTCATGGGGTGACCAGGCTGGTGTGGGGGGGGCAGTTGGGGGCGATCAGGCCTGCAGGGGAGGGCAGTTGGGAGCGACCAGACCAGCAGGGGAGGGCCGTTGGGGGTGACCAGGCTGAGAGGGGAGGGCAGTTGGGGG
The DNA here is from genome assembly GCF_000147115.1 of Myotis lucifugus. Lineage (NCBI taxonomy): Eukaryota > Metazoa > Chordata > Mammalia > Chiroptera > Vespertilionidae > Myotis > Myotis lucifugus. The sequence goes on from NW_005871078.1 coordinate 7,738,541, forward strand.
CATTAGGCAGGCAGGCAGGTGAGTGGTTAGGAGCCAGTGGTCCTGGATTGCAAGAGGGATATCCAACTGCCGGTTTAGGCCCGATCCCTGGCCTAAACCAGCAGTCAGACATCCCCCAAGTGTTCCCGGATTGGAGAGAGTGCAGGCCGGGCTGAGGGACACCCCCCCTCCATGCACAAATTTTGTGCACCAGGCCTTTAGTGTTATACTAAAACAAGAATCCCAGCAGAGGGAAAAATTATTTCCAATTTAAGTAGACAGGGACGAGTTCACTTATTTACTCAATTTTTCAACAAATATTTGAGAGAATGTAATGTAGTCCTCATGAAGGGAAATAACAATGAATAAGATAAACGCAGACCTTTCTTCATTTAAGGTCTTGTGATTCCTGGAAGGGTTTCTTGATGCTATATTTCTTGGGAAATTATGAGAAAAATCAGTAATTGGGAAAATGGGGAAAATCAGTAATCCTCTTATGAGAATTAAAATTTACTCATGATGGAGACAAGACATTGCTGGTTTGAAGGAATGCACTTTAGTAAAAAGTATGAGCAGGAAATGCTGACATCTGGAGTTGAATGTTAATGTCAATGTTTCTAGAACTTGCACAAGATAACAGAGGAGAGAATTGTCATGATCAAATCAGTCAGTCCAGCCTTTAGCTGTTGCCAGGTATTAAATGTGTGTTCCTGGCTCTGTCTGACGCTAATGGAACTCATCCTTGCAGGTAAAATGATGAATAACTTGATACAAATCCTATGAGTGGTATTCCAAGAAGTAATAGGTTTTGGGAGCAAATTAAATCCATAATTGGCAATTTCCACATTCTCTTAAGCTTGCCCAGAGATCTGAATGTTACATTATTTAAATTCTACCCAATTCACTGATGTTTTTCCACTCTTTGAATATTTAAAGGATACAGGTCTCAGGTTATAACTACCCCCTTGGAGATGGAAACCTGCAACATCAGGCAGAAATACATGCTGTCCATCTGCATGTATTATTGAGCAAGTCTTTTTTCACTTCCAGTACCCTCCAGTTCAGCTGACTTTGTCACGGAATCAAGCCCAGGGGGCTCCAACTTAACATTCCATCTCTGCTTTCCATTGTCCATGTCTGCCTCCTTTTCATTTACTCCATGCTCTCATTCCCTTATGCCTTGCCTTCCAGAAACCCTCCCGGGTGTGCTCAGGCCTCTCTTTCCTCGACCTGGAATGCTTCTGCGTCCCCTCTCTGGCCCAGGATTCACATTCTCCCATCCTGAGCTCCCTGAAGTCTTCCTCAGCTGTCCTGTGTCTTAGTGTATAAAGCCAGCCTTTCCATGAAGCCCTCCCAGATCCTACAGTCAAAATTAATCCCTTTAGTCTTCCCATGGCAATGATTTCTCCTCTTTAGGAGACAAGCAGTTTCCCTGTGGCATATTAATACACTCTTTTTGACTCCTCACCAGATGTTAAACTCCTTGTGGCAGGCTGTATCCCTCCAGCTGGCATAATACCTGGCAAACCGGAGGCACTTGGAAAATGTTTGTTGACTGGAATAAAACAGGCAGTTACTGAACATGATGCTATTGGCTAATTGAATCACAGTGAGTGGCTGGTCTAGGCATATAGTCATTGCTGACAAGCATCTTTATTTTAGACATCTAACCCCTAGCCCCAGAGATCCTAACTGAACACGAATATAGAATAGGTGTTCAGTAAAGGCTTGGTGGATAGAAATTGGCAACAGAGTCTACCAGTATTAACACTAACATTTTAACACTCATGCTGACCAAGGGACACTGCATTTTTTATATCTGGGCACACACAGCTGGCATATTCTGCCGCTGCTGTTTCCCAGCAGCATTAACTGGCTGCAATTCGAGAAGCAGGCGCTTCAGGCGCCTTTAATGCATTAGTTATGCTTGCCTCGCTTATTATTGCCTCATGCCAGCTTGCTACACCCACTATCAGCTTGCAAGTCTTGCTGTTGTCCAAGTTGGCCACATCAGTTGTGCTATGATGGATGTCCCTCTGGGCCCAAATGCCTGGCCTTATCCCAAGACTTTGTTGCTGGCCAGCTGGACTCTCTGTTTAACCCTCAGGAGGCCCTACAGCTGATGCTGAGCTCAGTGCTCATGGAGGCAGAGGTGTATACTGAGCAGATTTGGGCTTCGCAGGTGAACCTTGTGCAATTAATTGTTGCTTTACAGATGGTGAGTTTGAGCTTGGCCTTGACACCAAGGTGACACCACAGTCATACAGTCTTCCTGATTTGGGACTCAAGTTCTTCCTAGATTAATAGATCGATGAACAGTGTGTGGTCCAGGCAGCCACATTAGGTAACTCTGCACTGACAATGAAATTATTTGATCATGTCCAGGTTTCTCTTGGTATCAATTGAACTAGAATTTTTCTCAATATGTGACTTGCCATCAATCTATATGCAGGCATATAATTGAATTACTTTTATTCCTAGTTTAACTAATAGATAGATTATTCAATAAAGTTAAAATATCATAGAGGCAATCCTTAAAGTAGAAAGATGACTTCCATAAGCCACACAGAACATCCTGTCCCGGGGCTAAGCGTTGACCCCTTTCTCTGCCGGGAGCAGGAAGAAAGAAGGGCGCCAATGTTGAGCGGGCACTTTATATGCATCATCTCATTACTTACAGCAGGAACATGAGGTAGGGGTATTGTACTCATTTTCAAGATAAGAAAACCAAATTTCAGAAATTAAAGATAACAAAATTGAGTCTCACTCTTACTCAAATGGCAAAGGTGTCTATGTTCAAGCCTGGGATGGTCTAGCTCCCTGGTGCGGCATTGCCTCTCCTTTATCACTGCAAAGTGTGCTCATTTTATGAGGGGATTTATATGTATATTTCCCAGAAAACTATTTTCTGCCATTAATTATTGACTGAGTCTCAAATACACTGTGGACTTCAGGTCTTGTATGATTTGGGTGATGCTATATTCTGTGCCTGAAATGTTAACCCAGTTCATTTCCCTGGTGAACTCCTCATCTTTAAGGTCCAACTCATCCGTGACCTTGTCTTTGCAGCATTCTTTGAACCATATGCCATTTTTTTTCCTTTACAGTTTTCTTCCTTGGATTTAAAAAAATTAAGAGAAATTCACACACATTTTAAGCTGTGTAATAATACAAAAATTTATAAATAGCCCTCTGTCTCCCACCTCTATTCCATTTCGGCTCCTTTCTGAATAAAAATTTTAAAAAAATAATATAAAACTTAAAACAAATATAATGAACATATATTCTTTGTCCAGAATCACCAATTTTTTTAATATTGCCACATTTGTTTTACCATTCTTTTTATCTTTCTCCCTCAATATATAAAATTATTGTTTTCTGAAGCATTTGAAAGCAGGTTGCATTTCATGCCCCTTTACATCTTAATTTAGATGTATATTCTAAACTAAGGCCATTAGTCATCATTTCACTTTAGTCTCCTTAAGTTTGGAACAGTTACTAGTCATCATATCTTTCTGTAATATAATATATAGCTTTAAATGTAATTTAAAACTTATGTTAGAATGTATATAACAAAATGTTATTAATATTATCTTTATAACTTTGAAATCCATAATGTTATATAACATATGCTACATTACACACTTAAAATATAAATATGTAATTCATACTACATATTATATGTTTTTAGTATTTAATGCAATATTTAAATGCAGTGTATTAAAATTGTATAATATATAAATAATAATATCAATATATTCTATGTAAATACATAATATAGAAATACATAAAAATAAAATACATAAAATGTAAATACATAATATATATTATGTAAGTACAACATATGCCTATAATATATAATATATTGTGTGAAATATCATATTATGATAGATTATAGTGAGTTGTGATATAATTATTAAATCAAGATATAATATAAATGAGAAGATATATTTAATATTATAAAATTATAATATAGAATTATTATATTTTAGACTTTATTAATTTAAGTATATGTTAATTTATGTATTTTATTAGAATATTCTTATCTTGGGTTTGTCCTATGACTTTTCATGATTATATTCAGGTTATGTGTTCCTGGCTGTCATACTACACAAGGGATGTGTCCTTCAGGGTACCACATGCTTAGGTGTGCCATGTCCATTTGCCCTTTATTGATGAAGTTAAATTCTATTCCCTAGTCAAGGTGTAGTGCAATGTAGCACATTTTCTCCATACTAGAATTATTCTTTTTATTTATTCAGCTAATACGTAATTGGTGAGGAAATGGTTTGAAGCCCTGCAAATATCGTTTGCCTCATTAAACTTTCATACCTTAGATTTAGCATGCATTGATAGTTTGTGATGTTTCTTGAGCGAGTCAATCTTTACTCATATGGAGAAGCAAAATGGCTATTTTCCAACTGCACTACTCCCTCTATATTCATTAACTGGATTTTTAATGTAAGGAAGAGCTCTCCATCCTTTTTCTTTCACTTGCTTACTGTATATATGTAGGTACTTACACATGCATTGGTCCATCTAGCCATCCATCCATCCATATCTTTATTATCATTATGCATTCATGAATGTCTTTTCAATGATTTATAATTTTTAAAGTCTTTATTTTGATGTTCAAATTGTCTCATATTTGGTCAGTGGCTTGTCACTGGTTTCTGTGTCCTTTTGACACATGACCCTGTCGTTTTTGTGCACTTTCTTACTTTCTAACATGAGAAGATGATCCATCCAAGCTTCTCTTGCGGCTCCCCAGCCTCAGCCCTGCAGCCCATGCTCTCCTTAGTGCCGGGATGGCCCTTTGCCCCTGAGGTGTTTGCTTTTAGGCTCTTTCAGTGACAGAGCTAAGAAATACACACATGTACATTTACTCACATATAGCAATGATGTGTTCAGACTCATTCCCATTATTCCCATTCTTGTTAGAATTATTGATTCCTCAACTTATTTTTACTAGTGCTGTGTAAATGTCTTCTGCTCCACTAGCATTCCAGGCCCAAAGACTAGCACACTGTCTGGCACTCAGTCATTGCTCAAAAAAAGTTTTTTGAAAAGCCCTGGCTGATGTGGCCCAGTTGGTTGAGTGTCTTCCCATGTACCAAAACGTCTCTGGTTTGATTCCCAGTCAGGGCACATGCCCGGCTTGTGGGCTTGATCCCTAGTAGGGGGCATGCGGGAGACAGCTGATCTATGTTTCTTTCAACTGTTTCTCTCTCTCTCTCTCCCTCTCTCTCTAAAAAAATCAATAAAAAACATATTTAAAAAGATATTTTGAATAAAACAACAAATCAAGAAACTTTGATGCTGTGAATTAACCTTCTATGGGAGAAAGGTTAAAAACGAAGAGAAGCATGGAAATCTTGCCCCTTCTTCTTTTCTCCTTCTATAAATGTATCATTAAATATATATATGATAACCAGAGATGGTTAGACTTTGAATAACAACATGTTTCCCATTTTATTACACTTTTCAGTCATCTAAATCCAAACACATTTTTGTAATACTTTACTGAAAGTAATTTTCTGAAGTTTTAATTTTTAATTTTTTTCCAACATCCTAGGTAGCTGGAATTGTTGGCAGAGCTGACGTATTAGCGTGCCTGCTGTTTCTGTTGGCCTTTCTCTCCTACAACAGGTATGAATAGCTAAGGGTGTCCTTCTCTGTGATTACAGTCATGCTCTCCTTTGGGAATTTCTGGTGTGTGTGTGTGTTCTCAGCATCTGCCTGAGAGGGGAAGGAGGCTTCTTGGTGTTGAAATGCTCAGAGAGCTCCCCCGAGACCTGGCATAGGACATCCTCTCCTTTCCAAGTGCCAGGTGTTCTCTCTTCCAGCCACATTCTGAACCCTGTCATAGCCTTTGTAGCAACTGCCCTCCCAGGACTAGGAAGACAAGCTCTTGCTTCTTGTTTCCTTTTACTTACAGTTTCTGACTGAGAATGGAATTTGGAATCATAGCTCTGAGCAAAAATAAATGGGGTGTAGTCCTTTCTCTTATTTGGCTATGATTTGTTCAATTTTTCCTTTTCATTTTGGGTAATCTTCCCCCCACCCCCACCCCTGCTTATCCTCATTAAAGTAGCTCAGAGCTTAAAACCACTCTGAATTGAAAGTCATGGTTCTCAACTGTGGTTTTCCAATTTACATATCCTTTCAAAATATACAGAAGCTACTTGCTTTTGGGAGATTAAAAAGCAATAAAATAATTTTCCATTATAGTGCCTGTTTCCCCCCAGTGTGATCAGGTTCTCACCTGTGTTATGAAATATCCCCAAAGGGAAAGGAGCAGATTGAAAAGAGAATGTAAATAAGGGCAGATGACTCAGAGGATGGCCCAGAAAAAAGGGGTCAGTGAACCATGTTGCCCTCCTTCGTGGAGGATGGCCTGGCCTGGCTAAGGATTTGCGAACCTTGATCTTTGGATCATTTCATCGATCTATACCCTCACAAAGCCCAGGGACTCTAGCAAACACTGTTCTAAACCAGTGGTTCTCAGTATGCGGCAAATTTGCCCCTACATCCCCAGGGGACATTTGACAATGTCTGGAGACTTTTTGCTTGTCTCAACTTGCTAGACTGAGGATCCTACAATGTACAGGGGCAGCCTTTACAGTAAAGAATCATCTTCCTCAAAACTCCAATAGCACTGAAATTGAGAAACCCTGTTGTAAACCAATTTAGACTTTGGATCCGGAATGGAATGAATTGAGTCTTAGGAAGTTCTGGTAAAGAGCAGAGCCTTTAGTATAGTACCAGTCTTCTAGTCCTGGCTTTGTGACCTCCCATTGCATTGCTAGTCATGCATAAAGATGTGAAAATCTTAAAACTATAAATCCAAGTGCAACAATTGTTTCCTGTTTACTCTGGTGTCAGAACAAGATTAATAATTGCTTTTAGTTTAGTTTCAACTTGTTCTTTTGAGCTTTCTCTGTGTGTTTAGAAACACGATTGGGCCTGCAGCGTAGCCATGTTTATGCGATAATGAGCTATAGCATCACAGGTTTCTGTTGTGCGTGCCATTCTCACTTTTAGCAATTTAAGGTATAGCCCAGCATTGAAGAAGAATGCATATCTACTGGCATATACTTTTATGCAACTGCTTTTAGACATAAGAGTAAGGGTAAGACATCACAACTACAGAAACATTGGCCTTTTCTTCAAAGGAGTGGGAGCCGATGGGTGTGGCGCCTGCTGGAGGAACTGCGGCGTTTCTTCGTGTGGGGCTGTTTCCCTTTGTGAGATGAAAAAAAGACTTTACAGCTGGAGGGCTCTTGAAAATCCCTGCTGGAAATTATACCGAGAAAAAAAACACACCTTTATCTAATATGGCCTTATGGGAAATAGATTTAAATATGCAGATGAGGCAGAAGAAAAGAAAAAAAGCTAAATCATCTGTATTTTCATCACAGAGAAATGATGATTATGTTATGTGTGTGTGTGCGTGTGCGTGTCTTGTGTGTGTATATATATCTCCACTGATTTTTTTGTTTTGTGTACAGAAGCATATAAAACACCTTCACTAAAATAATAATGGTGATGAACACTTAATATATATTTAGCCACTTAATGAATTCTCCCTCCAACACCGTGGTCCCATTTCACAGGGAAACAAACTGTGGCAGAGAGGCAAAGTAACCGGCCCCCATGACCCTGTTACTTAACTATAGAGCTATGATTGGAACCCAGGAAACCTGGCTCCGGAGTTCATGCATGTGGTTTAGTAACCTGTGTTATTCACTTAAAATATATTCACCTAACCATCTTTCCATGTAACTGACTATGTCTCTATGGTAGCATTTTAAATGGCTTTTTAGTGTTCATTTATTATATGCCAGGTTTTGTCATAATTTTCACATACCTTAATTTAAGTATCAAAATCGGTACTAGGCATTTACTTTTTTTCATATTTGCAATTTTACATAACTCTATTATTGAAGAAATATTTGCTCACCTACTTATTTAGAATAAAATGAAATTGATGCTAGATCTTAGTGTTAAAAAGTGGTATTTCTTAGCAATCCACATTCTTCTTATATTAGAAGAATCTCAACCTTGTTTTTCAGGAGTGTGGACCAGTGCTGTGTTGGGGAGTGTTTCCCTTCCACGGCCTCTCCTTTCTTCTTGCTGCTCGGTTTGTTTCTGGGGACCTGCGCAATGCTGGTGAAAGAGACGGGCATCACAGTGTTTGGAGTGTGCTTGGTTTATGATCTCTTTTCCCTATCCCACAAGCAAGAGAAATCGTAAGTCCATTTGAATGTTTTGATGTTAAGCAGTGCGTGGATACATGGAACAGACTGGTCGATGCCCAAGGGGAGAAGGGTAGGGGGTGACTGGATAAAGACGGGGAAGGGATTAGCTAAAGAACATATATGTCTATGCCATGGACATGGACAATAGGTGGTGAAGGCCAAGGGGGAGGGGGAGGCGGGCCAAGGGAGGGAAAAAAGGGACACCTGCAATAATTTAAAAATTATTAATTTTTAAATTACTAATTACAAATTTTTAATAAAAAAGTTATCAATTAAAAAAAGAAATAAAGATTCCAGAGCCAAGTCACAAGAAAGTACTTAAATCAGTAATTTTAAAACTTCATTAAAGATATAAAAATATTTTTGTTAAACGTAACTTCACCTTAGACCATAATATAACAAGTGAGCCTTGTTTTATTAAGATAAATGTTCCAACTCTTCACACTTTTATAAAAAATCAGTGGGAACTATAAAATTTTTGTGAGCCCCAAATTAGGAATTGAGAAGTATCTATACTGCTTATAAGTTTATATTAGCAATATTTTCTGGTTGTAAACCACTGAGAAATCTTGATTCACACAGAGAAGTGGTCACAAGTGGAAACAGTTTGTTAACAGTTTGCCTTGAACCTGTGCATCCAAATTAGTGTTATCCATCAAAGGGCACTGCTGGGTTGGAGTCTGCTCTGGAGTTGAGTTGTTACCTAAGAGTTTTGTTTTGAAGTTTCACAAATGGCTAATCTAAACCACGCAGGAATACTCACACGTCATATGCAAGTCAAAGTACACGTTTTATTTAGTAGCCCGTTTTTATTTTACAAACTTAAGGCATATTCATTTTATCCTGTGTACTGTAGCCAATAAAAATGACTACGGCATATTAATAGTTCTGACACATACCATAATTTTCTTCCTCTATTAATTCCATAATTACTAACAATTTGACATGCAGACCCCATTTTTCAGTAATTATAAGGTTCTTATTTTTGAACTTTAAAAAATGTGGTTGATTTATTTTCCTGCCTTGTCCAGTGAAGAATTTTATCTTTGAAAAAAATCCTGCCTTTTTATTCTATTTCCTACTTCTTTATACTTTTTGACATAAAGATAAGAGCAGGGTTGTTGAGTGGCAACAAGCTGAGATTAACCATCACATTCTGATCACCTTCCTGCCTATCTGTACTTAGACATCATTTAAGTGGAGTTTAGTGCTCTGTTGACTCCCTGTGAATCTCCGAGGAAGGAAACCCCATTATCATTTTGACCCGAGCTCCTGCCAAGAAAGCCACGAGCCAGAGGCCCTCCCCTTGGCTTATGTGAGAGCGTCTTTCCTCTATATCTCTATATCCTCCTAACCGATGGAAGCAATTGCATTGCTCGCCTTTTGTTCTTTTTTTTTTTTTTTAGAAAACAACCTGTTGACCTCTCTTGCTTCCCACTTTCTTCACTTACTTTCTTGCATTCCTTTTGTCTCCTCCTCCTAGCTTCTTTCTGCTTTGCCTCACTGACAGCAGCAGGGTGTGACAACTGACTGCAGACCCTCCCCTTTGGTCTTGTCCAGCTATTTGAACCTCATCACTGAAGTCCTGTCTCTGTCTCCTCTGGCCTCGGGACTCTGCAGCCCAGCGTTGCCTATATTTTCTTCTTTATCCAGTTACTGTGGAGCCAGGCTTTTTTCAAAGGGGATAATTGTCTCTTTTATCCTTTTAATAATCTTTCCTGACCTCCATGGTAAACCGCTAGAAGGTCTATGGAAGGAATAATATGCCGATATATAACTTAGATGTTGCACAGCTCATCATCTGTGATTTTTAAAAAAAGTAACTTTGAACTCTCAAAACCAGCAGCTCTGCATAAGTGGAGACATTCATTTATTCCCTCCACCCATTCAACATATACTCATTCTGTATCTGGCCAAGAATAAGAGATAAGATTCCTTCCCTCAGAGCGCATGTCCAGTATTGGGGGAGACAGACATTACATGAGTAATTACTGAGTAACTGCAGCTGTGAGCGTGGTGAGAAGGAACCAGAGCACATGACAGGGAGACCTGGCCCATGATGGTTAATGCCTCCCAAGTTCTGGCCATGTGCCAGGCATTGTGTGTGCCAGGCCACTTACAGGCATGAAGTCACACGGTGCTCACAACCGCTGCCCTCATTTTGCAGAGGAGAAAACAGAGGCACAGAAAGTAACCTCTGTAGAGTCACCTATCCCTGAGTGGAGCCAGAATTAGGTCCCTTGTCTTTATGGCTCCATGAAGGAATGCGAGGCAGAGACCTGGAGACCTCCCAGAGCACCTCTGCTCAGGAATGGGGTGCACACTTGTACCAGGACACCAGCTCCGAGGTTCTGAGTGTATTTCTTGGGGGTCATGACCCCTTTGAGAATTTCACAAAACTGTGTCCCCTTCCCCCAGAATAATGTACACAGTTTTGCACAAAACTCTTAGGGATCTACACCTGTTTATTTGCTACTTTAAAATAAATATCTTGGCACTAGGTTGTTTTTGAGGTCTTTCCTTGTATGATTCAGGCAGCAGGAAAGAAACAGAAACAGAAACAAAGGTTGGAAGCACTTTCCTACACGAAGAGCAATTTATTCCTAAATTTTAAGGGAACCGCACCAATGGAGTGGGATTTCTTTTATTTGACATCACCTATAGGAAAAAATATTTTTAGTGAAAAATGAGCCCCTAAGAGTTAAATTTCTGTTTTTATTTTTTTAAATTTAGGATAAAATTTCCAACATACAAACAATAACATTCCCTGACCCCAGTCCCTAACACCTCTCTCTAGAAGTAACCACAATAGTGAGTTTGGCACTTTTCATTTCTATGATTATTTCTATGCCATTATTTCCTATGTATATACCAGTGAATACCAAACAGTATTACTTAACATATTTTCAAACTTTATATAAGTCACTTGCTTTTCTTTTCATTTACCATTAGGCTTTAAGATACATCATTGCTGATACAAGTAGCTATAGTTCATTCACCTTAACTGTTGTATGGTATTTAATCATCCCAATTTATTTATCCAGTTTTCTGGATTTGGAATTTAGGTTATTTTCACAACGTTTGCTATTCTAAACTATGCTGCAGTGGATTTTCTTGTGCAAATACCATAGGAATGGGGTTGCTGGGACCACAGACCGGTGCCTGTTCACTGTGTCACATGCTGAGATAAGTCCTTGAAATGACTGTAGCAGTGTCTCGGGATCCCTTTGCTCACCATCACTTGGTAGAATCAGACTTTTTCAGACTTGTCCATCCAATTGTCATGAGTTATGTCTCTGAGGATTCATGAAAGAAAAATTTAATCACAGTACTTTGGATGGATCAGCTATGAATGGGATTTTCCAAGTTCATAATTATGCAAATCCTGAATACCACTTCCATTAAATATTATGAGAAAAATATATTTGGAGAATCAGGGGTGAAGAAGAGTGTGTGTGTGTGTGTGTGTGTGTGTGTGTGTGTCCATATATGAAGGACTGAGTCCTAGTTTTCTATATTAGGAAGTCAATAAAATAATTTCTAAAATCAAAAAAAGAAATAATATTATACTTATGTTAATTTTAAAATACTGTAGTCCATACCAGAAACAAAAGAGCTAAAACACTTGAGAATAGTTGCTTCTAGGAGCAGGACTTTGCGGGGGGACAGGGACTGCTATTTCTTGTTGCAAGCCTTGTCGTTCTGTTTGACTTTTTTAGGAGCAATGGGGTCATCCCTCAGCGCAGCCCCCAGCAGCCGGGGAGCCCCCAGCCCTCACTGCCAGCGCACCCCCTCCGGCAGAATGGGAAGCAGCAGCGGTTCCCTCACAAAGGAGCCTGGAGTGGCTGCCACTCCCCATTGCCACCAGAACCCAAGAGCAGTGGATTCCCGGTGTCTCCTCGAGCTGTGTGGTCCATGATGAGGTACTGTGCTGGGCTCCTGGACTGTGTGCGTCTTCACCATCCAGCATCACCTGTGTGGGCTGATAGGAGAATGGAAGCCTTGAGTCGGGTTTTGTGACCTCCCCCTCTCTCCTTGTTTCTCTGCCTTTTTCGTTCCTTCCCTTCCTCCCTGTATTAGATCAGATAAGAAAGGAGTAGCTGGAAAAAGCCCTGCTCTCTGCTGTTATTTAGAAGCAGGGGGTGAGGTGTGGGTCTGTGAACACTCAATTAAGGAGAGCAAACGTTTTCTTGTTTTCCTGGGGGAAGAACCTTGTGTGACTGGCTTAGAAAGATAAATATCACATGATCTCACTCATTTATGGAATATAATGAACAACATAAACTGATGAACAAAAACAGATCCAGAGACAGAGAAGCATTGATCAGACCGTCAAACCTCAGAGGGAAGGTAGGGGAGGGTGGGGGTAAGGGGGAGAGATCAACCGAAGGACTTATATGCAAGCATATAGGCCTAACCAATGGACACAGACAACAGGGGGGTGAGGGCATGAGTGGCGGGGGGAAGGGGGGTAATGTGGGGATAAGTACACATATGTAATAACTTAATCAATAAAAAATTAAAAAAGAAAGAACCTTGTGTGGAGACCCCAGCCCTTGGTTTTCTGGGGGAGGAGAGCATTCTACCTTCCACTTGCTGTCTCACCTTGCTCTTGTGTGTGGTAGGAATTTATTACAGCATAAGTATGGGAGGAAGCCCAGGGGACTCTGCCTCTCAGAAATGTTTGTGGGGATGCAGGAAAATCTTTACAGCATGGGACTTCCTTTTCAAAAATAATTTCACCTAGCCATAACACTTAACATCCATTTATCAGAACAGGTGCTCACTAAATTAGGTTGCCTCTAATCTTGCTCAAGCCACGAGCAAGCCAGAACTTAATAAATATGGAAATTCAATTCATACTGTTAGTACTTTACTACTTCAGATTGCTGTTCTTATTTTTCTGTTCATTTCTAGAAAAATCCCTCGGTTTCAGGGTCTATGTTTCCCATTATTTCCACCTTTCCCTGCTTCTTATTTTTTTGCCTCTTGCTTTATTCATTCATTTATTAAATATCTGTTTTAAATAAAATACCCACTGAGTGTCTACCACAAGCCAGACACTGTTCTCGTTACCAGGGACATCCTGGTGAGTAAGAAAGACAAGGTCTTTGCTGTTATGTTGCTTCCTTTCTAGTAGAAGACAGGCACTGGATAAACAACAGTGAATGAAGTGATGGAGAGGGACACATTTGCATTGGCTGGTCAGAGCAGGCCTCCTGCAGCCTCCTGAATGAGAGGAGGAGCTAGTCCTGAAAGGATCTGGGCACAGGGTCCCAGACTTGGGGTAATGAACACGTGGGGATTGGAGAGGCCAGGTCAGGAGGTGGGCAGGTCCCAGATGATGAAGGGCCATGTTAGCCAAGGAAACAAGTTTCAATTTTATTCTGAGTGGAATGGAGAGACTTTGGAGGTGATGTTGCTTTTGCTGTTGTTATATTTTGTTTTATCTTAAGTTGATAAGAAATGGTTACATTAAATATTCTGGCTTCCTCTTGGTACATGATGTTGGGGACACGAGTAAAGCACAGAAAAGAGTTAAGTTTTACACAGACAGAGGGAGATGGAGATGGGTGAACAGCTGTGGTGGGTTTGGGATACCTTTTGGATACAGATCCCACAGGACTTGCTGATGTTTGGGGTGGGGGAAAGGAAAGGAAGGAAACACGGATTTGGGGGTGTTGGCTTAAACAGTTGGGTGGACTGTGGTGTCAGTTACTGAGATGGAAAGTCAAGGGGACCTGAGGGTTGGGGGGAGAAATTCCTGAGAAAGAAAGAGAGACAAACATTGAGGAAATCTTGACCTTTATGTAGAGGGCCATGGAGGCAAAGGAGATAAAACATTTGGGGAAGTTGTTTTTAAGGAGGCAAAGGAGGAGAAAACAGAGGAGTAAATAGGGATTTGTAGATTTCCAAGGCAGGACAGAAGTCAGATTGTAATGTGACTGAGTTCCCTGAGGGCAGGGCTATGCTGCGTTTTGCTCACATCTGTATCTCCAATTCATCTCAGTGTCTGGCTAATGGTAGTGGCACAAGTATTTGTTAAACGAATACATTAATGAGAGGCTGGTAAAAAGTGTTGGAATTAAGCATACTTATTCAGAAAATTTGGCAATGAAGGAGTGGGGAAAAAGGATGGTAACTGGAGGGGGGGTAGATTTTTGTTTTCATTTTCATTTTAAATTTGATGGACATGTGTCTGTATTTAGACAACGTGTAGAGAGTAGAGATGAAAGATGCTGGAGCAGAAAGGGATACGATGAAATATGAATACTAGGGTGTGCTGGTAAATGTTTAATAACTGGCTCCCAAAGCAAGGAAATCCTGACTTATAGTGTTTGCCAATTTCCATGTAAATAACTCCTACCAGGGCTTATTTCAAGCTATAAATGTGACGACACTGAAAGTGAGTTGGGGGAGAAGTGCTATAGCTCACCATGATGCAATATTTCCACTGCCTAATAGACAATAGACATAAATAACCTGAAGAGCATAGACAGCAGTAAAGTAAAGATAACTAATCAGGAAGTGATAAGATTTTAGTATGTATCACCTTTGTTTTTGATAAGATTAATTTTAAGTTAATATCATTTAATTTTGAATGATGGCTGTATTTAATAACTGGCTTGCAAAATACCTAAAAATTAAGTAGTCATTTCTTGCACACCACTGTGAGTCAGCTGCCACCCACCGGTGAAGAAGGTCCTTCAGGGGGTGGAAGACAGTTTCATATCTGTTATTCGTCTACTACGTTCCAGGACATGGCCTAGCAGGTCCCATACGTTATCCCATGCAGCCATCACACTAATGCATTTTAGGTAGATATAATCGTCCCCCCACTGGAGGAAATGGAAGATCTTAGAGATTAAGACACCTGGCCCACATTTACATAGTAAGGGGGAAGGTCAGGATTGGAACTCAAGCTGTGTGACCCCTAAACATATGCTTTGCCCGTTTGCTGGGCTCTGAAGTCCATATCCTAGGCAAGGGCTTAGCCCTGGTGATGAGGCAGGACACTGGTTTCATTCTCTGTGGAGCTGGCCTCCCTGCTGAACTCTCAGGGGTGGACAGATTCTTGCTGCCATCCTTGGATCACACATAAGGCACCTCTTGACTTGCTTTGATCTATGGTATTGGTGCTAATACATTTAATTAGACAGCATGCTTTTGTAGGTTCTGTTCTGTTCTTTTTTCACCTCGAGCACCAGGCTGTTTTAGAGAGAATGATGCCTGGAGAATAATACACAGCTCAGCTGGAACTGGGTCAGAGTCTCACTACGTTAACCTGTTTGTGGGCGGGAAGGACCATTATCCCTCCTTGGGAAGGAAAATTGTCAATAGTTTCCCTTTTTGGAAAGTAAACGTGTCATATACTGGAGTATATATTTAATTAGTATTAAAATTATTTTTGAAAACTATGCTTATGTCAGAAGGTGATCAGGTTAAGCAAATAAAAGTTCAAAGAGGCAATCTTATCTTAATTCTTAAGAGCTCTGCAGCCTTGGCCTGTGTGGCTCAGTTGGTTGGAGTGTTGTCCCATGCACGGGAGGGTTATGGGTTTGATTACGGGTCAGGGCACATACCCTGGTTGCAAGTTTGATCCCTGGTTGGGGCACATACAGGAGGCAACAGATTGTTGTTTCTCTCTTTCTCTGTCTCTCTCTCTCTCTCCTCACTCCCCCTCTTCCTTCTCCTCTCTCTAAAATCAATAAGACCATATCCTTGGTGAGGATTTTAAAAAAACAAAACACAAAAGAGAGCTCTGCAGTCAGCAGTTAAATCATGGCTCCTTCACTTACTTGATCTGGACAAGTTGTTTTATCTCTGCGGGCCTCTGTTTTCTCACCTCCAGAAGGGGAGGTAATAGTAGAACCTTACTCCCTGCCGGGCTGTCAGGACTGCAAGCTGTAGCACATCTATAAGCTTATAAATAGGTGCCTGGCACAGGGTGGCCATTCAGTGCGCGGCATCCAGCAGTGTCATTATTAGTAGTTTAATGTTATAACTGTGTGGGTTTCTGGACACCAGGATGCATGGTGAAAATGGTAAACCTGCAGTTTGTAGGCAGGGAGTGGGATTGTGTGGGATTTGTTGTTGTTTTTGAACTTCAAGACTGTTGGCTAGTATTTATTTGCATTGTATGTATGGCATTAGATTGACAAAATGTTGGCTAAATACAATCAGGTAAAATGTTTTTCAGAAGTTTTTATACACAGGGAAAAATCCCAACCCAAGGAAAAATCCCACTGCAAGTCATTTAGTTGCCTTTTTTCTGTGTGACTTAGTAATTGGCATATAGGTAGAAAGTGCAATGAAAAACCTAGGACATCAAATTCGTTTACATGTGGACACACCTTCCCTTTTACATTAGGAAGCTCAGTGAGTTCTACATGAAATATTATCTTCAAGACTCATATATACGGTGTCCCCAAAAATGTATACACACTTTAACAGCTGATAACTCACTTAATTTTCACTCCTTTTCAGGTTTGTTTAACTGATTTGAAATAATGGGTGAAGCCAGATTAACCTTTGAACAAAAAAAATTTATCCTAAGGTGCCACTAGACTTTTTTTATGGGGACACATAAAAGATAAAGTTTATGGTTCAAAACCAGCAACAGTCAATGAATTGAGGGCACAAAAATACCGAAAGAAATGATTCTTGATGTTTGTGATTCCATTGCTTCACATGATCAGCAATGCCTGGACCAGAACGCTCATCAGTTTGAAAACAGGCATGGACAAAGAAAATTATTCATTTCTGTAGATTCTTTTAAATTTTGAAAATAAACTGTATGTTAATAAACACTGACTTTATAATCATTCAAAATGCATATACATTTTGGGACACCCTGTTTATGGATATGCCTATATATCTATAGAGTCATTTTTTCATGTATACTTACTTGATTTAATATTTAAATAACAATGATCACTGTAGGCATTGAAGACCATTCTTGCCTCAAATTCTGGTTCATTTCCTCTTTTTTCTGCTACCCTGTAGGGTCTGTCGTGAATCATTCATTCAGCAAAATTTACTGAGCACCTACTATTTTCCAGACACCATTTTTGTCAGTGAAGTAAACAAAGCCCTGCCCTCATAGAACTTAGCTGGATGATGATCATGGTATTTTAATTGAAAAATAGGCTCATTTTTTGTGGGTGAGGTAGTGGTTAGATTTTTCACTTTAGTGGGTCTTAATCATTTATCTTGTAAATGCCTTGTAAGTAGGAATGCAAATCAAGAAACCAAGACAGGTTTAGGACTAGAGAACAATTTGGCACGAAAGTGAACTTGTGAGGTATAATTAAAGTCTGGGGACTTAGAGACGCATTTAAATATTCTGACCTTCACTGGTGGAATGGGTAACTGATCTCTTAAGTGTCGTTTTAATGCTTTATTTCTATAGACCTTGTATTACACTCCTTTTCCCCAAAGTAAGCGGTGCTGTGCGGATTAAACTTATGAGGTGGGATTTTGAACTTTTATTCCACACATATGATGCTGTGAGTAGGGCAAATGTATTTCAGATCCCTATTAATAATCTCATATCAGCATTGAGAGAAACTTAGCAAACTAGTGAAGTGAGATTTATAGATGACAGAAAAAAACCTGTGTTGAAAGCCTGTATTGCTGATGAATAATTAGGTTCTCTTGCCCTCCCCACCACCATTTCACACACCTTTTCCATGGACTGAGCTCAGACGTACCATTTTCGGTCTCACGTAGCTGCTGCTTTCAGAGGTGTAGAGATAACGTAAGTCTGTAAGGAAAATGTGTCCAACAATTAAAGGTGAAGTTTGTGCGTTCATATTAATAAATCTCCTCCCCTACTTAAAAATTAATGCAAGTATAAACCTCAGTGATTCCACATCGAGAACACAAACCACCTCAGATCAAATTAAAAAGTTATTTTCAAAAAGAAACACTGTCAGTTAGTTACCAGGCTTCTCAGTTAGGAGCTGTGTTTATTGGGATAGTGTCATTAACGTGCCGTCAAAGCTCTTTGGTGGGTTGATTTGCCCAAACTGGGCTCCCAACTGCCTTTATAGTAGCTTCTCTCAAATACAGAGCTTACCAGAAAAGTATTCCCTTTTGCGGATGGAGAATTTGAAGAGGTTATTTTTTTTCCCTCTTTTACTATCTGCTAAACATTAACTGAGAGTAATGTTATTCCTCCTGAACCAGGTTTGGCCCTGAAGTGAAACTGTGGTGTAATGAAAGTCAGGGGACTTAGGCATGTAAATATTTTGACCTTCACTGACCAGAGGATGTGGTCAAGCAGGAGTCACCTTGATGACGTCACCTGAAAGCTTATTGAAATCTGCTTTGGTTCTTGAACTGAACTCAGCACTAAAGTGGATCATTTCAATAAAGGGTTCCCTGGCTTCTTGCAAAATGTAGCACTACATGCTTCCAAATAAATCACATGCTAAGTAGGCAACATTTCTTTTAATTTATGGATAGCAGTTGGTAGAGCTCCTAACTGCTGACAGCCTTTGGTTCATTCTGCTTAATCTTGATTGGGTACCCGTTCTTGGCAATCCTCTATCCCCTGTGAATTTCAGTCAGTGGATGATAAGTTCTTTCCTTTCTCAGTGTAGAGCAATCAGGCTTAGGCATCTGCTTTGCAACCGGATGCACATATGTTGAAAGAGAAAACTATTAGAATGTAGGCATTTCTGGTTGGCATGCGATTTTGTGACTGCTACGGTAGCTCCTTAGAAGAAGATCCCAGGCCTATATTTCTTTGTCAGCTCAACAGTCACCTTCTGGAATACTTCACCTCTGTCCTGTGTGGTTAAGAGGCTGGGGGAACTATAGGCCGCCAAGCATTTCTCTCTGCTTTTGCAGAATACAGCTAGGCTCTTAGGGTGTTGTAGGCAGTTTGCTGTTGATATCTTTGCTCTTTTACTTAATGCTACAGTCATCCAGATTAATATTTTTTCTCTTTCTTTTTTTTAATGTAGCCTGCTGAGAGGTTGTGGAGTAATTGTTTAATAACACCAGTATTAGCTCATCTTAACATTATAATCACTCAGGTATATGTAAATAATTCTTTCACAAGAACATTATTTTATGCCAGACATTAGATCATGGTGGTTTCAGATATATTGGTGACATTTCCAGTTTGTTGCTCTGAAAATTGTCTGATAAAAGTTTTGGTCTGGTACTATGTTCTGAAGATTGACTCTTAAAATCTATATGCTTGAAAAAATATTTTTTAAAAATTCAAGAAGAGTATGGAGGGAATTTTTGTTCAGCAGAAGGAAAAACGAATTGTAGAAATAGAAATGATTTGACAATTCTCTTATAATTCAGAAACAAGCACCATGGCCTTGATACTCACCAGTTATCAACGTTGTGGGTACTTCTGTAGCTTCAGGGGAGTGGGCACTTACCAATGGCCAGGAATCATGCTGCAGGTTTTATGTACAGCTTGCAATTTTAATTCTTACAAAAACCTATGAGGTAGACGTTTACAGAGCAGTTACGTACACACATACAGATTACGTGGCTTCTAATTCTACTCTACTGCTTGCCAGGTATATATGCTCTTTGGCAAATTACTTCAACTTTCTGTGTCTCCGTTTCCTTATGTGTAGATAGCAGTAATATTAGTACCTATTCCATGAGGTATTCTGAGGAACAAATGAGTTAATACATGGGAAGAGCTTGATATGGATTTTAATCGTGGCCTTTATAAATGGTAGTGCTATGATTTAGGTTTCCCACTACCATACTTATTTTATGGCAAAGTCACTGTGGAAGAATTATTGTTTAGAAATACTTCTATAGCATTCGCCTTTTCTTTACTGTATTTATGAAAGAAAGTGATATGGCCTTGAATTGACTTGTAACGATTTAATTAATTTCTCTCTTTTCACAAGCTTACAATATTTTGGAGGGAAATGATTGTGAGAGAAAAACATTCCTGTAGCAATGCTGGAAAGTTCAGTGGGGTTTAGAGGGTAATAGAATGCCTGTGTTAACACTTATTCTTAAGTGATGAATGCCATCCTCATTATAAGTTGCTGCAGAAGATATGCTTAGTTTCTGAGAATAACAGTTGACTTTTTAATTAAAATTTTTTGATATATTTAGAATTACCATTGAATAAAACATCACTTTAATAAACAAATCATTAGATTGGAAATCAAATAAAAACTTAACTTACTAGTTCTGTAGATAAATGACTTTGTACCAATATAGGAAGATGTGTTTCATGTTGTAGATTTATGAATTTTTAATGCTATTCATATTATTCAAACCATGATCTTTATTACTTTATATATAATCTAGAAAATGCATATTGATTTTGAAATCACCCGAGGCAGCAGTCTTTATGAGAAGTCTGCCATTAAAGATTTGCTCTTAATGATTTAACTTCTAAAAGTATTGGTAAAATATTTGAAAGGAATATATGTGTGGTTTTTAGGGGATGAAGGCAATTAATATATCATAATTTGGAAAAAATATAAAACAACTAAACCCAAACAACCATCCAGAGTTGGTTGGAAGGAATAATGTTTGTGTCTTATGTTGAGAGCTAGACATGCCCTCAGTACCTAATGAATAACCAATACATTTGAGTTTCAAGTGGTAGAGCTTTTAGTTCCTGACAGTTAAGTCTTTATCTTGGATATTTTTGTGCTTTGTATTTGGCTGCCTTCAGTAGTTTTCCTTGGTTACTGTGAACGGAGTGTGACTGGGTGAAAGGATTTATGATCCATCCTGCATTGAGAACGAAAAAAAGTTTTGATTATAAAAGGTTGTCTACTTAATTATAAAACTGCACTTTTGATTCTCATGTGTTCAATGAGAGACCATGTATATCCTACATAAAGTTTGTTTTCTTCCTCTTTACAGCACATAATTTACAGCACATAATTTACAGCTACAATGGTCAGGTGAATCTTTCATATTAGGTCGAGATTGGCTGTCAATCTCCAGATATTTTTAAACAGAAAATACACCTGTGATAACAGTTAATGACCAATGAACATGATGTCTTGAAAATTACAACTCTCATCATTGCCCCTTGTTGCTGTTTATGAAAAATCTGAGCCATGTAGTGTTGCTCATCATTCTGAAAGGGAAGAGCTGTTTCCCGGTTGTGCTGGATATAAAGAAACGGAGGCAGCACGGCGTTGTATAAGGAGCCATGGCCTGGCTGGTGGTAAAACTGGATTCTGCTTTGATTCTGATTTGCTCTGGTCCTTGGGCCAGTTACTTTACTTCCCTAGATTTCTGTTTTGCTTAAGGGAGACCAGATGGGGTGGTCTCCTGTCATTGGATACTCTTTCTAAGGTCTATTGGGTCAGATTCTTTTGAAACTGTGCTGTCACTTTCCCTCTTGTCTTTTGATTACTGTATTCCGTTGGCATGTACATTGTTGGAAGTTATGTGGGAGTTGTAGGTTGACCCTAAAATGGGATAGCAAATGAAAGGCTCTCCTAGTGACTAAATAGACTGCACAGGAAACTTTGCTAATGTGCATTTTGTTCTTTTCTCCTTTTCCTTTTCCAACCTGGGTCCTTGATATTTAAGTCAAATGTATTGATGGAAAATGTCAATATTTTAAAAAGATTAAATTTTGCCTTATACATGTTTTGCCTTCAACCGTTGTAGATGTAACACTGTACACTTGCAAACTGACTTTTGTTGACTCTTCAGTTAGTTTGTTATTTCATTTGATTAATAAATATTTATTAAACACTTGCTACATACAAATATCTTAGGGATCATTTCTTTCAAAGAACGAAACATTTTAAAAAATTGATTAAACAATTTTGGGTACTTATTAAAAGGATACACTAGACAAGGGGTGGGCAACCCCTGGCACGCGAGCCAAACATGGCACGCCAGTAACTTTTGCTGGCACGCGAAACCCTCTCTTATAATCTTCCATTTACAATTTTTTTCTTAATATCAACTTTTTTATTTTTCAGATAAATTCAGTGTAGGTGCATCTTAGATAAATAAATAATTTTACATAACATGTATACATTAAAAAATAAATGTATTTTTCATCATCATATACTATGTTTTTGTCGCTCGAATGAATTTTATTATTTCTTCAACGTTCTTCACATACATACATCTTAAGAGATATCAAGTAGGCGTAACATGTTTTCAAAAAATTAGTTTTGGCACGCAGAAGAATTTTGAGTCAGAGATTTTGCTGGTTTTGGCACGCACTCACAAAAAGGTTGCCCACCCCTGCACTAGACTAAAAGCACCCTATTGTGGGTATTGAGCCTGATTTCTGGACACAGAAACTGGCAGCATCAAAACACTTTTTTTGCTTCCTTGGTGCTTCATGGTCTCTTTTTCTTTTTTAAAATACGTGTATTTTCCATTTAGTCTCTTTTTAAAGTGTGTATTTTCTTAATTTGGTGGGCACAGGGCTGCCTGCACTCTCATTTCGAATCTCCATAAGAGAAGGACTACGAACTGACTCCAGAATCTCACAAAGAGAGACTCTGAGTGACCCAACGTGGATTCGCTCTCCTCCCGGTGGGGAAGTCAAACAGTGATGAATGGATGTACACTGAACTATGGGATACACAGGGTAGGGGCTTTTGGCCAGCCTAGGAAGTTTGGTGTTTGGTTCAAGCTGAGTCTTAGTAGATGAGACGATGAGCGGAAGAAAGGTAGGGCTGTCTTCCTAGGCAGAAAGCACAGCATGAGGGAGGACACAGAGGAATGTACCTGCACGCGCGCGTGTGTGTGTGTGTGTGTGTGTGTGTGTGTAACTACAGGCGACTCAGGAAATGAGTCCTGGGACCAGGGAGACAAGTCCGGGAAGGTAGGTAGGAGCCCTGTCACGAGGGAACTTGAGAGCAATACCAAGGGACTTTGATTCCTATAAATAAAGAGCAACTAGTGTGGTGTCATGCTCATCTTGGTTTTAGGAGAATCTGAGCATAAACCCAGATGGAACATATTATTTAAATGTGAAGACTAAGAAATTCAAACCATTTGATATTAATTATTATATTTTTGAGAATGAAAAAGCAGTAGTTCCGAGATTGTTACCATAATTAATCCTGCATATGTATGAGTGATCAGTATTTTCTCTTTGTTTTTAAGATCACGTCTTATATAAGATTTTCTTTATGCTTTTTTTGGTCATTTTAGGAGAATTTTCAAATTTTAAAAACATTAACAGGAGCCTTTAGAATGCATTTTCCCATGATAGGAAAAAAAACAATGCTGTTTATCTACACCTGTTAATGGATTTAAGACTTTTCAATTTATGATTTTCTTCTAAATAACAGAAATTAATGGAAACTTCATGGAAGTGATAATCCCTTCCTATTATGCATTCAGTATGCTAAGGCATAATATGTGTACTCTTATGTGTATTGTGTCCAAGCAGCTGTTATATTTTGTATTGGTGCAGATAATTGCTTTTCTACTTGGCAAAGAAAATGAGCAGATGTAAAATAAATATCCTTTTCTGGAATGATCGATTCAGAGCTCTGCAACCTGAGATTTTATAAGTGATGTTGTAAGTGCTGTCCAATGTCAAGCTGAAGCTATTAATGGCCAAAAATTCACTTGGGCCAAGATAAATTCTGACCAACCCTGTATATCAGACTCATAATCTTTTCGGCCAAAAATTCACTTGGGCCAAGATAAATTCTGACCCAGCTAGTATATCAGACTCATAATCTTTTAGAGCTTGAATATAAGAAACAGCATTTAGTTTTCACAGAAAGAAAATAGTATGTTGACTTAAGACCTCTACTGATGCAATTTCCCCAAAAAGTGATTTTAGAAAATGTTTGTTGTTTAACTTCTAAAATGAGGGAGCAAAGGCATACCCAGTGGTTGGTGCATGGGTACTGGTGTCACACAAAATGAGATGTCCCAAATTTCTCACTTAGTAGCAGTGTGAACTTGGATTAAGTGATTACCACATTTATACAATAGGAAAAATTAGTAATCACCATTATAAACGGAAGGATGTATGGAGAGTTTAGCATCAGGCCCAGAACAACACAAGCACCCAACTGCACATATTATGCACTAGTGTGAAGATGTCCAGTCTTTCTACGGCTGGCCATGGGGGAAATAAGCTGTCTGCCTAATACATCTGTGCTGGTCCTTTTCAATGTCTTGGGAGTTTTGGCTTAATTATTACCTCTTTCCCATTGGGAGATAAAAGGGAGCTGATATGAAATACCTATTACAAGCCAGGAGATAAACATGGATCAGCTCACCTAACTGTCACCATGTGCTTGGGAAGTAAGTCTTCCCACATTTACATATGTGATAGGCAAGGCTCCGGGAGGTTGCACCATTTGCACAGCATTACACAGCTAGAAAGCGGAAGATCTAGGATTTGAACCCACATCCATTTGACTTTCCTATATAGGCTTCTCCAGGTTAAGCCCTTTATAATGTTTCCTGGAAACAATTACAAGAAACTTCCAGAAAGGACTATCGTGGTAAAAGCAGAAGGATCCTGAGAGGATTAATCTGTTCGTCTCTTCTCTGTACCTCGTGGAACTTGGGTGGCTCTACCCCATTTACAGTGCTGATGCCCTGCTTGGCTCTTGACCATGGCATCATCATTTGAATGGGGATTTCTCTGTTTAGAGAACCTGGCTCAGCACTTTTAGAAGGACGTCCTTTACCTTAAAGTGAAATGCTGGCTGGGATGTGTCGCACTTCATCTGTAAGCAGTCATTAAATACCATTTTTTGAAAGTTTCCTAAAGCAACAGTGAGGTAGCTGTTCAGTGATAGATGTGTTCCTAGATTATTGTGTCTGTTGAATTTTATGTTGGATGACTGTGTTGCTTTGCAGTGAAATTATTTATGTGATATTTCTCAAAGATGGTGTGTGTGTGTGTGTGTGTGTGTGTGTGTGTGTGTGTGTGTTGAGATACTGCTTTGTGGACTTTTGATTGTGACTTTTTAAAGTTAATACATATCTGGGAAAGAATTTGGTGGGTGTGCCAAACCAGTGTTTCATTGTGCCATGGTAGTACAGTAGTAAGTCATTAGTTGCTGTGTTTTTAAACATAATTTTTAGAGGAAATTTTAGGTTCATGGCAAAGGTGAAAGGAAGGTACAGAGATTTCCCATATACCCATTACTCCAGCACAGGCATAGTTTCCCTCATTATCAACATCACTCACCAGAATGGTACATTTGACACTTAAAGATGAGCCTACATTGACACATCATGTCTTCTACAGTTCATAGTTTACATCAGGTTCATGTTTGGTGTTGTACATTCTAAGGGTTTGGACCAATGTATAATGACATATACTCATCATTGTAACATCATACAGGGTACTTTCACTGCCCTAAAAATCCTCTGTGCTCAGCCTACTTGTCACTACCCCTTCTCCACCCCTTGTCAATTAATCATCTTTTACTTTCCGTCATAGTTTTGGCTTTTCATATAGTTTTTTGTATTCACATAAAATCTCATGTAGTTGGAATCATACAGTATATAGCCTTTTTAGATTATTGTTGATTATTTTGGTTTTTTGATGTAGGCAATCATGTCATTTATTTTTCATGTCATTAATTTTTTTTTAATTCTCACCTGAGGACATGCTTAAAGAAAGATAGAGAGAGAAACATCAATGTGAGAGAGAAATATCAATTGGTTGCCTCCAGTACACCCCCAACTGGGGATCAAACCTGCAACCTAGGAATGTTCCCTGACCCAATATTGAACCTGCAAACTTTCTGTATCCGGTTCGATGTTCCAACCAACTGAGCCACACCAGCCAGGGTTCATGTCATTAATTTTTAATTTTCTGGAGAGAAAATTTTAGTAAGAAAAAGTCTGCTTTTCTTTAATTTTTTGTTTTTAGGACTGAGAAATTTTAAGTATTCAGTGTAAAAAGAATAAAACAACTACTCATATTACATTAGGTCATATTTATTTTCAGTCTTTTTCTTTTCACTTTCCCTAAGGAGTGAAGCAGTGTTGGTATAGCTGAATTCTACTTTAACATTGCCATTGGTGTCATTTTCATTACTGTCTCCTCAGGATGATTGTCCTAGGATGTATATGTATATGTACATGTACATGTATATGTATATATGTATATGCATTAGTATATGTATATGTATATGTATATGTATATGTATATGTATATGTATATGTATGCTATATCTATACACCTTATTATGCTCCAACTTCTGGTTAAACTAGTCATTCCTTGTCTAAAATGGCTTGGAAGATCTATGTGGAAGAAAATGTTCCCATAGGAAGCTTCAGGTTTCACCTTATTTGGTCTCCTTAACCTCGAGTCCACAACAAACCTGGGGAGTATCTTTGGATCTGAAATAAACTGGAGAGATGTAATCTGGGAAAGCTCTGAGTTACATGAGGCTGACTCGGTGTTTGTCTCCTTTACTCCTCCTTCCTTGTCACCTGGAACATCTGTTGTACAGTTGATGCTCAGCCAGCAGCAGTGGACACGGCTCTTCTGCTCCCCTGACCCCAAGACCCTCCCGATCCCCTGGCCCATCTGAACCCACAGTGACTCTTAGCAAATACTTGCCTCACCTTTTCAGGCCTTGCACCCGAGTCACAAGCACACAAGCACACTCACCTTTCTCCCATGCCCATCGACTTGTATGCTAGAGTGTTTATGAAATGTGTAATTTCACAAATATTTATTAAATTCCTGTCAAATGATGAGGTAATCATTCTCTTATTGGATATAATAGTGATTCCAATAGCTGGTCCTCCAGAGTATATTGACTATGATTACTAACAATAGCTAATATTTATTGAGTATTTGAAACACAGTTTTAAGATCTTTACATATATTAACTCACTTAATCCTCATAAGACCTCTACAGTTAGATGCCATTGCCATCCACATTTTACCGATGTGGTAATAGAGACCCAGGGAGAACAAGTAACTTGCTCCATGCAAGGCAGCTGGCAAGTAGAGAACCTGGCAGTCACACCCAACAGCCTGGCTCTTAAAACCAGCTCGCTATATATTTCTCTTTCTCTCTCTCTCTCTCTCTCTCTCTCTCTCTCTCTCTCTCTCTCTCTTTTTCTTTTTTGGTTAATCCTCACCTGAGGATATTTTCTCCATTGATTTTTAGAGGGAGTGGAAGGGAGGGGGAGAGACAGAGAGAGAAAGCATCAATGTGAAAGAGACACATCGATTGGTCGCCTTCTGCACACACCCGAACCAGAGTTGGGGATCAAGCCTGAGCCTGCAACTGAGGGACATGCCCTCGACCTGAATCAAACCTGGGACCCTTCAGTCCGAAGGCCAATGCTCTATCCACTGAGCCAAACTGCCTAGGGCACTATATATTTCTTCTACAGAGAGAAAGCTGGTTTTCGTGAGAAATCTTCTAAGTTCAAAACCTAATCATGTTGTCAGTATAAGGATGGCTCCGCCTTGCAGAGCTGTGAGGGTTATATGCCTTCATGACGGCCCAGCCTCCTGAATGCGGTGTTGGAGTTTCTCCTGCCATGGCCTTTCCCTCTGCTCACCTAACCCAGTCTCAGCTGAGTTCTGGGGTTCAGTGAGAACACAGTGGGGGTATGATTAGTTGTTTCACTTATAGGTATTTTTAACTCGTCTGGGGTAGGCTAATTCTTATGACACAGGTGAAATATTGTCATGAAGCAGAGCAGAGACAAACAGATCTACCAAATTACGTTCTCACTGTGCTCACACAGGGTGGGAATAACCCTGGGGGTCCCAGGTCATCCCTGGAATCATAATACAGCTTAAAGTGGCACTAGATGTCTTAAGGCAGAAGAATCCGTCCCTCCTACAAAGAATCTGTCATAATGGTGCTTGTCGTAAAAAGCAAAAGAAGAAAATAAAAACTCCAAATAACGAATTCCTGAAATTAAAGTAAAATTATGTTATAGTATTGAAAAATGAGCTTTGTGGAAAAATTGCTAGTGGCAGTTTGATATGAAAAGCATGGGAAATATTGTATATGCTTAAAATCTTCTGCTCAGATATTTCCATAATGTGATTATATATTTCCCATTTGGTTTGTAGAACTGTCAAGATAACTTACAATCTTTTGGCTTATTGGCTTGGGCACCTGTCTCTTACCGAGGCAGCCAAAAGGAAGGGTGTGTCAAATGGGAGAAAACGCACGGAGAGGTACTGGTATTCCAGGAAGGGGTCAGAGCTCCATCCAGATGAAACAGCCTTGTCTCCCTTAGAACCCGCGTGACAAAATCAGAGCATTTCAGTTATTCTTTAGATGAGAGAAGGCTTGTGGCCTTATTATATTCATTCAAACTCAGAAGAAATAAATCACCTGGTGGATGTCACACTTGAACTTTTCTGAAGTTCAAGAGATATGTAAAAGTGTAAGAAGACAAAAGGCAGTATGGGATTAAGAAAGAATGAATCATCATTTGAACAGGTATCTTTTTTTCAAGTACTATTTTTTTCATCCAAAAATGTAAAAGCAGTTAAGATTCTGAAAATGTCTGTTTTATAAAATGATTTTCAAGTTTCTATAAAACAATCTGAATATATATATATATATATATATATCCTATCTAATAATAGACAAAGATGGTAATTGACTGTACCTTTGCTATGCCTCCCATTGGCTAATCAGTGAGATATGCAAATTAGACTCCAACAAAGATGGCGGCTAATTTGCATACTGCAGGCAGGGCGGGACAGCGCAAGCTGCCATCAGGGCCCTGTGTGCAGCCCCGCCCCCATCCGGGACCCCCCTGTGCTGCCTAAGCCCCGCGCTGCCTAAGCCCCGCCCCCAGCCGGCACCCCATGGCAATCGGTGAGCAGGAAAGGGCAGCCTGTAGGCAGCACCCAGCAAGGCCTGTTGCTGGGTCGCCACGGTGATCCCAGAGCAGGAAAGGGTGGCCTGCAGGCAGCCCCTGTGTGTGCCTGCTCCTGGGTTGCAGCAGCGATCAGGAAAGCGTGGCCTGCAGGCAGCACCCCACCCTGGCCACAGCTCAAGGGAGAGTACAACATGCAGTGGAGGCCAGGAGCCTGAGAGATCAACAGAGAGGGGCGCCTGCTCCAAGCCTCCACGGTGTGGCTGGGGGCAGGCACCCAGCAGACACACACATACACACACACACACACACACACACACACGGCAATTGCTCTGAGCCTACGTGGCGTGGCTGGGGGCAGGCCCCAGCAGACACATACACACACACACACACACACACACACACGGGACGCCTGCTCTGAGCCTCTGCTGCCAGACTGTGGCCGTCTGTAGGACATCCACTGAGGGCTCCTGGACTGAGGGGCAGGCTGGGCTGAGGGAACCCCACCCCACAGTGCACGAATTTCGTGCACAGGGCCTCTAATATATATATATTTGATTTCAGAGAGAAGGGAGAGGGAGAGAGAGATAGAAACATCAATGATGAGAGAGAATCATCAGTTGGCTGCCTCCTGCACACCCTCTACTGTGGATTGAGCCCACAACTGGGGCATGTGCCCTGACAGGGAATTGAACTGGTGACCTCTTGGTTCCTGGGTTGATGCTCAACCACAGAGCCACACCCTGCTGGGCAGAATAGCTATCTTTTGTCTGTTCAGTGAGAAAGCAGATGCACCAACATGCACATTAAGTTCCTGGGTTGAGTGAAAGAGAACAGGGGATCATTGAATTATGAAAAGGTAAAAAGACTCCAGCAATAATATCAGAAGCAACTTTTTCCCCCCAAAAAAAGTGTTGGATATACGTCTTCAAAGAAAAATAAGTAAACAGCTTCACGTGCATTAATATTCTGTGGAAACTGTAATAAAAAATGGCCTGGGATTTTCAAAACAGAGAAATGGGAAACCTCCCAAGAAAAACAATAGAGTGAGCAGAGCAATATTGAAACAGGTGAAGAAAAGAACACGATGTGTTGAGTAATGAAAAACTAGTGAAGGCACAGAAACTGATGGAAAAGACTGACAGGGAGTGAGGAAAGGAGTAGCTTATAAGCAATTCAAGTTCACACGAAGGCAAAAAGCCAACCTGATTGCAAATTTTGTCAGGTTGCAGCTAGGAGAGGGAGCAGGAAGAATGTGTTCAGAAGATGAAATTTTTTTTACCAAAATATATTAATTCTGGAAGAAAAAGTAACATGAGTATGGTAATAGCTGGGACCTTAACTTCACTCTTGAAACTTGCACTTCTGTATGCCATAAAAATGCCTGTTGGTTTTTGGCATTAGGAATAGAAAAAAATATGATAATAAGTAAACCAATTCCTAAAGAATATTAAGGACTTCCCTGTGATGATGGCTTTTACATCAACCAAAGACATTCTCGCAAGTGACTCAGTGAGGTCAGGTCGGTCCTGGGCCTGGGGAAGCTGACACTAGTCCATGCAGTTATACTCTCAGAGTTCTAAGAAGGTAGAAGGAGAGAGCGAGGTAGTGCTGGGAGCTCAAAGTAGTGCTGGGAGCTCGAGGTAGTGCTAGGAGAGCAAGGTAGTGCTCAAGTCAGACTGCCTGACTCTGATGGGGCTCTGCCACCCATGTTGTCTGTGACTTGGAAGCCTCATTTTCATCTGTAACACATCCTATATAATAACACCCTAATATGCAAATCGACTGGCGGAATGACCGGTTGCTATGATGCGCACTGACCACCAGGGGGCAGACGCTTAATGCAGGAGCTGCCCCCTGTTGGTCAGTGCTCAGCCAGAAGCCATGCTCACGGCTGACGAGTGCAGCAGTGGGAGCCTCTCCTGCCTCCTAGGCAGTCGGACATCCCCTGAGGGTTCCTGGACTGTGAGAGGGCACAGGCCGGGCTGAAACACCCTCCCACCCCCAGTGCACAAATGTCATGCACCAGGCCTCTAGTGGATAATAACAAGCACGCACCTCACAGAGTTGTTTTCAGGGTTAACTGGGTAATAATTGGTGCTTAACATTCTGTTTTTAATGACATGTTCACTGCATTTACGTATCTCATTTAAGCATCATAAGAACATACCCAGATTAGTTTTATTATTTCCATGTTTTACATGTGAGAAAATTGAGCTCAGAGAAAATAGCTTGTTGAGAGCAACACATGGGATCAGCAGTTGAATTTAGGTCTTTCTTGACAACATCCATGTCTGCTGTATTGTGAAGCTTAGCATCCATAAGAGCAGACACCAGAGCTTTATTGGGAAATGACAGCAGAGTACAGGCAGGAGCTTGGTGCTGGAGGCCCTTGGGTATGATGGAATGAAGTGGCTGGGTAAGAAGCCAGTTCAAATTCATGTTGTTGGATTGGCTTTAAAATTCATCGGGGGAAAAATAAAATAAAATGCAATGGGAAAGCTGAGTAAAGGGCCTGTGGGAAGAGTGGCCACCCCCTCTGGTCAGGAAGATGGGCCTCGTTTGCCAGATGAATGATTCATCACATCACTCTACACCAAGACCCCTTTAACGGTGACACAACAAAACCCAGACTCCTCAGGAACAAACTTAAAAATTTTTTAAATCCCTTATATATGCTAGAATTTTATTATTTATTGCTTAGGGAATCTCTTCGAGATAGGGG
Organism: Myotis lucifugus; assembly: GCF_000147115.1. Classification (NCBI taxonomy): domain Eukaryota; kingdom Metazoa; phylum Chordata; class Mammalia; order Chiroptera; family Vespertilionidae; genus Myotis; species Myotis lucifugus. The sequence goes on from NW_005871078.1 coordinate 7,770,293, forward strand.
CTGTTATTATCAACATTTTACGGATGTGGAAACCCAGGTGGTAGGTAGCAGAACTGAGTTGAGAGAACAGGATTTGTCTGGCCTCATAGGCAATCTCTGACCCTCCCATAGGGCCTTGCTCTTGGCATTCATAGCTTCCTTGGCTTCAAGCCCATCTGTTTATCTTCATCTCCCAATGCTTTCCTACTGGACGGATTTACGCCAGTCAAATGGCTCTCCCACTTCCATTGAAATATACCTTATGTTTCTGGTTTCCTTTTTTTTTCTTTCTTGTCGTTCACCTTTATAACCTTTTTTTCCTCACTCACTTAATAATTTCTTCCTGCTTTGATACACTTTCCTGAGCAGCCCGTCTGGTTGTCTCTTATCCCAGGCCCACTGCCCTTGGTATTGCTTTACTAATTTTGCAATTATCACTCGCTGCCATGTATTTGTAACCTTTCCTGTGTGCCCTTTTCAAAAAGAGTTTAAAGCCTCTGTGGTGTGAGTTTTTTTAAAAAAAATCCCAACAGTGTTTAATACCACATCTCACACATAGTCTTCAATTGGCTAATTCCAGGAAAAGAACATTCTGGAAAAAGGAATGAGCAAAAGGAAATAGTAGCCAAGAAAAACTGTATAGTAGTGGGAAGAGTATACTGGAACCACATGGGAACTGATATTTGGTTTAGAAGAATTAGGTCAACTGTGTGCCAAAACCTGTAAATGTGTCAGAGAAAAACAGTAACCAAAGTGAGTGAGGAAATATGTACATTTGTATAGCCATATAGCAGCATTCCATTTTTTGTATTTTAATAGATTCAAAGCATAAACATTTTTATATTGCTATTATTTGGTTATCTTTCAAGTAAATGAGAGGAGAAAATAAAATTAATATTAGATTCAGAATTTTCTCTATTTTCTTATAGAACTTGCTTTAAAAGGATTAGATGGTTTCTAAGTAGTTTTTTCTTTTCTTTTCCTTATTATTTTTGTTCCAAGAACAAAAAATTTACTCTCCACCGTGTTGCTATTATGTTGTTAAAAAAACTACCTTGTTAGACTTTTAGATTATTATTCATCCCATTTCTTTGATGAATGAAATTATTTTAGTAAGAACTCAAGTTCCTTGGCAGAAAATGGCAGAAAATGGATTTTCCTTAACTTGACTTTTCAATTGCTCACTAGTTTCTTCTGTCTCCAAATTCTCATCTATGACCTTCCTCAAGAATCTGTAGAACCCGCTACTGTTTCATTGAGTGTCAAATAGAGATGGTCCTTGCAGGCGGACCTGTTCTTACTGCATAAATCTCCTGCAGGTTTGATCCCTGCCTTGGTATGGGTGCGTGTGAGAGGCAGCCAGTCGATGTGTCAACGTGTCTCACATCACTTTCTCTCTTCCTTCCTCTCTTCCTCCTCCCCTCCCTTTCTCCTCCACTCCCTCCTCCCCCCCCTTCCATTCTCTCTAAAAATCAATGGAAAAAGTATTCTCAGGTGAGGATTAACAAAACAACAACAATAACAAAATCCTCATGGGTACCAACAAAGCGAGATCCTTCTGCTTATTTTGAACAAGTACTCAGTGGAATGTCTCATGGTGATCCTCTTCCTTTCTATATGCCAAATGAATCCACTACTAAGTTGACCTTTAAGAATTTGGAACCTAAAAACCATGATCACTGATGTCCCAGTCTATTAAAACTGGGGACGGCTGAAGGAAGAGCAGGGGGACCTTTGTTAGCACCAGGAGGTCATTGTGCCATCTTAGTGCGGATGCCCACCACCCTCCAGGGCAGATGGCCATGCTGTCATCCCCTGGTGCTCCTTCCCAGAGATGGTTCCCAAGGGAGCCTCTCTGCGGGCTTGCAGTGAGTATGACACTTGGGGGAAGGGAGGCTGGGAGGAAAGAATCGAGGGCATCTCCGGTCTCTAAGGCAGGGTATTAATTTGATGAAACTTTCAAGCAGATGTGGAAATATGAATTTGCGAAGCCTCGAGCTCAGAATGTTAAATGACACATATTACTAATTAGACATTTAGCTTAATCCATCTGCCTCCTAAGAAATGTGGCTGTTTTCCACAAAAATCCGTGTGTTTTGTTAAGAAAGCACCAGCCAGGATATTTGTGTGGGACTGTTCTTTCGCAGACGATGGAGTTATAGATGTTGCATGCCGTGGTTTCATCTGGCGGAAAAACTGCACAATTCACCTTCTGTGCTTATTTTAAAAGTCTCACTTTCTCAGGTGAAATCTTTTCAAAGTCTTTGATTTTATTAAATGGA